>NC_080832.1:101241596-101543137 GCF_030435755.1 Ochotona princeps | reverse complement strand
TTGGGTACAACTTTCTCCTTTCCAGGTGCCCTTTCAGCACTTTAAATACATTTTTATTAGGCCTAGTTTCCAAGAGGTTAACATCTAAAGTGAGGTTATCATGTAATAGTAGAGGCATAGAACAATTCAAGGAGAGCTTTGGAGAAGAACCTCTAACTACAAGCATAAGTTTTCCATTAAATGGCTGGATTTTGTTATAGCACTTCTACTGTTCTATTGAGTCTTGAGTCACTTTGATACCCAATAAGACTGCAGGCTGCTGAGATCTGGATGTCTTCCCAGAACTGAGAATTTAAAGTGGGAGGAGAGGAGGGTGGCATGATTGGAGATCTATTCTGGATGACAGAATGAGACAGTGGAAAGCTGCTGTTAGGTGTAAAACTGGATGACTTTTTGGATTTGGACATCTTCCGGTAGTTTATACCCTTCCTTTGCTTCCCTTAGACTTTGGTGAATCTTTTATATCATGCTTGAGTGAAAGCGGCCAAGCTGTGTCTTAAGCAGCAATAAGGGATGGTACAGAGTTTTGTCAAACGATCAGTTAACCTACCAAAGTCAGAAAATCCAGGACTGTGGGTCTCCTATGAACACAGTTGTCTGAGAGTGGTGTTTAGACTCTCACAGGGCATGAAACAGAGGATCCAATCAATCAAATCTAGATATTCAGAACCAGGAAATGCTCAGCTGATGTCCAACTCAGACCCACCTCTGAGCAAATTTGCTGAAGAAACACAAGGAAGAAGGGAAATGAAGAAACAGAAAAAGGAAGGATGCAAATACTTAAGAATGCTAAAAGCACTTTATTTTCAGAATTGAGTCTTGGTTACTTAATTCAATCATGGAAAAGAAAATAACATAAAAAAAATAGGAGCTGCAACCGTAGTTCACAGTAACCTATTATGCATTTTACGAAAAACTGTGAGAGTGGAGCTCAAATACTCTAAATGTTAGTAATGATAATGAGATGGAAATGAAGATCACCTTGATTTGATCACTACATACTATATGCATGTATTGAAACTGAATACACATGTATTCCCAGAAATGTGTACAGTCATTAGTTAATCAATCAGAAAATTTTTAAAAATACCTTTATGGAGATAGAAATACTAACTAACATGATTTTATAATCACACACTGCAAAATTATATTAATGTGACATAATGGCATTGGGATGCAGTGGGTTAGTCCAGTATCCTCCATGCCAACATCCCATATCAAAGTACTGGTTTGAATCCTGGTTGCTCTGCATCTGACCTAGGTCCCTGCTCATATGATGGGGAAAGCATTAGATGATTGCCCAAGTACTTGGGGTTGTGATACCAACATATGTGACCCAGATTAAATTCCAGACTTTTGATCTCAGTGTGGCCCGGCTCTAGGCATAGCAAACATTTAGAGAGTGAACCTTAGAGGGAAGATCTCTCTCTTTTTCTCTCTTCACACACACACACACACACACACACACACACACACACACACACACACAGAGTATTTCAAATAAATAAAATCACACTGTGCCTCTAGAAAAATATCTTCATCTGTAAGTAAGAAAAAAACACTAGCCACCTTGCAAAGCTGTTTATAAAGGATAAGTGAGATGATCTATGAAACATGCTTAGCACTGTAGCTGGTCCCAGTAAGCTTGAAATAAATGTTAGCCCTTGTTAATGCAGCACAGTAAATGCATACATACACTCAATTTTCTTAATTTATTCATTCTAATCCCACCTTTGACATTACTATATTTCTTCCTATTCCTATCAAAATCTTTTCTAGCCTTCAAAATCAGGAATTCTGCCTGGCTTGTCCTTATTTAATATTAATTCAGTATTTACAGCATCATTGATAAACTTGGCTGAGGTACTTACAGAAAATACAGGTCCTTGATCTTATGCCAGAGTTTCCAAATTCTAAGACATGCATTTAAAGCAATGCATCAGGCAGTCCTATAATGAGCATATTTAAATAACATTACCGAATGCACAAGCTTTCAAGGGAGATCAGTCTGAGTTTTAAATCCCCTTTTTACCAAGCTCTATAATTCAGGTTAATCATCTAAGTTAATTTCCTTATCTACAAAATGGGGATAATACTAATTTATAGGATTGGTGTGGGGATGAAATGAAATATTGTATAAAGTGCTTACAGTATTACCTGGAACAGGATTAAAAGCCCAGTCAATGTTAAGCTATTGCAACTGCTGACTGTGATAATACTTGGCAGAATGTTTCTATTCACCGTGCCAAAGGTATTGCAAGTGATAGACCACTATCTTCATTTTACAGAAAGTTCTAACATATGGCTCATAAAATGTGGGCACTTTATCAGGTATCATAAAACCAACCACTGCAGAACCAGATGTCATCTAAAACTCTGTTGCTTCAAAACCTTTCTTCTTGCTGTTAGACCTCACACTCTTCTTCCTCCCCCTCCTCTTCTTCACTTCTATCGTCCTCTTCCTCATTCTCTCCCACTCTTCTCTTTCCTCCATCTCCTCTGCCCCTTCTAGTTTCTGCACCACTGTTTTTGCACATCTTGTGGTATTAATGGTTTTCAGTCAAGTTTTAATCTTGCCTGTAATCATGTCTTACAGCTTTAAAGATCATGGTTCTCACCTGGGGGTGATCTCCACTCTTCCCCCAGGCCCTCCCACTGCCCTCACCCTCAACCTCCGCCCTAGGCACTTTGTAATAACTACAGACATTTCTGCTTATTACAGTTTAGGGAAGGCACAGGAGGAGATGAGAAGAAAGGAGAATCCAAGTATTCTCCTATGGTGCACAGGATAGCCCTTTAAAAAAAACTATTTTCTGGCTCAAATGTCAGTAAAGCCAAGGCTGACAAATCCTGCTCACAGACACATTCCCGAAGGGCAGAACGTCAGTGTCCCCTGCATATGTATCCTTGATCACAGTCCTTCTCTGTGTGTGCTGCATTCACAAACATTTGAAAAGCTGACTCAAAAATATAATTTCATTGGTTTAGGGTAAGCCTGAGCTCTGACCTTTTTTTTTTAAGTTCTTGAAGTAAAGAAAATGTTCTAAGATTGGATTGGAGCAATGTTTGTACAGATCTGTAAATTCACTAAAACTGCATGCTTAAAATAGGCACATTTTATGGTATGTAAGTTAATCCTCATCAAAGTTACTAAAAAGAAAAAGGGGCGATGAGAAATCCCTTCCCAGGTTTTGAGCTTGCTTTGGCAGCACATACAATAAAACACCTCCCCAGGTCTTTCCATGTAGCTCCACTTCTAAGAAGCCTGTGTTTAATGGTTGTTATAGTCCTTTGTTCATAGCAGCCACTCGGTAAATTAACTGTATAAATCTAAATGTCACCATAATCATTTAAATGTGTGGAACAAATGGCTTGGTACAACAGCCAGAATAGAATAACTTTTAAGTTTCTCTTAAGGCTGTAAGTTCTTCAATGCAATTTGTATTACATTAGAAGGGACAAAAATCCTTGGGACCAAGAGCCCGAGCAGTTTGGACATCCAGTGCTTGGCTCAGTAACTGACTTCCTGGGGAACACGAGGAGGTGGAAGCTGAAAGGGCAGTCTGTATGAAACCCATAATGCAAGACACTCAGTTACTTGTACCTAGAAAAATGGGGAACATCTCTTTTCCCAGTGTATATTGGGGAAATGAGCTTGTCATATATCAAATACATTGAACTTAACTTTTTAACACCCTCCTTACCAGTTAAACTGTAGTTTTTCTTATCAGATGAAGTAGGAAGAAACTGATTCATTTTTTGTGACTTAGTAAGTCCTTATATAACTATATAAGATATGAGTTTCAAAAGGAGAAAAAGAGAATCCTTTTGGACAGTGACAGCTGCCTGACTATCTGGGGGAGAAGAAAAGATTATCTAAAAATTAAAGTTTTCACAGGAAACTGTGGCCTCGAAATCAAGAGAATTCTGGCCTCCCCTGTGCTTGTAGACTTGGCTCACTTGCTGAGGCTTCTCTTTATGACACAAACAAATAGCAATAGCCCCTCCACGGATAAAAGTACTTCATCTGATTTTTGTTCTACATAGACTATCTTTTTCTGATGAGAACTTTTAGACTTTTTCTTAAAAAAAAAAA
This sequence comes from Ochotona princeps, assembly GCF_030435755.1. Classification (NCBI taxonomy): domain Eukaryota; kingdom Metazoa; phylum Chordata; class Mammalia; order Lagomorpha; family Ochotonidae; genus Ochotona; species Ochotona princeps. Next base: position 101,539,041 of record NC_080832.1, on the reverse strand, counting down.
AGATTTATTTTTTATGGAAAAGAGAGAGGGAGAGACAAAGATCTTCCATCTGCTGGCTCACTCTCCAAGTAGCCCCAGTGGCCAGAGCTGAGCTGATCTGAAGCCAGGAGCCTCTTCAAGGTCTCCCATGTGGGTGCAGGGTCCCAAGGATTTGGGCCATTTCAACTGCATTCCCAGGCCAAAAGCAGGGAGCTGGATGAGAAGTGGAGCAGCTGGGACGTATATCAGCATCCATATGGGATCCTGGCGTTTTTTTTATATATACTTTTTTAAAAATAATGATTACATGGTTGATCAGGGTGGGAAGGATTGAGGTTTTAGGAAAATTGAGTGAACTCATTGCTTACAAATTTGCTATTTCGTCTCATTATTCTTGCTATTTCCACATGTCCCAGCACCCAGGGATGAGGAACCCCCACCTTATATAAACCTCAATGGGTACATATTCTGAGGGTCTGGCCAAGTGGTTTGCATAGTTATGAAATGCTGCCAATTTCACCAACCTGAGCATGATGTCACCCTCCCAATGTCCATTGGCTCCATTCACTGAGATTTTTTTTCTTGTCAGCATTTTTTTAGGGTAGTTGTCCAGTTAATTCTGTTCTTCTGCTACAGCACCAAATGAGCTGCCATAGTCTCCTTTTATAACAGGGCCTGTGCCCACTGCTCCACGTTTTTCATTAATTAGGACATGTTCTTGCAGGCTAGTCCAAGTACCTGGCCAGGTGTCCCGAGCAGTGCCAGATCTACCACCCCTGGTGCTCACAAAACCGACATCCACCCAGTAGGCACCAGGACCCAGGATAGGAGACCAAAGCCCTGCTGGGAGCCTGGCACTTTGAGGTGAGGATTACCCAATCCAGCCTTTGCGCCAACCCTCAGGCTTTTTCAGTGATAATCAGAGAAGTATTCTAAGGGATGTTCCAGGTTCCCTCCCTTCTAATTCATGGTGCTTTGTACAGGTAGGCTGTTATCCCAACACACATTTCCAGGATATCCTTCTGACAAGTTAGTTCTTTCTTAATCCCATGTCTTTTGTAATACTTCTTCCCAGCTTAGTAGAACTAGATTGCCTGATTATGATGTACCTTCCTAAGATGTACCCTCATCTTACACTGCAACCACAACTGAGTCTGTAGCTTACTGAATTGTACCTTTTGTGTTGATATAGTTCCAAGATAGACGAGATCAGTACAGAAGAGAGTAGTCAAGGAACATGAAAGGAAATAATGAGGCAATATCAGTTTGAATGCCTCCTTTCAAGCTTTAATTTTCTTGTTTGCTAATGTTTGGCTTTGACAAATATTAGCAATAACACCAATGTCAATCACTTTCTCCTTGCTCTTTTTGTTAAGATTTCTTATTCATTTCAAAGGCATAGTTGACAGAGAGAGAGGTCTTCTATCTACCTGTTCACTCCCTGGATGGTCTCAATAGCAAGAGTTGGACCAACCTGAAGCAGGAGCCAGGAGCTTCTTCCACATCTTTCCTGTAGATGTAGAGGCTCAAAGACCTGGGCCATCTTCTGCTGCTTTCCAAGACAATTAGCAACGAGCCAGATTAGGAGTGGAGCAGCTGGAACTTAAACCAGCATCTACCTTGGACACAGATGTTACTAGAAGTGGCTTAAGATGCTACATAACAGTGCAGGCCCCTCCTAGATTTCTTGTGAAGGATTTTCTTTTGTAAATTTTGAAATTCATGCATATGCAAGCTTTTTTTAAGATTTATTTATTTATTTATTTTTTATTGGAAAGGCAGACATACAGAGAGGAGGAGAGACAGAGAGGAAGATCTTCTGTCGGATGGCTCACGCCCCAAGCAACCGCAATGGCTGAACCTGAGCCAATCCAAAGTCAGGAACCAAGAGCTTCTTCTGAGTCTCCCACGCAGGTGCAGGGTCCCAAAGCATTGGGCCGTTCTCAACTACTTTCCCAGGCCACAAGCAGGGAGCTGGAGCTGTCGGGATATGAACTGGTGCCCATATGGGATCCCAGTGCGTTCAAGGTGAGGACTTTAACCACTCCACTGTCACGCCGGGCCACCTTGTGAAGGATTTTATGATATTTAGCCAAGCATGAGATTTTCTGAATTATAGGCTAAATGTGTATATGATTTCCCTAAATACCAGATGACCCTTTAAAAATCTAGCTTCTTAACTAGTAGTGCATGAAGCTTTCTGTTCCCCATTTCAATAGGGTTTGATAGCACATAACTTATTTTTGGTCTTTTTTTGAGAGTAGAGTGAAATCATATTTAAGTCATTTCTTAAGTCACTACTAATGAAACTAAACCTCTCTTAATAAGTGCATTCGATGTGACAGTTTCTATCAGTTTTTGAATTGAAACCAGTGTCCATTGTTTTATTAGGTTGTCCACCATTTTATTATAGTTTAAAAAAAAATCCTTCCTCTGCATCAATTAGCAATGTGCAATATTTAATGATCAATTCACTCAGTAAATATTTTATATCAGTCTGACACTTAATATTTACTAGTTAATTTCTTGCATACTAGTCAACTGACTTGTTGACTTACTCGTACAGTACTATTTGTTGAATAAATTCCTTTCATTTTCACATGTTAAGAAACCAGTCCATTTCTCCCTGCATGGTTTTGTGGTTTTGGCTACAAAGGCACTACTAGTACTGCTTCAGAATGGCAGAAGGATTGCTCAGAAACATCTCCCCAGAAAACAGTTATAATGGATGAAAATTGTGTAAAACAAGGGTTTAAATTCTCTGGAAATTGTCCTAAGGGCATATGACACATAAAAATATTTGGTGAAAAAACTTATTAAATCTCAGTAGGAACAGCAAAAGCCTGGTATTGCGGCCTCGCCAGTCCCTTCCTCACTGATTCATAACTCAGTGCAATGGTTGCAGCTCCAATCTGGGAGGGTGTCTTCAAAAAAACAAACTCCCTTTCCTCTCAGCTTGCAGCCAAGCAACTCACACAGTACCTCTCCAAGGGAGACAGATATCTTGTATTTCTCATTCCTCTCCAGTTCAAAGGTGTTCAGACTAAATTCCTGCAAGTGTGGCCAACAGACAGAAGCTTTCTTCCTCTACTCATCTCACCCATTTAGAAACACAAGTGGAGCCTGGGATGTGACAAGCCGAAAACAGCAGGCCTCTGATCACCCTTGCCCCAGCTTACTTAGGAGGCAGAGGCTTATGTTGGGCGGAGTAAGCCAAAAAAAAAAAAAAAAAAAAAAAAAAAAAAAAATCAGGCCTATCACAGCCAAGGCCCAGCTTACACAGGGGTATCACTCCAAGAAAAAAGTGCCACTGTTTGCCTCTCCTGATAATGGTTTCAGAAACTTTGTTCAGAGAGAACAGTCTGTGAGAATACAAAAGAAACTTTTTAAAGAAACTGAATTTATTTAGGTGTGGGACAGTTAAAGCCTACAGTCACTCTCAAAAACAAAGATTGGTGGTAAACAATTAAGAGATGGCTGCAAACTTCACTGGAGTAACAAGTTGTACCATAGGTTAGCTGTTCATCAGAATGAACTAGGGAAAGGAAAAGCTAAGAAAATCCCTCCAAGAGTCAAAGACCTGTCTCAAAAACTACCTTGGCACAATGCCTGAATTGAACTGTGGACACAAAAAGAACAGGGTAACTGGTCAGCAAGCTGGGTATAATACCGACAGAGGCAGGTAGCGTAACAGAGAAATTATGAAAAAGAACTGAGTCCTGATAAAATTACTATCTCCTAGTTTGTCAAATCCACTTAAAATAGTATAAAAGTAAAATTCCTAGAAAAAAAATTTAACCAAGTTTTACGTACACTAAACTACAAAACACTGCAGAAGAAATTAGAGAAGACCTCAGTAAATATCCATGTATTGGAAGGCAGTGCTGTTAATGTGACAGAATCCCCAATATTGATCTACAGAGTCAGTGTGATGTCTATCAAAATTGCAATGATTTTTTTTTTTCAGAAACAAGTGAGCTGATCCCAAAATTCATGGAATCAGCAAGGGTCTCTAAATAGCCAAAATAATCTCTAAAACAGACACTATTAAGAAGGCAAAGAGATAACACATACATTTCACAAAACCATTTATCTGGCAAAGGTATAGTATCCAAAAGAAAAAAAAAGTTGCTTACAATCTTCTAACAAAATGGCTCAACTGAAGAGTAAGTAAAAAATCTGATAGACATTTTTTGAAGAGAATACATAAATGACCAATGGAAATATGATGCAAGCCACAAATGCAATTTCAAACTATCTAGTAGCTACAGTCTTAAAAAGAGAAACCATCAAAATTAATTTAAACATATTTATTTAATCCAGTATATCAAAATGTTAATATTTAAATATCAATAATACAATGAATTGGTGACATAGCTTACTTTCTTAATGCGGTGTCATCAGAATGTGATGTGGGTTTTACATTTCCAGTACATGAGCAATTTGTCTAGTCACATTTCTAGTACTCAGTAGCTATATATGGCTGGTGACTACTGTGTTAGACAGCATAGCTCTGTAGCAACGTTGGTTCACCATCTGCTAACACTTATCTCTCCAGCTTGTCATTCAGGTAATCAGTCTCCACTGACACTGTAAGACCCCCGAAGGAAGAAACTCTCCATCACTGATAACACTCTTTGAATACAGCATATGTCACAGTGCATGTATGTTTGTTGAGTGCATTTGGTTAGAAAGCAAGAATGCCAAGTTGATTCTATTTGAGATGTTCACTGTGTGGGCTGCTGTATCTCCAAAGTCTCCAAAAACATCCTGGGGTTTGTGTTCATTTCTCTCCAGAAAAAAGGACCTTTGGTACCTCCCCTAGTTAATATGACCCATTACACCTCTGAGTAATTTTTTCCATTTGTCATTATGCTACTTGACACAACATTTCTGTGAGATCAATACAACTTTATTTCCCCCATCTAAAGATTAAACAATGGGATTCAAAGATGCTAAGTTCCCTGATCAACAGCCATTGATGTATTGGGAAATGTTTGATACTGAGGAATATACTAAGAAAGCCCTAATTTAAAAGAATTTGTCAGTTTCTATGGTGTAAATATTCCAACCACAGCAAATTCCAAGCTACAAACATGGTATCCTTGCACAGGTACACAGTTGAATGCAGCTCTAACTTGAGCCAGTTCTAGCACATCACTATATAAGAAAGAGGAAATGTAGCAAGGAGTTAGTAGGGACTGATATTTCTGAGCATTGCTAAATATAGGGTCATCTGCAATGTGTTCACTACCATTACTTCATTTAATAATCATAATAAACTTTTGAGGTAGGTATTAATTATCCTAATTTTACAGCTGTGGAAAATAAAATGTGAGGTAACGTGCCCAAGGTCACCTGCTAATATATGGGATCACAGTTTGACTTCATTCGCAGCCAGCCCTCCTCCTTCTCCTTTGCTTTTCAGCTCCCTCTCTCTCTCTCTCTCTCTCTCTCTCTCTTCCTCTCTCTGCTTTTTGGATTCTCTGTTCCTGGTATTGGTAGAAATCCTACTTTTCACCTGGACTGCGTTAGCTCCTTTAAGGCTCCAAGGTCTGGTCACACTAACTTAACTAATTAAAGATTCCTACAGCTTCACTTGCTGCTCCAGAAGACTTGATATGCCTTTCTGGTTTCCACATAATGGAAGTCTGCTGGTGCCTGGGCTGAGATGCTTTCCACAAGGGCAAATAGAAGTGTCTCTGTGTTCATTCTAGCACTGGGGCAGCCTTTTGTAGTCTGGGACCACAGTCAATGTTGGTGCGTGAACATGAGACATCATCACTAACTTGTATGCCCTCAGAAGGGGAACTGATTGGCATGCTAGAAATTCATATTTAGTTTTTTAAAGATTTATTTATTTTTATTGCAAAGTTAGATATCCAGAGAGGAAGAGGGACAGAGAGGAAGATCTTCCATCCGTTGATTCACTCACCAAGTGAGCGCAACGGCCGGAGCTGAACCGATCCGAAGCCAGGAGATCGGAGCCTCTTCCAGGTCTTCCACACAGGTGCAGGGTCTCAAATCTTTGGGCTGTCCTTGACTGCTTTCCCAGGCCACAATCAGGGAGCTGGATGGGAAGCTGGACCACCAGCATTAGAACTGGCGTGTTGGGCCTGGCGCCATAGTCCAGTGGTTAAGGTCCTCGCCTTGAACACACCGGGATCCCATTTGGGCACGGTTTCTAATCCCAGCGGCCCCATTTCCCATCCAGCTCCCTGCTTGTGGCCTGGGAAAGAAGTTGAGGATGGCCCAAAGCTTTGGGACCCTGCACCTGCATGGGAGACCCGGAAGAGCTCCTGGCTCCTGGATTTGGATTGGCTCAGGTTCAGTCATTGTGGTCACTTGGGGAGTGAGCCATCCGACAGTAGATCTTCCTCTCTGTCTCTCCTCTCTGTATATCCGCCTTTCCGATAAAAATAAATCTTAAAAAAAAAAAAAAAAAAAAAAAGAACTGGCGTGTGCAGGGTGAGGACTTTATCTGCTAGGCTACAGCGCCAGGTCCCACATTTAGTTTTTAAGTTGCTTCTATTTATTTTTCTAAGAAAGAGGGAGAGGGAGCTGCCCTATGCCATTTCACATCCCAAATGCATGTAAGGGTTGAAGCAGGGCCATCACCGAAGCTAGCAGGTGAGATACAATCCGGGTCTCCCACTTGTGTGGCCGGAGCTCAGTCACTCTGATCATCACCTCCTGTCTCCATAGTCTGCATTCACAGGAAGTCACCTCCCAGGTACTTCGCTGTGGGATGCAGGCTCTCTGCATCTTAACTTCTAGGCTAAACACCCACCCCAGTATTTCATTTTTAACTGATTTTTAGTAACATCAGTTACAGTCAAGGATAACGTTGCAAGCAAGACTAAATAAAACAAAATTAACGGATGGAGAGGCAAGGAGGTATTTTTGAAGCAAAACTCCACCTCCACACTGTTTATCAGTCTAACAAGTAATAATGGCTGCTTTTGAAATATAAGGGAAACTGGTTACTCTTTTTCACTTGAGGATATGAAAGGATTTATCAAGGTTAATCCTCTTTCTCCCTAGAGACTCAGATATAACCATTCCTGCCAAGCGTGAAGTGTACAATATCACACGTGATTAACACGTGTCTTTCATTCCTTATGTCCTAATGTATATTTTAATTGAGATATAGTAATCCTGCATATTTATGGGTATCATGTGGCATTTCAATGCATGTACACATGATCAGGAAATGGAAGTCAGCATATCTTTCACCTTAGACATATATAATTTCCTTGTGCTAGAACACGTGTCTCTCATTCTTACAACCCTAGGTTTGCATTATTATCTCTTTCTCCTGGAAAAGAGACTCTAACCTTTAAGTAACTTGCACAAAGATCCTCTACAGGCAAGTGACAAAACTAGAACACGATCTGAGTCTGCTGAACAGGCAAACACAGGTATGTTTACTGTATCTTCCTGAGACATGGCAAAACCTCCCTGCAACACAACAGCCTCTCTGAATTCCTTCTCTGCTGTTGCCTGTTTCCTTGTTGACTAGTTTCCGTGATGTCTATCTTAGGATGAATGTTGGGTGAGTGGCACTTGGCTTGTGGGCAGATAGATAATTAAAAGACACTTTCTATCTTCCTGTGTTCTTTCTGGCCAGACAAACATCAGCTAATGAAGCTTGCTGACGTCAAGGCTAGAGTCCTGTGGGCAGGTGTGGTGCTTACACACCCATTTCATGGATCGGTGAGGCAAACAGGATTACAGAAAGAACCAGACCTATTCAAAACAAATAGGAAGAGGCTGGTGTAGTGGCATAGTAAACGAACCCTCCATCTGTGGTGCTGGCATCCTATATGGCCGCCAGTTCTAGTCCCAGCTGTTCTACTTCTGATCCAGTTCCCTGTTAATGGCCAGGGAAAGCACTATAGAATAGTGTAAGTCCTTGGGCCCCTGGACGCCCAGGAGAAATGCAGAAAAAACTAGCTCCCAGGTTCAGACTGGCCCAGCTCTGGCTGTCGTAGTTATTTGGGAGTAAGCAGATGAAATCTTTCTCTCTCTCTCCCCTTCTCTGTAACTCTGACTTTCAACTAAACAAAAAAACAAAAACTTCAAAAAATGGGAAGGAAACCCTAACACTTTGTTCTATTGTCTTGGTTCACATAGATTATTTTTGAAATAACATTATTACCATACAACTTTAACGTATGATCCAGTACTTTTCTAGAGTGAATCATCTGGGCCAGATGGGCACTTCCTCCCAGTACAGACTGTGTGAATATTATCCAATGTTCCCATTCATGACAAGTAATGAGTTCTTCACCCATGAAGGGAACTTCAATTATACAATTTTTGCAAACAATTTACAAGCATAGCATCATATTGTAGCATTGGAGAATTTATAGAAATAGATGAGAAAATTCTTACACAAAACATCTGGGAAGGGCCTGGTATGGTAGCCTAGAGGTTAAATCCTCACTTTGCATGCGCCAGGATCCTATATGAGCACTGTTTCACATCCCGGCAGCTCCACTTTTCATCCAGCTCCTTGCTTGTGGCCTGGGAAAGCAGTCCAAAGCTTTGGGACTCTGCACCTGCATGTGAGACCCTGAAGAGGCTCCTGACTCCTGGCTTTGGATCAGCTCAGCTCCAGCCATTGTGGCCACTTGGGAGTGAACCAGTGGATAGCAGATCTTTATCTCTCCTCTCTCTGTGTAAATTTGATTGTCCAATAAAGATAAATTTTTAAAAATCTGGAATTCCATGGGGAGGTACAGTGCAGTGTCAAATATGGAATAATGGCACGGCCATTTGGCCTAGCACTTAACCCGTAAACGGAGACACCAATACTCTGAATTAGAGAGCCTAGGTTTAGGCCTCAGTTCTTCCCCTGACTCCAAGTACCTGCTAATGTGCACCTTGGAGGACACCTGGGGCCCTTGCGATTCATGCGGCAGACCTGGACTGTATTCCTGACTCCCCACACTACGTGCACTTGGATGAGAACTCTCTATCTCTGTTTCTCTCTTTCTGTATGTATGTCTATCTGAATTCCTTCTTTAATTTTTCATGTTTTATCATTTATTTCCATTCATTTGACAACTAAAAAGATAGAGAACAAGAACTTTCACTCACTCCCCAAACGCCTGCAACAGCAAAAGCTGGACAGGCCAAAAGGAGTCTGGAACCTAATCTAGATCTCACACGTGAGAGGCAAGAATCCAAGAACTTGAGCCGTCACCACCTGCTGTGGCCCAGGTGGTACATTAGCAGAAAGTGGAATCTGAAGTGGAGCCAGAACTCAAATCAGGCACTCACTCAGATATCAGCTGTAGGTGTCCCAAGGGGGTTTTATCAACTGCTCTAAGTGCCCCCCCCAAAGAAACTTTAACAAAAATTTAAGAAAGTGGTAATACAACCTGTGATATAAAGAATAATGGGAAATCATTGTGTGCTGTCCTCTACTTCTGTGTCAGGCTCAAAAGCAAGTACTGTTTTAAGGAAAGATTCGAAAAAGAAGTATATTACTTTCCCAAGGTTACTGTTAGAAATGACAAATGTAATAAAAAAAAAAAAAGAAAAAGAAATGACTATGAGCTTGAAAACAACATAAACTTATGTTTTTAAGCTTGAAATCTAGAAGTCGGCAGGATTACTCTCCCTCCAGTGGTTCTAGGAAAGAATTTGCTTTTCACTTCTTTCAGCTTTAGCAGAAGCAAACTTGCATAAACTGACCTCTGGTCACACCATTCCAGTCTCAGCCTTCCCTGACACTTCCGTCTAAATCTTCTCCTCTGTCTCTCTCTTAAAAGGGTACCTGTCGTTGCATTTAGGATCAACCTGGATACTCTAGGACAACATCTCCCCAAAGTGTTTCACCTAATCACAGCATTTTGTTTTGTGAGGTTAGTAATCACAGGTTCTTGTGACTGAGACAAAGACATCTCTTTGGTTGGGGGTGCACACTCAAATTACTGCAGTGTTCCTGCAGCTAAAGTTAACTACAAAGTGAAAAATGCTTACTGCTTTACTTAGCACAAAATTATGAAAGAAAAAGATTCTAAAATAAGCACTTAATTCATCTTTTTGTTTTCAGAATTAGCTGATGGTTGACAGAATTATCTGAATTTTACCAAATGTAACATAAAATAAAATAAATAAGAATGAAATCAATGAAGCTAGGAATGCTGTGATAGGGTCCTCAACAACTCTGGTGAAAATAAATTGGAAAGGAAAAGTATACTCCTGAAAAATCTTACTTTGCAGAGCACTGCACTGTCCCTCCCTCCAAGCAGTATTCCTTCTTTCATACAGTGAATCATTCGAAACATTTACTGAACCCAACTATGCATGACGCATTGTCCTAAGGTCTAAGGATGTTGGAGTGAGTAAGACTCCTGCAACTCTCCTGACTTCTCTGGCTGGGGCCTATAAATGGTAGTGACAACAGATGGATTAACAAGAGAAAAACAAGCAGGTTTATTAGAATATGTGTTGTGCTGGCAAATGTAAGTTCCTAGAGATGAGTAATTTAAAGGGCTGCTTATAACTTGGCATGTAAAACATCTTACCAGAAAATAAGAAATTTTAGCTTCTCAGTAGAGAAAAAAAATACATTTTTAGATGAATGCTAAGAGTGAGGAAAAGGACTGAGTTTCTAGGAAAACTAACGAACTCTTAAGGGCTAATAAGTAAATTAGTAACATCTGCAATGCGTATTTTTCTGGTGCCATCTCTGGGTTGATGAGGGTTCTATAGTTTATATTAATTTTGCACTTCTTGATATGGCTAAAATGTCACATTTTTGGTTGATGATTTCTAATATAGAAATAGTAACTAGTAAATTTCATTTGATGAGTTAACATAAACAATAAACATTCATAAGCCACCTATACATAAACTCCTATAAATTCTCCTCCAATGTTCTATTATCTTTCCAATGTTCAATAACCAATAATCCATGGTCTATAATAAAATTTAAAATAATGGATTAGATAGACCACTCTGAAGGCCTTTAAAACCTAGCATATCCCTGTAGTCAACATTCCAACTAGTCTTTTAAACTCTGCACAGCAAAGTGTTGGGATAGAAAGACTAAAAATCTGGCAAAGATATATATTAATCATCAAAAGAAAATGTTGTAAATGAAACAAAAATGAGATACAAAACTCTTTTACTGGGAGAAACACATCAACCAAATCACAAAGAAAATGTGCGGATGAAACTAAAGAATAAGTATCAGTCTAGATTTAAGTACATGGGTACAATTAACAAAGAGTGAAATTCATCCAGTGAGCAAATATTTACCAGGAATTGATTATATGCCAGTTTCTGTTCCAGGCATTGAGCATAAAGCAATGCACTAGACAATATTTTTGCCCTTGTGGGAGGCAGAGACAATAAAGCAAATCACCAGATACACATGTGATACATCAGGTGCTATCAGGCAAAATAAGGTAGGGTAAGGGAATGTGATTTGTAGGAACAAAATAGTACCAATCTTATATTCAAAAATTAAGAAAGAAGAAAGCATTTAAAAGTTTGAAAATCAAAAAGACAGAGAGAGAGAAAGAGTGCTACCATACATTAACTTGCTCTCCAAATGCACACAAAGAACATTAACAGGGCCAAAGCAATGAGCGAGGAAATCAATTTGAACTTCCACATGGATGATCAGGACCACTTGCTTGAGCCATCACTACTGTTTCTTAAGGTTTGCATTATCAGGAAGCTGCAGCCAGAAGGAAAGCCAGGAGATGGAACCCAGGTACTCAGATGTGGGATGCCAGTGTTTTAATCACTGGGCCAAAAATATCCCAGGAGAGGATATTTTGGTCAGTGACCTGAATGAAGTACATAATATGAGAATGACTGAAGAAAAAGAGTTCCAAATGGAGACAAAGGCAATGTAACATGATTGGCATTTCAGGGCTTGCATGAAGACAATGAACATGGAGGAGAATGAAAACACAATGTGCTAGGAGTATATGACATTATGTTGCCTTATGAGTTCAACCTAAAGATGAGCAGATAATCGGGAGTTGCATATTTCAGGTATTTATTCCTTTGCATTCCCCTTCTAATTCTTTCAAATGATAGTGCTTTATCAGTTAACAGTAGGAGAACAGATGTAAAATCATGTGTCACAGCCTACTGCTGGTGAAATTAATTATAGCAGTACCACCCGAGCTTTCAGTTTTGACGTGTGGAATTCTAATCCCATCCCACTTTTCCTATCTCCAGTGGAAAAGAGGAAGACACACACCTTGATGAGGTCTACTTCAGGGGCGTTCCTAGATGTCAGTGTCTCATTACTATTTAGGATATACCCTCACAATTGTTTTACTTGGGGATTTAGTTTTTTGCAATAATAATTTGATATATGACACCTGTACCCCAAAAATAAGAAAATTACGTTTCAGAAAGGCTGGTTTTTACATCCAATGCCAACCAACATCAGTGCGGAGAGGTCTGGGAGCTCTAGACAACTCTCCAGGGCTCTGCCTTAAACCCTGAAGACCTAAAGGTGGAACATCAAGGGGAATGACAGCGGGGTTATTTTAGGAAACACTAACAGAATACTACCTTAGAAAATTCACGGAAGAAAGCATTTTTTAATCTTAGGCGGTTCGTTTCTTCCTTTCAGTGAGTTTACACTCAGACCCACTTTCCTTTTCTATATTCTGTTGTATTTCTCTTACTACCCTGAACTGATGTTCTTAGATCATGTAGCCTCCTGTTGACTTTAAAAATGGAGCTATGTTCTAAATCCAACTAATTTCACCTACATAAATGTCTTCAGGGACAAATGTAAGTTAAGGACAACCTGGAAAGCTTAGTAATTTTGCTATAGCAACTCTAGAAAACCCATAGGCTAATAATAGTTCTTTGAAGATAGTTCCTGAAACATTTTAGACAGTTGGATCCTGGGACTGAAAATTGGACTCATACTCCATTTTCTCCACAAATACTTCTTGTTTCATTTTAGTTGTGAATAATTCTTCTATAAATTGCCTGCAATGGGAAGGTTTAAGGCTTGCCCACATCACAGCTGGATGGTGATCACTCAGCAGATGCAAAATAAGGTCTTCTGACTCCCAGGACATGGTTCCATCCACAGCATCAGGTTGCCTTCCCTAAGTGCTGGATATTACTGGTATTATAGACTTTGGCTTTCCTAAGATTAACTCACAAGCTGTGTTTGGAAATTCTGTAACTTTGTTGCTGGTCCACTGGCAGCAAGCTTCTCTCACCAAGGCAGTAGCCTGAACAGGTTATCATGCTTCTATTCACTTTGAGTGAATGTCATTTCCTCTCTTTGGACCCTACCCACCTTTGTGGCATCCTCTCTTCCCACTGTGGTCACTATTTGTCACCCACTGTGTTTACCCAAGGCCAGCCTTATCTTAATGCCTTGAATGAACAGAACTTATCCTTTCCTCAACCTTCATGTGCCTGAATTTACCCATAGTTTTGCAAGTGCAAGTTTGAAAGAACAGCTTTGAAAAAAGGATGGTGGAAACCATCAGAAAAAAGCACTTAGAGGAGGAGAAAACAGAAATTCCCAGAGCTAATATTTGTAACACTCAGTTTACTCAGATATTACTCTTAACTCAGGTTTGCCTTCAGACCTGTTGCAGGTGTAGAAACATTATTTCACCTATGTTACAAGTGAGGAACTGAGGCAGAAAGTTTCAATGATATGTCCAGGGAGGATGTCAGGAAGTCACAGAACCAAGGAGAACTGCATGTGGTTCAAGGTGTTCTTACTTTTTAAGAAGACTTATTTGTTATTTTTATTCGAAAGACAGGGGGAGAAAGAGGGAGACACACAAACACAAACACAAACACACACACATACACACACAGGTCTTCCACCTGCTGGTTCACTCCATCAAGTGTCTGCAATGCCCAGGGGTGAACCAGGATAAGGCTGGGTGCCAGGAACTTCAAGTGGATCTTCCATGTGGGTGTCTGTTTGTATTGTGTTTTACAATGTGCTCTCAGTTGGCCAACTGCTCTATTTTAAATATAATCTCATGCCTTAAAGTCTTCAGATTTATATCAGATTCTCAAAATTTGTGCAAAAATAAGAGGTTCCTGGTTCCCAGCTTTGGATCGGTGCAGCACTGGCCGCTGCACTCACTTGGGGAGTGAATCATCGGATGGAAGATCTTCCTCTCTGTCTCTCCTCCTCTCTGTATATCTGACTTCGTAATAAAAATAAATAAATCTTTAAAAAAAAAAGAAAGAAAAATGTCAAGCAATTTTTTTGTGCTAAAAAATAACCTGTGGGAGAATCAAGATGGCAGAATAGGGTGAGGACACATTCAAACAGAGAAATATTAGCATGTGTGAAGCAGAGAGGACACATTACAGGAAACAGGAGAGGACAGAACAACAGCAGAGGGGTACCTAGAGACTGACAGACACAGGAAAGCAGCAAACACAATGGTGCAGTGTTGCAGTGACTAATAGCACAGAGGCATTCATCAAATGGTGATCTGAATTGCAAAGGCAGCTAGAACCCCATCAGCAACTAGGTGGGAAGGGACTTTCACCATGAGAACTCAGGAGGTGAACCCAAAGAACTGCTCATCCTGCTGGTCTGTTTGATTTGACCAGAAGCAGAGACAGAACAGCAAGTCCCAGACGGGTAGTGCAGGAACAGGGTGGATTTCACAACCGAATGTGCCCTCTAGAGCTGTAACCACGCACCATTTTGTTTAAGGAGGCAAGGGCCACAGGACAGTACTGCGCATGCACTGAGCTGGAAGTGAACTCATTTCTGGCTCAGTGAACTGCAACAATGTGGCATTCTACAGGTTCCACCCAAGATAGGTCCGGGTAGCCTTCAGACCTGATGGCCAGCAGATCAAGAACTCTAGTAGTGGCACATCAGGCACCATTTCATATGGTGTGGCAAAGAATTTAGGATTGCAGGGACAACAGTGAGCTGCGAATGCACTGTGCTTGGCAAGAACTCACTGAGCTCAGTGCATTGCACTTTTCCCACAAGGAAATAATACCGACTTTGGCATTGTATGGGTCAAAATAGGTTAGTATGGCCCCCAAACCAAACAGCGAGCAGATTCCGGCAAGATTACCACCAACAACAACCTAGCATGGGACAGCTGGTGTCTCCCTAATCCTGAGAACTGCTCCAACTGAAGTGGGAGAAACGTTGTACAGACAGCAGTGCAGCCCCAGCACAGTATCACAGGAGGTAGAGACTGGTGAGCCAGAAGCTGGGGCTCCAGAGGCCATGGTGGAAATCTTACATAAAAACCCAGACCTGGAACTCGCTGGAGGGAGTGGCACAAGTGACTGAAAACAAAGAGCCATGTAGCAACTGCAATAAATAAAATCGAACTGTAGACCTGAGGGTGACACAGCTTAGAAACCTGCACCAAGAAGGAGAATCTGATAACCAGAAGTATAATGACCAAGAGCAAAAGAAGAGACAGAGGCACAATGAATATTACTGAAGACTCCCCTGCAAGGAGCAAAACCCTTTGCCAACCTCAAAGTTCACTGAGGAAGACACTGAAAAAATGTGGGATACAGAATTCAAAACCACTTGTTATAAAACTTCTTATCAGCAATGAGAAGCACGTTAAGCAAGCATTCAAGGAATTCAAGGAATATGCCACACTGGAAATGAATCAAATAAAAGCTGATATAGCAGAGATAAAGAATATAGTGGAACAAATTAAAAGTATAGTCGAGCGTTTCCAAAGTAGAATGAAGGAAGTAGGAAAAAGAATCTCAGAATTGGAAGATATTTTCTGTCACAAAGGGGAAACAAACAAAAAGCTGGAAGCAGAAGTGGATCAGGCTAAAGAAATATTCAACAATTGAAAGACACTATTAAACTGGGTGGAGGTTCCCACAAAGGGGCGCACGAGCTGGAATGGGGCTGCATTCTGGTGTTTTGGAGGACCAGGGTAGATGTGGGACTGACTAGGCTGGGTCTCAATCCCCTTCTGAGCCATATATGAGCTATATGTGGGTATGCACAAACCGTGGCTGGGCTGAAACATCCAACAACAAGAACCAGAATGGGGTGAAAGCCAGCCAGGAAAAGCCACTGTTCCTGCTAGGACAGGAGGTGAACTGAGTAGGGTTGGCTCAAGGACCCACTGGTATGCGCAAAATCTGGCATTGGGAGGGGTTCTGGTGGAGGAGCCTGGGCAACTCCTCTGGCAGGACACAGTCCCTGCAGGTAAGCGCAAGAAATATGATAGGAAACAGCCCAGAATAGGTCATGGAAAGTTTCCCACTGGCACACATTTGGCATGGGTCAGGGGCAGACCAGGCTGAATCAGTTCACGTCATCCACTAGCAAATCCGAACGCCAGAACAGAGTGTGGGCCGAGCCAGGTTTGGTCGCAACAAAATCAGTACACAACACGGAATGCCAAGGTGAGGTTGCCTGTGCGAGATGTGACCGCAGCACCCAACCAGCACACGTGAGATCCAGGAAGGGAGGGGGCAGAACCAGCAGGGGAATAAGGGGTGGTCCCCTTGCTGGACAGCTACTCCCACTGGAGAGCATGGGCTGGGATGGGGGCAGACCAGACTAAGCAGGGCTACAACACCTATGCGCCTCATGTGGACCAGATCAGGGAAAAAGCAGGATGGGCTGATTATTCCTGCTGGTGCAATCTACAATTAGAGTGGCTGAGGGTTGTTTGGGCTTAGCCAACAGCAGCAGCTGGCAGAAGCTGGCACTGGGGGCTAATTCTGTCAACAAGTTAAACCACAGAACCACCTGGACAGTGCATAATCTGGGAGTGGGTGTGGCCTGGGAGGGAGATAGTGGGCTCTTCCCTCTTTGATTACCCCCCCTCATGGGAGGGCATGAAAACTAGGATGGGGGCTGGGGTGGCTAGACAGAGAAGCACTCAACAACATCCATGAGGGCTGGATAGCTGAGCTGGTTAGAAGGAACAAGGTTTTAATACCCATTGACATGTATGAGAGCAGAAGGGGTTGTGGGACAGACTGGACTAGTCTGCCACACATATTGGCAAACCAGGGTAGGGGGCAGGCCTGGTTGGGGTTACTATGGGTTGTTCCGAATAGGCTGCAGCTCCCACTGGTTTATGTGAGGGCCAAGTATATGCTGGGCAGAACCAGGCTGGACTGCAACACCCATTGGTTCCAGTGGAAGACAGGGATGGAAACAGAACCAACCCAGCAATTGCAGCCACCAGCTGATCAGGGCGATGAACTGTACTGGGCCCTGTGCTTGCTAGTACACACAAGAATCTGGTCTGGGAACACCTCAGACAAAGTTTCTTTGGGGATTCCCCCAATCAAGCTTTCGGACTCAGAACGCTAATCATCAAAAGACAGAGGACAGAACAGTCAATCAATCAACCACCTCAGCTATATGTTGGCAATAAAAACACTGGGCAGGGCCCGGTGGCGTGGCCTAGCGGCTAAAGTCCTCGCCTTGAAAGCCCCGGGATCCCATATGGCCGCCAGTTCTAATCCCGGCAGCTCCACTTCCCATCCAGCTCCCTGCCTGTGGCCTGGGAAAGCAGTCGAGGACAGCCCTAATGCATTGGGACCCTGCACCCGAGTGGGAGACCTGGAAGAGGTTCCTGGTTCCTGGCTTCAGATCGGTACAGCACCGGCCCGTTGCGGCTCACTTGGGGAGTGAATCATCGGATGGAAGATCTTCCTCTCTGTCTCTCCTCCTCTCTATATCTGACTTTGTAATAAAATAAATAAATCTTAAAAAAAAAAAACAAATAAAAAGAAAACACTGGGCAAACGGAGACTCTATGATAGACTATGTCAATCAGTGGATTCCCCAACGACTGCAACGTGCTTGGAGTGGTGAGAGTGGCAGCAATTCAGAACGGTTGAACTATCAAAACCACTTGAGCAAGACCCTCGGAGCATGCCCCACATCTGGGACCTGGGGTGGGTGGGAGACTGGGTGGGGCTTCTCCCTTAAAATCCCTTTTACATCAGATATATTAAGGAAACAATACGGAACTAATTGTCTTGCCCATCTTCCTGTAGTGCTTGAACCTTTTTACCCTAATTATGTCAAGATTGTCAAAAATAATAATAAAAAAAATTAAGAGAAATTTTTAAAAAGGCCAAATACAGGAGTTATGGGAGTCTCAGAAGCTGCTGAAAGAAAAGCTGGGTTTACAAATACATTTAGGGGATGTATAGTAGCTGTGTAATGGAGACTGTCATATCTAGTAACATGTCATTTAACTTCATGGCATTGTAAATTTCTATTTTTCTTTTTATTGTTGATTTTGTATCATGACTTTTCATTTAAAGAGATGTACAGTAGCTGTGAAATTGAGACTAACATTCAGATGTGAGGATGTAGTGTGGTATGCATTTCTACTTCCAGACAAAGATGGACTTACAATGAAACTGTTTACTATATCTTGACAATAGGATTCTGGACTCTCTGCCATTGTCTATGCCCGCAATGATGGATATATGACTGAGTATGAAAAACTATATGTTAGTAATGATATAGAGGAACTGGGGGGGGAGGGAACTGGGGAGGGGATAAGGGAATATGAAACTATTATAAAATAATAACAATAATAATAATATGTATTAAAAATACATTTAATGAAATAATAGGGAAAATTTTCCCTAATCTAGAGAAAGAACTGGGAAACAACAACAAGGAGGGGCACAGAACTCCCAACAGGCTTGACCAAAAGTGATCTTCACCATGACACATGATAATCAAGCTCTCTTCAATCGAATGTAAGGAAAAGATCCCTAAATGTGCACGTAAAAAAGATCAACTGACATATAAAGGAATACAAATTAAACTCACAGAAGACCTATCTCAGGAAATTCTACAGGCCAGAAGAGAATGGAGAGACATATTCCAGATTCTAAAAGCAAAATATTGTCAGCCCAGGATAATGTGCCCAGCAAAGTTTTCCTTTGTCTTTGAAAATGAAACAAGCTTCTTCCACAGTAAAGAAAAGTTAAAAGGATATACCTCTTCCAAACCTGCCCTACAAATGATACTTGTTGGGAGCACTGCACATGTGCCCTGCCCTAAGATGGCGCTGAGGCCATTCCTCCTCTCAGAGCTTGGCGGTAAACAGGTTTCGGAAAGTGCCTTCTGATTGGCCTGTAGCTGCATGCCTGGCGAGTGTGCTGCGCGTGATCAGAGTTATGATTGGCGTGCCTGCCGCGTGCATCGGTGACCTTTAAGTTGATTGGATTAGGATTGTATATAAGCAGTGGGGGTTTCAGGAAGAAGAACAGGAACAAGAAGAAGAAGGAAACGGATGGACGGACAGAGACGGAGGACAGGGCACGACTGGGACAGACGGACAGCAGAAGACTGGGGGCGACGAGGAGACTGGAAAATGAAGCAGAGAGAAAGAGGAGGAAAAGGGAGAAGTCGAGTCGACCGGCTGGGAAATGGACTGGTTGGAAGACTAAAGTGCCTCTTGAAACAGAGCCTGGAGTATCGGATGATTTCTTCTGCGGGACGAGAGACCCCGATAGATACTTAAAGATGTTCTCTTGACAGAGAAGAGGAATAGTGCCTACCAAAACCAAAGACAAATGCAAAGAACATCCCAGTGGAATAACAACAGAAGACTCTAGCAATGAACAAACTATTTCTAAAATGACAGGACCAAATTACCACCCATTCATATCAACCCTGAATGCAAATGGATTAAACTCATCAATTTAATGTCATAACTTAGTAGACTGGATTTAAAAACAAAACTGTTTTATTTGTTGCCTACAGGAGACATATCTCACCAACAAAGATCAGCGAAAGCTATATCTCATGGATTTTGATTTTTTTTAAATTTAGTTTCATCTTTTCAAAACATTTTCTTCTCATTAAATTCTTCAATGACTCATAGATCATACAGTAGCATCATTTTCTTCAAGAAGGTTTTTGATTTTCTCTTTCGTCAGCAACACGTTAGTCATTCAGTAGCATGTTATTTAACTTCATGGTGTTGTTAATTTCTTTCTTTCTTTTTTTTTCCTTCCTGTTGTTGATTTTGTTTTGTGGCTTTTCATTTAATGGGATGTATAGTAACTGTGTAATGGAGACTATCATGTCCAGATATGAGGATACACTGCAGTATGCATCTCTACTTCCAGACAAAGATGGACTCCCAATGACACTGTTTACTATATCTTGACAATAGGATGATGGACTCTCTGCCATTGTCCATGCCCGCAATGATGGTCATATGACTGTTTATGAAGAATTGTACTATAGTAATGATATAGGGAAACTCACTGATGGGGGAGGGAATTGCGGAAGGGATAAAGGAAATCCCACGGCCTATGAAACTGTATCATAAAATGATCATAATAGGAAAAAATAAAATTAAAAAATAATCTACACTACATTTAAAAATTTTTTTTCTACCCAAATGAAAAGTCGCGTGTGTGTTTCTACTTTAAAAATTGGATAGATTTTAAAATCTGGGCAGGGTTTGGCCCAGAACACCTGGAGCTGATACCTGGCTCCTGCCCTTAATTCCAGCTTTCCTGGGGACCCTATGAGTAAGTACCAATGTTTTAAGTGATTCATTTCCTTCCGTCCACAAGGCAGATTTAGGTTGAGTTCTTGACTGTTGCCATTGGTCTCTACACTGCAGTGTAGACCTCTTGCAGACACTTCGGAAGAGAATCAGTAAATGGGAACTCTCTCTCTTTCTGTCCTTTTTCTCCAACTCTTAAACAATTTTAATGGACCTTTATGGATATCAATAATAGTAGTTGGCTTATCTTCATTCATTTTCACTGACAGAAGAATGAATTGTAGTTGAAAGAGATGAAAATTAGGGATGGGACAGCAATATTTATTAAAATACATTTCAAGGGGCCAGTAGAGAAAGAGATCACGTCATCTACTGTAGGATAATAAGGTAAAGTTCACAAAGAATGTCAAGGGAGGAACTGGCCAATCAAGAAATAACATGACAGCATTTCTTCCTGCTTGGGATTTTTGCTCTCAAAAAATGAGAGTCATTCACTGGTGATGTGGCTGTGTCGGTCATGACTGGCATCTGACTGGCAGCTCGGAGTTGTATGCCTTTGGGCTCTCTGTGCCTGTAGCTATAAACTAGACTTCTCAAGTACGACTGAGCTCCCATTTCATCAGGATATATACTTTTTCCTGATATATTTTTATTTTGAATCTTGAATTATGTGGTACAATTTTGTATAGGCTGGGATTCCCCCTGCCCAAACTCCTACCCCCTGACAGGTTTTACCCATTTTACTACAATAGTGTAGTCCTTCATAAGGAATCATAATTCTATTAGTCTCTTATTTAAGTGTACCCTGACATTGTTGGTACAGATAATGTCAGGCAGTCCAGCATCCCATTGTCTACACATGTCCAACAGTTTCATTGGGAATCTATCTTCCGTCTGAAAGCAGGGATGCATGATCCATTATTCCCCCACATCTGTATATAATAGATCCCAATACTCCATCACTACACATTTCCAAAATTGAGAAGCCATGAAATCATGTCAACAACTAGTATGAGTTAGAACAACAACAACAACATCAACAACAAATTACAGCACCATGAAAAAACACGCCACTGAGTAACCAACACATGAGTGACAAAAAGGAAACACAAAAGTCTCTTGGGAAAAATGATGCCACTGTGTAATCCATGAGTCAGTGATGAATTCAACAAGAGAAAAGGAATTATTTGGAATAAACAAAACTGAAATAAAAAACATCAAAACACATGGGATACAGCCAAAAACAAACAAACAAACAGTATGTATTGGATTATTGAAGTCACACTTTCCATGTTGGTTTCCTTATATAAGAGAGAACATATGGTATTTGTTCTTTGGTGATTGACTCATTTCACTAAGCATAATGGTCTCTAGTTGGGACCACCTGGTTGTAAATGGTATAATTTCATTCTTCTTAATAGCTGAATAAAATTCCATGGAGTAGATGTACCACAGTTTCTTTAACCACTCTTCTTTGGACGCACATCTGGATTGTTTCCTTGTCTTTGCTATTGTAGATTGTGCCGCTGCAAATATAGGATTACAGATCCCCTTCTCATATGCAAATTTCACTTCTATTGGGTATGTTCCTAGGAGCGGGATATCTGGATCATATGGCAGATTTATGTGCAATTCTCCAAGCACTCTCCATACTGATTTCCACAGTGGTTGTACTAGCCTACACTCCCACCAGCAGTGAAGGAGGGTGCCTTTCTCTCCACATCCACGCCAGCAGGTGTTGTTAGCTGAGTTCTGAATGTAAGCCAGTCTCACTGGGGTTTTCATTTGTATCTCTCTGATGGCTAGGGAGTCTAAGCATCTTTTCATATGTCTGTTAGCCATCTAAATCTGTTCTTTTGAAAAATATCTGTTCATTTCCATTGCCCATTTTGTTATAAGGTTGGGTTTCTGAAGCTCTTTGTAGATCCTGGATATTAGTCCCCTATCACTTGTGTAGTGTGCAAAAATTTTCTCCCATTCTGTCAGTTGCTTATTCACTTAAGGATATATTTTTTTAAAGATTTATTCATTTTATTACAGCCAGATATACACAGAGGAGGAGAGACAGAGAGGAAGATCTTCCATCCGATGATTCACTCCCCAAGTGAGCCGCAACGGGCCGGTGCTGTACCGATCTGAAGCCAGGAACCTGGAACCTCCTCCAGGTCTCCCACACGGGTGCAGGGTCCCAAGGTATTAGGCCGTCCTCGACTGCTTTCCCAGGCCACAAGCAGGGAGCTGGATGGGAAGTGGAGCTGCCGGGATTAGAACCGGCGCCCATATGGGATCCCGGGGCTTTCAAGGCGAGGACTTTAGCCGCTAGGCCACGCCGCCGGGCCCGACTTAAGGATATTTTAACCATGAGTTAAACCACAGAGTGGCCAGCCTTGTGTGGGTCCTTGGTTCCTCCCCAAGCTGAGGGCTTTGTGGCTCTTCATCTATTACTCATCCCTAATCATCTACCTGGTAGGAAGAAGAAATTTTAATTTGAAGTTTAGAAGGGGAACAGTCAGATCATAAAATTCATTCTCCTATTTTCTCCCCTAGTAACACAGCCCTGATATTATTGAAGCTACCTCCCATTGAATGTTTTATGTGACAGTGCAATTAACTTACAACCTGTTAAAACACTGCAGTCAGGGGTCTTCTTTGTTTACAATTGAATGACGATGACTAGTACTATAGCATGAGCTATGATGACATCCTCCTTCAAGACTGAAGAACTGGGGCTGATCCACTTTCCATCCAGCTCCCTGCTTGTGGTCTGGGAAAGAAGTGAAGGATAGTGGGCCTAGTAGGAGGCAGGTAACTGACTGGGATGCTGTCTTCAGAAAGGTATTCGTTCAGAGTTCCTGGGTTTGAGTCCCATCTCCACTCCTGACCTGACTCCAGCTTCTTGCTCACATGTGTGTGCATTCCCAGATTCAAAGCCTCTGCCTGTGATGCCACCAGACCCTATGAGCACTGGTGTGTGTCCCAACTGCTCCATTTCTGCTACAGTCTTTTGATAATGCACCTGGGAGAGCAGAGGAAGATAGTATAAACACATAGGTTTCTGAAGTCCACATGGGAGATCAGAATGAACTTCCAGGCTCCTGAATTTAGCCAGACACAGTTCCCACCATTGTGGCCATTTGAAGAGTGAATGAGCAATTGGAAGATCCCTTTCTTTATGCCTCTCTCTGTTAACTCTGCTTTTCAGATAAAGCAATCATTAAAAAAAGGAACATATTCTCTGAAAATTTTTACCAAATGATATGTAAATATGCTGCACAGTGGTGAAGGCTAGACTGATGTTCACCAATATGACTCCAAAGTCCATTGATGCCTTTTCTTCTTCACCATGCTGCCTTTATGTGTCAAGATTTACTCTCTGTTTCCTCCTCCTAAACTGAAAATTGGTCTTTTACAAGGACCCGCTTTGTCTCTATTGGCCACTGCAGGGGTTGTCAGAGGGTAGCTCTCCCCAGAACTCATCAGTGTGATACCCCCCACTGACAGCCTGGACACCTGCTAGGGGCTGTCCCCATCTCTGTTACCCTTATATCAACAGAGAACCAGCGCTGGGAGGGTGGCCCATGTGAGCAGCAAGCATGCTCTTCAAAGTTACTTTAGAAGGCAGCTTCCCACACTGCTGTCCACGTAAATTTTAAGATAAATGAATTGCTAGAAAAACAGTAAAGATGTCGCTGAGTGGGAGTACAGCACACCATCACTGTCGTATTTTTAGGTTGTTAATTTAATGCCAGAAAGGTTGTTTCTGCTTGGGCCGTGTTGCCTAAACAAGGTTCCCTGACATGAAGAAAGCAGTCATGGTTTGAGCAAGCTATTCAGGAAACAGGAATGTTTTGCCATGGGCATGGTCCACTTGAATTGGACATTTCAACAGAAGTAAAACAAAACCAGAACTATATCTAAAAACAGCTAACCTGATCAAGTATTACCAAACTATTCTAAGCCTACCCACCAAGAATTAAAGACAGAAAGAAAAAATTTGGTCTTTTTCTTTTCTTTTTTTTTATTGAACATGGAGAGGCTTTTTATTTTCATCATTCCACAAATAAAATCACAATTATTTGCATAGCATTTACACTGTGTGAGGCATTGTACACATTCCAGAGATAATCCAGGAGGATGGGCACAGGCTCTATGCAGACAAGGTGCCATGTTATGCAAGCACTTTGGGTTTTTTGTTTGTTTTATTTTAGTTTTGTAGTGTTTCATTTTATTTTTTTCTCTCTCTTTTTTTATTGATTACATTGCATTATGTGACACAGTTTTATAGGCACTGGGATTCCCCCCCATCCTTCCCCAACTCCCCTCCATGGTGGATTCCTCCACTTTGTTGCATTACCACAGTTCAAATTCAGTTGAGATTCTTTCATTGCAAGCATCTACCAAGCATAAAGTCCAGCATCTTATTGTCCAGATAAGTTCAACGGTTTCTTGAGGAGACCATCTCTGGTCTGTGGTCTTTCTCTCATAAAGTCTCATTCCAAATTATTTTGCCCTGGTTCTTTTTTTTTATTATTTTATTATATTGTATAGTTGTTGACAATCTTTACATAGTTAATTATGGTTAACAAAAAAAAAGGTTCAGGGGGTATAGGGAAGTATGTAATACTATTATGTCCATGTTGTTTCCATCGTGTATCTGAGGTGACGGGGGATATTGAGGGAGAAGCCCCACCCGGTTTCCCGCCCGGTTTCCCACCCACCTCAAGTCTCGGATGTGGGGCATGCTCTGAGATATTTGCTCAAGTGGTTTTAATAGTTCTCCAGTTATGAATCGCTGCCAGTTTTGCTCGATGAGGTCGCCCACTGATTGATATGGTCCATCATAAAGTCTCCGTTTGCCCCATATTTCGCTGCCAACATATAGCTGAGATGAATGATTGGCCTGTTCTGTCTTCTGTCTTTTCTTGGTTAGAGTTCTGAGTCCAGCAGTTCGATTGGGGAGATCTCCAAAGAAACTCTGAGGTATTCCCAGACTAGATTCTTGTATGTTCTAGCAAGCACAGGGCCCTGCACAGTCCATCACCCCGATCAGCTGGTGGTTGCAATTGCTGGGTTGGTTCTGTTTTCAGTCCCGACTTCCACTGGAACCAATGGGTGTTGCAGTCCTGTCTGGTTCTGCCCAGCACATACTCGGCCCTTCAACCAGTGGGAGCTGCAGCCTAGTCAGGGCGACCCACCAGGCCCACCCCCTACCCTGGCTTGCCAGTATGTGTAGCAGACTAGTCCAGTCTGTCCCCCATCCCATTTGGCTCTTGTGCTTGTCAATGGGTATTAAAGCTTAGTTCCATCTAACCAACTCAACCATCCAGCCCTCACGGATGTTGTTGAGTGCCTCTCTGTCTAGCCACCCCAGCCCCCATCCTAGTTTTCATGTCCTCCCGTGGGAGTAGTAACCCAAAAGGGGGGAACCCACTATTTCCCTCACAGGTCTCTCTCAATCTCGGTTGATGCACTCTTCGGGTGGTTCTGTGGTTTGACTTGACAGAATTAGTCCCCAGTGCCAGCTTCTGCCATCTGATGCTGTGGCTAAGCCCAAACAACCCTCACCCACTCTAATTGTAGATTGCACCAGTAGGAACAATCAGCCCAGCCTGGCTTTTCCCTGATCTGGTCCACATGAGGCGCACAGGTGTTGTAGCCCTGCTTAGTCTGGCCTGTCCCCATCCCAGCCCATGCTCTCCAGTGGAAGTAGCTGTCCGGCAAGGGGGCCAGCCCCTTAATCCTCCTGCCAGCTCTGCCCCTCCCTTCCTGGATCTCACGTGTGCTGGTTGGGTGCTGCAGTCAAATCCAGTACAGGCAACCATGCCCTGGCATTCCGTGTTGTGTACTGGTTTTGTCGCGACCAAACCCGGCTTGACCCACACTCTGTTCTGGTGAGCAGATTTGCCAGTGGATGACATGAACTGATTCAGCCTGGTCTGCCCCTGACCCATGCCGAATGTGTGCCAGTGGGAAACTTTCCATGACCTATTCTGGGCTGTTTCCTATCATATTTCTTGCGCTTACCTGCAGGGACTGTGTCCTGCCAGAGGAGTTGCCCAGGCTCCTCCACCAGAACCCCTCCCAATGCCAGATTTTGCGCATACCAGTGGGTCCTTGAGCCAACCCTACTCAGTTCACCTCCTGTCCTAGCAGGAACAGTGGCTTTTCCTGGCTGGCTTTCACCCCATTCTGGTTCTTGTTGTTGGATGTTTCAGCCCAGCCGTGGCTCGTCCATACCCACATACAGCTCACACATGGCTCAGTAGGGGGTTGAGACCCAGCCTAGTCAGTCCCACATCTACCCTCTGGTTCTCCATGACACTAGATGGTGTTGGGGTCTGAACTGGCCTGGTGCATCCAATCCCAGCCCACACTAGTGCCTTGGGTGACTACAACTGTTTCCTAGATAGAATGCAGCCCCCATTCCAGCACATGCGCCCCTTGGTGGGAACCTCAACTCAGTTAGGGTGTCCCCTTACCTTCCCATTTGGGCCTGTTCCTAGCCGTAAATCACGCACTTGCCCGTGGTTGCTCTGAGGACCAGTAGGTGCAAGAGCCTAGCTCGGTATGACCTGTGCTCCATGCTGGTTTCTAGTTTTGCTTGTAGGCTAAGGTTTGCTCAGTCCTGCCCAGTACATTCTGTTCCATTACCAATTTACAAATCTTGGAGCTACTATGCCCTGCTTGTCCAACCCCCAGGTCTGGACCACGTGTTCACCAGCGAGAGCTATGACTCGCCAGGGGCGTTTCCCAAGTTCCTCCACTTGATCCACTCCCAGACCCAGTTCTCATACATGCCAATGGGTTTTAGGCCAGTGCCTGGTGTACTCTGGCCTCCCATTTGGCCTTGTATGAGCTGGTGAATGTTGCAGCCCAGCCCACCCCACACCCTATTCAGGATGCACATTTGGGTGCTGCTGCCTTGCCCAGTCCAGTCTGTCACCGGTCCCTTTACCTGTGATTGATGGCAGGTTCCTTGGTCACACCTAGCTTAGTCCATCACCACCCAAACTTTCAGGTTTACCAGTGGGGCTAAACTTTCTACAGGGTGTGGCCCACATATCCTGCACAGAATCCACCCCAGGATAAGGTTCTAGAGTGCTAGTTGATATTATGGCCATGCCTAATGTGACCAGTCTCCTGAACCATCATCATGTCAGGCAAAACAATATTCTGTTAGACAAGCCTGAGCTTATCTTTTGCATATAGGTGTTCACAGCTCAGCATTGTTAAGTGATTAGAAGTTCTTCAAAGGAAGAGTTACTGGCATTGGGAATCTTTAGGATTGACTCAGATCCCAGAAACAGTGGGGTCAGCCTGGAGCTACCAAAGCAGTGATTCGGACAACCAATACCCCAGAGCTCCCCGGCCGGGCGGCCAGCAGGCACAGCCTGGTGCCAAATGGCGCACTGGCCTCCTGGGCCCAGCTCACCATGACATGGTGGCTGGGATCGGGATCCGAGCAAGACGCTCCCTCCTGCAGCCCCCAGCAGCCTCCTGGCTGCTGTAGTTTAAACCCTCAGGCCCAAGGTTGCACCCCACCCCAATCCCGTCCACCGCCCAATGAGGGCAGTGGGTGACCCCAGACCCACCCAGTCCCGGAGACTCCCCCCCCCCCCGGTATACTCACCCGAAAGGAAGTAGTCCCAGAATCCAGGTTTGCCCTGGTTCTTTTGGCTGTTGTTCCAAAGTAAAACCCCTAACCCTATGTTCTCACGCCCTCTCCTCAATTCTCATAGTCTTATCATGCATCACTCAGTATGGTAAAGTTGTTTCAGTTTGGTTTTGTGGGGTAAATGATACAGATTTTGGAAAGAATCAAAAAGCTTATCCCTTGGGTTTCTAAACTTCATTAAGAGATTCCTAGTCAGAAACCACCAGTACCTGGACTAGAAGCTAAGTCATTTAACTGTGAATTCAGAGTTCCTGGGTTTGAGTCCCAACTCCACTCCTGACTCCAGCTGCTTGCTCGCATGTGTGTGTATTCCCAGATTCAAGGATTTCAATTATAAGTATATATGCTTAGGAAAAAATTCTTACACATGTCCAGAAGGAAAAAAAGACCCAAAGATGCTCCATTTCATCCTTTGTAACACTGAAAAATATTACAAATAATTAAAATATCCATTGCTGTGGTGAGCATGACTATTCCTCCACCTCCATGCAGCAGCATCCCATATGGCGCCAGTTCATGCGCCAATTGCTCCACTTTCCATCCAGCTCCCTGCTGGTGATCTGGGAAAGCAGTGAAGGACAGTGGGCCTAGTAGGAGGCAGGTGCGAAAGGCTTTCATTCTTATCTCATGGGATTCTAGTTGGTTCTATTGAACAGCTTGTTATAAAAAGAGCAAGGGCTCAGTGGTGTGGCCTAGTGGCTAAAGTCCTTGCCATGAACATGCCAGGAGCCCATATGGGCACTGGTTCTAATCCCGGTGGCCCATTTGCCATCCAGCTGCCTGCTTGTGGCCTGAGAAAGCAGTTGAGGATGGTCCAAAGACTTGGGACTTTGCACCCACGTGGTAGACCTGGAAGAAGCTCCTGGCTCCTGGCTTCGGCTTGGCTCAGCTCCAGCCATTGTGGCACTTGAGGAGTGAATCATTGGATGGAAGATCTTCCTCTCTGTCTCTCCTCTTCTCTGCATATCTGACTTTGCAACAAAAATAAATAAATCTTTAAAAGTTAATAAATAAAAAGAGCAAGCCTTGTCCCTGACTCCCTCTTGCATCTTACAGTTCCATGTTATGTCCTCTCCGTGCCACACACACACTCCCATCACCACGTCATGTTGAGATGTAGGCATGAGAACCTTATCAGAAGCCAAACCAATTGTGGTGATCTGATCTTGGACTTTCAGTATCCAAACATGTCATCTAAAGCACTCTCTCTTTTTGGTACATTATACAACATTGGGTATTTTGTTATAGCAACAGAAAAATGGGTTGACAAAGATAACAAACTATGTTTTTTTCCATGCAATAGAATGCTATAGAGTCACCGAAAAAACCAAGATGGAGTTATTTAGAGCACCATGGATAGATGTCAAAAGCAGAAGGTGAAATGAAAAAGCCAGGTGGTAGGATGGTGCTTTCTGTTCATTTATGAGCATATCTAAGTCATGGGGACATAAGTATAAGTGAGTATAGAATAAGGGGGCACAGCAAACTCACTGTAACAGTTGTCTCTGTGGAGGAGAATAATGGAACAAGGGGAATTGTTTTCTATCACAGTGTAAGACATTCATCAGATAAACCAAATAATGTTGCTCATTAAATCTTTTATGTGGCAGTTATAAGGCCTTTTTTCACAGTTTGCAATATTTTCAATTTCTCTCATGAAGAATAAGTAAATAATAAAAGCACTAAATCCTTTAAATCAATACATTTATTTTTTTTTTTATATAATCCATTTTATTGTATTGTTGTTGTTGACAATCTTTACATAGTTAACTATAGTTGAAGGAAAATCAAGAAAGAGAAGGAAAAAAAAAAAAAAGGTTCAGGGGGATAGGGAGGTGGGCAATGCTATTATGTCCATATTGTTTCCATCATGTATCTGAGGTAAAAGGGGATATTGAGGGAGAAGCCCCACCCGGTTTCCCGCCCACCCCAAGTCCCGTATGTGGGGCATGCTCTGAGATATGTGCTCAAGTGGAGTTAATAGTTCTCCAGTTATGAGTCACTGCCAGTTTCGCTCGATGAGGTGGTCCACTGATTGATATGGTCCATCATGAAGTCTCCATTTGTCCCATATTTCGCTGCCAACATGTAGCTGAGATGAATGATTGTCCTATTCTGTCTTCTGTCTTTTCTTGGTTAGAATTCTGAGTCCAGCAGTTCAAGTGGGGAGATCTCCAAAGATACTTTGAGGTATTCCCAGACCAGATTCTTGTATGTTCTAGCAAGCACAGGGCCCGGCACAGTCCATCACCCTGATCAGCTGGTGGTTGCAATTGCTGTGTTGGTTCTGTTTTCAGTCCCGAGTTGCACTGGAACCAATGGGTGTTGCAGTCCAGTCTGGTTCGGCCCTTACATCAACCAGTGGGAGCTGCAGCCTAGTCGGGGCGACCCACAATAACCCCCACCAAGCCTGCCCCCTACCCTGGTTTGCAAATTTGTGTAGCAGAAGACCAGTCTGTCCCCCATCCCATTTGGCTCTGGTACTTGTCAATGGGTATTAAAGCTTAGTTCTATCTAATCGACTCAACCATCCAGCCCTCACAGATGTTGTTGAGTGCCTCTGTCTAGCCATCCCAGCCCCCGTCCTAGTTTTCATGCCCTTCCATGGGAATAGTGACCCAAGAAGGGGGAACCCACTTTTTCCCTCCCAGGTCTCTCTGTCCCGGTTTATGCACTCTTTAGGTGGTTCTGTGATTTGACTTGACAGAATTAGTCCCCAGTGCCAGCTTCTGCCAGCTGATGCTGTGGCCCTGATCTTGTCCACATGCAGCGCACAGGTGTTGTAGCCTTGCTTAGTCATGTCTGTCTCTATCCCAGCCAACACTCTCCAGTGGGAGTGGTTGTCCAGCGAGGGGACCAGCCCCTTAACCCCCCCGCCAGCCCTGCCCCTCCCTTCCTGGATCTCACGTGTGCTGGATGGGTGCTGCATTCATATCCAGTACAGGCAACCACGCCCTGGCGTTCCAGAATGTGTACTGGTTTTGTCGCAACCAAACCCGGCCCATTCCACACTCTGTTCTGGTGATCGGATTTGCCAGAGGATGACATGGACTGATTCAGCCTGGCCTGCTCCTGACCCATGCCGAATGCATGCCAGTGGGAAACTTTCCATGGCCTATTCTGGGCTGTTTCCAATCATGCTTCTCGCGCTTACCTGCAGGGACTGTGTCCTGCCAGAGGAGTTGCCCAGGCTCCTCCATCAGAACCCCTCCCAATGCCAGATTTTGCGCTTGCCAGGGGGTTCTTGAGCCAACCCTACTCAGTTCACCTCCTGTCCTAGCAGGAACAGTGGCTTTTCCTGGCTGGCTTTCACCCCATTCTGACTCTTGTTGTTGGATGTTTCAGCCCAGCCATGGCTCGTCCATACCCACATACAGCTCACACATGGCTCAGAAGGGGATTGAGACCCAGCCTAGTCAGTCCCACATCTACCCTGTTTCTCCATAACACCAGATGGTGCTGGGATCTGAACCGGCCTGGTGCATCCAATCCCAGCCCACACTAGTGCCTCGGGTGACTGCAACTGTTTCCTAGATAGAACGCAGCCCCCATTCCAGCACATACACCCCTTGGTGGGAACCTCATCCCAGCTGTGGCATCCCAGATTGGGACCGTTCCTAGCTGTAAATCACGCACCTGCACGTGGTTGCTCCGAGGACCATTAGGTGCCAGCCTGCTACACAAGCCGGAGCTTATCTTTTACTTGATAGGTGTTCAAAGCTCAGCATTATTAAGGGATTGGAAGTTCTTCAAAGGAAGAGTTACTGGCATTGGGAATCTTTAGGATTGACTCAGATCCCAGAAACAGTGGGGTCACTCTAGAGCTATCTCAGCAGCGATTCAGATGTCCAATACCCCAGAGCTCCCCGGCCGGGCGGAGAGCAGGCACAGCCTGGCGCCAAATGGTGCACTGGCCGCCCTGGCCCAGCCCGCCATGAGCCATGGGCACATGGCGGACTGGGTTCGGGATCCGAGCTAGACGTCCTCTCCTGCAGCCCTCGGCTCGCCTCTGGCAGCCGGAGGTTAAATCCTGCAGGCCCGAGGTTGCGCCCCTCCCCAATCCCGTTCACCCACCACCCAATGAGGGTGTTGGGTGGGTCCCGGACATGCCCAGTCACGGAGGCCTCCCCCCTCGGCGTACTCACCCCAGAAGGAAGCAGGCCGCACCCAGGCATGTCCGGGCCCAGCCCGCCATGAGCCATGGGCACATGGCGGACTGGGTTTGGGATCCGAGCTAGACGTCCTCTCCCGCAGCCCTCGGCTCGCCTCTGGCAGCCGGAGGTTAAATCCTGCAGGCCCGAGGTTGCGCCCCTCCCCAATCCCGTTCACCCACCACCCAATGAGGGTGTTGGGTGGGTCCCGGACATGCCCAGTCACGGAGGCCTCCCCCCTCGGCGTACTCACCCCAGAAGGAAGCAGGCCGCACCCAGGCATGTCCGGGCCCAGCCCGCCATGAGCCATGGGCACATGGCGGACTGGGTTTGGGATCCGAGCTAGACGTCCTCTCCCGCAGCCCTCGGCTCGCCTCTGGCAGCCGGAGGTTAAATCCTGCAGGCCCGAGGTTGCGCCCCTCCCCAATCCCGTTCACCCACCACCCAATGAGGGTGTTGGGTGGGTCCCGGACATGCCCAGTCACGGAGGCCTCCCCACTCGGCGTACTCACCCCAGAAGGAAGCAGGCCGCACCCAGGCATGTCCGGGCCCAGCCCGCCATGAGCCATGGGCACATGGTGGACTGGGTTCGGGATCCGAGCTAGACGTCCTCTCCCGCAGCCCTCGGCTCGCCTCTCGGAGCTAGGAATTTTAAGCCAGTTCCCAAGTTCCCACATGGTGCACTTACCCTGAGGACTGAGCTCTCTTGGGTCCTGGATGAGGCCGAGGACTCGTTCACTGCCTTGCGGCAGTGTCTTTGGCGTGAGCCCCCAGCATTGGGTCCGACCCGGCAGGGGCACCCCCCCAGCCGCCACACTGTGAGGAGCGGCAGTTGCCCCCGAATCCCAAGGCCCGAACCCCTCCCAGACTCACTTAGCTGCCAGATATTAGCGGCTGGGTGGAGCTAGGAATTTTAAGCCAGTTCCCAAGTTCCCACATGGTGCACTTACCCTGAGGACTGAGCTCTCTTGGGTCCTGGATGAGGCCGAGGACTCGTTCACTGCCTTGCGGCAGTGTCTTTGGCGTGAGCCCCCAGCATTGGGTCCGACCCGGCAGGGGCACCCCCCACAGCCGCCACACTGTGAGGAGCGGCAGTTGCCCCCGAATCCCAAGGCCCGAACCCCTCCCAGACTCACCTAGCTGCCAGATATTAGCGGCTGGGTGGAGCTAGGAATTTTAAGCCAGTTCCCAAGTTCCCACATGGTGCACTTACCCTGAGGACTGAGCTCTCTTGGGTCCTGGATGAGGCCGAGGACTCGTTCACTGCCTTGCGGCAGTGTCTTTGGCGTGAGCCCCCAGCATTGGGTCCGACCCGGCAGGGGCACCCCCCACAGCCGCCACACTGTGAGGAGCGGCAGTTGCCCCCGAATCCCAAGGCCCGAACCCAATACATTTATTTTAAACATTATTCTATATAGTCGATTTTTATTATTTACAGGAGTTATTTTCTATCATGCTCATCAAATCTTGAACAACTGCAGGTAAGGCTCCTTTTTGGGAGCCTCTGGTCACATCTTTAGCTGTCCATCGGCACCTAGCCTTCCACGTGTGTTCATGCTTACTTGGCTCATGCTGAATTCATAGTGAACAGCACTGCAGTCTGTGTCTGAATGAAGCTTAGCTAACTCATATATATTCTCACAACCTTCATGCACTTCAAGCGCTGTTAATGTCTGCAGATAACCACAAAATCCCTGAGAGTATTGATTTAAGGCTTACAAATACACTATGATGAGTGAGTGAACTGGCATACATGCACCCACCAGCAATGATGATTAACTACATTTGCTTGTAAAAATCAGTGACACAAATTGCAAATGTCAGCACTATCTAAACAAGAACCTATAATTAAGACCCACTAATTTGGGGTAACCTTTCAAATAATAAACATCAATGGTCTTCCCTCCTCTCTACATTGGTGCTTAGCTGCTCATGCTCACTCAAATATCCCAATGTATTTACCAGATGAGGTTTCCAAGCACAACACTCCAAGGCTCACATGTTTCTTAAAATCTAATCCATTTTTGTATGTTTTCATTACGTGTTTTTTCCCACTTAGAAGAAAAAAGTACTATATAAGCTGAATAAGTTATTAAAATTCCACTCAATTTTGGCTATGAACAATCTGAATTTTACTAGGTAAAGGGTCACATGTGCAAGTTCTTACCTTTCATTGATTTAAATCATCCTGACACAGAAGAGATAACTTTTAGGGGAGCACTAGGTGTAGTGGTTAGAATGCCATTTGGGATGCATGCATCCTGAATTGAAGTACTTATGTTTAGCTCCTGGCTCCACCTGCAACTCAGCTACTTGCCAGTGTGCACCCTGGGAGGCAACAGATGTTGGGTACCTGCCACCCATATGAGAGACTTTGAGTTCTTAGCTCCTAGATTCAGTCTGGCCCAGATCTAGTTGCATGGCTATTTGGGGAATGGACTGTAGATGTTAAGATTTTGTGAATGTGTGTATATGTGTATATGTGCCTCTCAAAAGTAAATAAATAAATAAATAAATAAATAAATAAATAAATAAATAAATAAACAAACCAACAAAAAAAGTAACTTTTAACTTTAGGAAACACATTTTTAAATGGGACATTTGAAAAAAAAAAAAGAGGGATTAAATTAAAATCAAACCATCACTTAAAAGTTTTGAGACCTAATATTTTGCTTTTTGAAGATTTATTTATTTATATATTTTTTAAAGGCAGTATTAGAGAGAGAGAGAGATCTTCCATGTGCTGGTTTATTCTCCAGATGCTCCTAACAGTTGGGACAAGACATGATTAAACCGGAGCCAGATGTAGGTGCCCAAGTACTTAGGCCATCCTCCACTGCTTCTATCAGCAGAGACTGGAGGTGGAACAGTTGGGATATTAGTTGTCATCCACATGGGATGTCAGTGTTGCAGGCACTGAATAAAACTGTTGTATCATAATGCCAGCCTATTTGATATTTCAAGGGTAGACCTCAATGACAGATAACTTCAACCATTTCTGCCAGGAAGGTGAACTATGAAAAGAAACTTAGAAAAGAAAGCCAGGTCTCATAGTGGGTTTGTGCATTCTATGTGCCTACAAATAACAAACTTCAAATATTCTGTTTTCTAAAGTGTTTCTAAATCATAAAAAAATTTGCCTGAATTTCATCTTTTACAAACAGTCCATCTAGGATTCAGTAATCTCAATTATACTATAGTTGGATCTCTCTCTTTTTCCTCTTTTTTTTTTTTTATAACTTTCTCAAATCCTAAATTACTGCAGGACAAAAATGCAGGAAAATGGTCTAGTTCCAAGAACCTTCTAGAAAAGTTCTTCCCCAGAAACTCTTTGGCGTGGAAAGGATGAATATCAATGTGAAGAAAACATTTGCTCTGATGGAATCCCCGAGGATTTAAATGTACAAATACAAGCCTTGAAATGTTTGAGAACCACAAAGGCCAGTATAAATAAATCATAAAATAATAACTCAAAAAATATGAGAAGAGACAGGAGAATGAAAGACAGCTTTTGCCCAAGTGTCTCTCAAATAATGAGAAGACAGATTAGGAGATAAATAATAGATTGGATGTTCTTCAGAGGCCTTAGTAGCAGTTCAAGTACATTATGTGAAATTTCTGAACTTTCATTTCAGGAAGTGTATGCTAAGACATCCACATTGTCCATTTGAATCAAGACACACACACACACACAGATAAGTTTTTAAAAATCTTTTGAGGAGAATTATATGGTCGAAAACAACATTAATTGTAGGGTTACTTTACTAAAGCAACAGGGACCACCACAAATGCTTACTTTTTTTGCTGCAGCCATTCCCGAGAATCTTGCCTTCTTTATCTTTGGATTCCATGGCATCAACACAGCTCTGTAGACAAAATCTCAAATGCAGTATTGGAGACAGACATGAAAGAGCCATTGGTGGCAACTCCAGAAACTGAAAAAGACAGTGAAGATACCACTCTGAGAACATAATTTTTGTTTTCACAAGTGGAACAATTTTAGTCATAGAACCAATCCCAAACTGAAAACAACTCAGTTTCCTCACAAATAAATGGATACACAAGTTGTGATACTGATATATCATATGAAATTCCACTCCATACAGAAAAGAACTACTAATACATGGGCCAGCATAAATGAGTTTTGGAATGGCATGTCAAGTGAAGATTGTCAGACACATGTATGAGTGAAGTGAGACTCTCATCATGTTTTTCAGTTCTGAAGAGAAGTAGGAAGGTGCGAATCAGTGAAGATAAATAAATATTCAAAGAAGCTGAGAAGAACACATAAATGTGGAGTCCTAAAGGGGTACAGGCTGAATGAAACTTCCTTCCTCCCTTTCTTCCTTTCTTTCTCATTTCTCCCACTTTCCTTATGTTTCGTCCACTCCTCCTTTCTTTCGTTTCTAAGTTTCATTTTATTTACTTAAAAGTCAAGAGTTACACAGAGAGAAGGAGAGATGGATGGATGGATGGATGGAAGGAGGGAGGGAGAGGGAGAGAGAGATTCTTCCATTCCCTGAAGCCAGGAGCCAGGAGCTTCTTCTGAGTCTCCCACATGGATGCAGGAGCTCAAGGAGTTGGGCCATCTTTTGCTGCTTTCCCAAGTCATTAGCTGGGAGCTGGATTGCAAGTGGACCATCTGGGACTTGAACTGCCCCATATGGGATGTGGGCACTGTAGGTAGAGAACTAGTTTGCTATGCTACTGTGACAGCCCCAGTGTGCATATTTCTAATAGGGATTAGCTTATGTGAGTGGAATATGACATGGACATTAAAGCTAAGTATGAAGTATTTGTCTATTTTTGCACATACTGAATACATATAAAATCCATAGAACAATGACTTGTGATATATTACATTGTATGCTTCAGAATTATTTAAGAATAAATAATAGAGATCGCTTGGTATCTATCCCTAAATGGTTATTAACCAATGCTATCCTTTAAAAATATTACAAGTTTCTTCTAGGTGAAACATAAAATATTTCGAACAATTAAGAAAAGTTGATATTAATAACTAATCTCCTGCTTCTTTTCCTAGCTCTCTTCAGTATTTCCTCAGTACAGCAGCTACAGTGATGGTTTTAGAATGGTGAACAAGGGACTAGTGTGGTGGCACAGTAGGCTAATGAATGCTCCACCTTGTGGCATCAGCATCCCACATGGGCACTGTTCTAGTCCTGGGTGCTATACCTCTGGTCAAGCTCCCTGTTTGTGGCCTGTGAAAGTAGTGGAAGATGGCTAGGGTTCTTGTGCTCCTGCACCCAAACAGGACACCTGGAGGAGGCTGCCGACTTTGGATCGGCTCACCTTTAGCTGTTGTGATCATCTGGAGAGTGAACCAGTGGATGGAAGATCTTTCTCTCTGTCTCTCCTTTTCTTTGTAAATCTGTCTTTCAAACAAAAACAAATCAATCTTTTTTTAAAAAAAAAAAGGCAGACAAATAACATCACTCTGATCAGATCTTCAGAGCTGATTCCTATCTGTTCCGTAACAATCCTAATTTTAAATGCTCTGAAGAAATTCAAAACAGGAGAAGAGAGCAGAGGATGAAGAGAGATACTATTAACGATAGAGTCAAAGACGGTGATGACAGATCATATTATCCATAGAGTCAAACAGGAGACATTGGGAAATCACCCTGAAGAAAATAACGAACTAAGAAATATGCATTTCATGAGGCACAGGGAAAGACAAGCTTTGAATGCAAAATGGAAAAATGTCACTATCTCAATGGTATAGTCATAAAAGGTACTGCAATCTAAATAGTCATCAGCTGTTTTCACCTCTTTAACACTTAAAACAACACTGTATGCTTCATAACATGTCCACACAATCTTTTTTGTGTATTTTTAAAAAAGATGTATTACTGTATGGCTTCCTAGCTTGCAGGGCAAGGACTTAGCCACTGAGCCATCGTGCTGGGCCAGGAAGATTATATTGTGCAAGTAAAAAATACAGTGCAAAACTTTTGAAGGTGGAGCACAATGGGAATGTTTCAGGAGGGGCTGAGTACAGTAAAGAGGAGGGAGAGTAGCAGGAAATAGAAAAGAAATTTGGGAGGGCAAATTTGAGTAGGTGCAGGCAATGCAAAGTGAGGCAGGCTTTTAGGCCATTGGAAAGACTTGGGAAATTACTCTGAAGGAGAAGGAAGCCAATAGCATCTCTTAAAGGAAAATATTTATTTCGTCTATCTTTGTTTGATAGACACAATCAAAGAACTTCCATTTGCTGGCTCTTTTCCCAAATGCCCCATCAGCCAGGACTGGGTCATGTTGAAGCCAGCATTTTAGGATTCCATGCGTCAAGGGTGCAAGTAGTTAAGCCATCATCGGCTTCCTCTCAGGGTGTGCATTACAGGAAGCTAGAACTAGAAGCAGAGCTGGAACGCAACCACAGGCACTTTGACAGGGGATGTGGGAATCTTAACTTCTGTGCCAAACACTCACCTCGGTGATAATGGTATGTGGAAATTTTTCATTTAATAAAAGTTTTGGGGTCCTAATGTGATGGCTTAATTGGCCAAATCCTCACCTTACAAGTGCTGAAATCCCATATGGTGGCTATTTTGTGTTCCAGCTATTCCACTTCCCATCCAGCTCCCTGCTTATGGCCTGGGATGGCACTAAAAGATGGCCCAAGAATCTTGGGACACTATACCCATGTGGGAGACCCAGAAGAGGCTTCTGATTCCTGTCTTTGGATCAGCTCAGCTCAGCTCTGGCCATTGCGGCCACTTCGGGAATGAACCAGCAAATCTTTCTAGCTCTCCTTCTTTCTGTAACTCTGCCTTTCCAATAAAAATAAATAAGCCTTAAAAAAAAAGGAAAAAAGCAATATAGTCTTCTACCCACATGGCCATCGTGATGTACTCCTACACCTCTTTCTGGCCTTCATGCAAGTGTTGCCTTCTCTTGAATCTTTTACCAGCATCTTCTCTAAAATTGCAAGCCTCCTCCTACACACCTCATACATTTTGTATTCCCTTTCTTTGACCTTTTTTTTTCCTTGTTGGCACTTAATGCCACTTAACACACTACAGTCTTACCTAATTTTCTTATTTCTCTGTGAAGTCAGAGATTTTTGTCTGTTTTATTCATTGCTTACCTAAGATAGTGCCAGGCGGCATGACAGCTACTCCCTAAATACTTGTAGAATAAAGAAAGCAATGCTTAAAAACTACTCAACAAAATGATCCATTTTCAATAGTACTCCGCATTTCATGAGGGTCTCAACACAGCCATGAAGACTTGAGCCAGGTGTTCCGATCAAAACCATAGTAGGCCACCCCAGGTTTATTCCAGGACATGGAAAATGGTTTGTGCATCACCGGAACAGGAATAGCAGGGATGCAGCAAGGTTACAAGGTGGGAATGTTGAGTCAGCAAAGTATTCCAATGCGAGACCAAGGAATGAACAGACAAAAACTTTCACTGACTAGTGTCCAGAGTTCTATAACTCTCCCTGAAGAGAAAGTGTTCTATGAGACTTGCTGGAGGATGGACACTGTTATTGTGTTGACCTCCAAAGAACTGGCCTTCAAACCTTCCATCCAGGAACTCTCATCACAGGTTGTACAACTTGGCTCTTCTCTCAGCTCTTAGTTTCTCTCACTTACGAAACCTTCTGTTACCACTTACACAGAGCAATGGATAGGACCTGTTTGTGGATATATTTATACCTTTGTGGCTTCATCAAAAACAAATGGGGGTAGCCGGGCGGCCGAGCGGTCCCTCAGACGCCACCATGCAGATCTTCGTAAAGACCCTAACGGGCAAGACCATCACCCTCGAGGTGGAGCCCAGCGACACCATCGAAAACGTCAAGGCCAAGATCCAGAACAAGGAGGGTATCCCCCCGGACCAGCAGCGTCTCATCTTTGCCGGCAAGCAGCTGGAGGATGGTCGCACTCTGTCCGACTACAACATCCAGAAAGAGTCCACGCTGCACCTGGTGCTCCGCCTGCGGGGTGGCATCATAGAGCCTTCCCAGCGCCATCTGGCCCAGAAGTACAACTGTGACAAGATGATCTGCCGCAAGTGCTACGCCCGCCTGCACCCCCGCGCGGTCAACTGCCGCAAGAAGTGCGGCCACACCAACAACCTGCGCCCCAAGAAGAAGGTCAAATAAGGCCCACCTCCCGGGGTGCCCGCCTGCACCGGCGGCCTCAATAAAGTTTCCTTTGGTTGACTTGAGCAGCAAAAAAAAAAAAAAAAAAAAAAAAAAAAAGGGAAACTTGCCCTGCTCGAGCACTGAGAGAATCCTTCAAGAATCTTCTTTTTTTATTATTACATCCTGTGGCATATCTAGCACTCTTTTGTGTTCAGTAAATGCTGGCTCACGATCTAATGATCAATTATTTATGACTCTGGTCAATATGGAGCCTTTACTGTAGAATTCTCTGCAAGACTGTGGGCACTGTGCCTTGCTGGTAATTAGATGATGCCCTAGGGATCTCTGGATGAAAGTGAGCCTGTCTCAAATGTTATGTTTCAGGATCCTAATTATAAAAATCCATAATTGACTGCCTCCTTAAGAACAATGAAAACGATGGCTTGTCTGCTCCAAAGACGAACACAAACAAAGAATTGTTGCAGTGGGGAAATAAGATTTTTTAATGACCTGAGAAAACCTGGTGGTATGCTGCACTGAAGTAAACCCTGCATACATTTAAAAAACAAAAAACTAAGCTGGAACAAAACTAATTGATGCCTATATGAAATCTCTCAGGAAAAGCACTCTCAAACTGAGGTTGGGTCCCTGGGATGATGGAGAAATTTGAAGATAATCACCTATGACACCCAGGCGTTCCTTGGAACTTGATTTTAAACACTGACCTTATTTCTGGGCTGAGTGGATGCCAAAGTTAAATTTCTGCTCAGTTGGAATCAAATTCTTTTCTAACCATTTCTCAAGTGAGTTGGCAAG
This sequence comes from Ochotona princeps, assembly GCF_030435755.1. Taxonomy (NCBI): domain Eukaryota; kingdom Metazoa; phylum Chordata; class Mammalia; order Lagomorpha; family Ochotonidae; genus Ochotona; species Ochotona princeps. The sequence continues at coordinate 101,497,806 of NC_080832.1, read as the reverse complement.
GCTCACTTTGAATCATTTGTCCCACTTACACAGAAATTAATTTGAGGTCATTCTGAAGTCTTCCCTGCTCTATGCTGGAAGCAGTGTGGGGTACTGAGGTCTTACATAGCCTTTTCCATATGTCTGTTCTGCTTTCCACTTCTTGGAAGGACAGTTCACAGGGCAAACAAGTCTATGTTAGAGTATACCTCAATTCCACAAGAACTTTTGAGTAGCTACCAAGGGAGAGTACTATGTTAAATGCTAAGGATTGTGAGCTTGGGAGTGGAAGAGTAGAGCTTACAGAGGGAGAATATGATGGGACATAGAATATAGGCTCTATTGTCAGACTCTGACTCCTGCTCTTGGCCTCACCACAGATTAGCAAAGAGAACTTGGGTGATAAATGTACCATCAACTTGTTTCCCTTCACCTATAAAATGAGAGTAATATTGCCAAATCAGAGACAATTACATCTACCTAAACATTCAAAATCATACACATTTTTCAAATGGCATACGTGCAATGCAACACATAGTCTCCAACCTCCAGAGGCTAACATCGAGAAAGGGAATTAAGTGTCATATGAAACAAAGTAGGATGGGAAGCTGCAAAGGGAAGAACACACAAGTTCCAAGATGTATGTGAAAGGAAGGAAGTCCGGTGAGCAAGGAGCATACATCCCATTTTCTGCCTGGACATTTTCCTCCTCATCCATCAACCAAGCCTTAGTGCTTTTGTAATTAGAAGGTGCAGGGTGTTTTGTTCTAGAAGTCTCAGTGAGTGTGCCTAATTTAAATTCCACCATATTCCCGGTCATGTGAGATCAACACATCCATTAAAAGTTATTTGAGTCTCTGAGGTGAAATGAAAGCTTTGGCAATTCTACTTGAAGGAACAGGAACAGGTCACTCTCCCCCAAAATTTACTAAGTAAAATTTATAGTATCCCCCTCAGGGACTGTAAAATTGATAGGGAAAATTATGCCCTAAGGTTGCCCAAGGAACAGTCTGATTTATTAGTGAGATGACTATCAGGAATTACAATAATTTTTATGCAGATTTGTATGCTCATATGTATATGTAACATATAAGATGTAATGTAAGTAATATGTGTATAGTGACAAGTATTACAGTTATATATGTAAGTGGAATAGTGATAGGATTATACCACATATACACATATATAATGTAGCAACCCAATCTATGTAACCTCTACTGTACAGCTTTTTGCACATGTGAGGTCTCTTAAGGTCGATGATCCTCTAAATATAAAACAACAGGTATGAATCCCCACCCATGGTTGTGCAGAGCTCCAGGAAACGGGTGGCATGGGAGTGACATGGAGGTATTTAAGGCATCAATTGTCCTCCATACAGTGAACACTTTGGGTTTTCTGACTTGAAGATGTGACTATTTTCGACCTTTTAATTCTACACTTTCACTTGTCTGCGTGGTACAGCACACACCCTGTGAATGAGGTCTGCTTCCAAGAAAAACAGCCTCTGATGGAGCACTTCCTTCTCCCTCACCTGGGGCAGACTGGTTGACCCGTCTTTGACATCAAAACAAGAAATGTGCACAGATGGTCACTTTACTTAAACTCCTAAAAATCCACTTGAAGCAAATTTAGTCTTCATTTAACAATGACATCAAATGATCTGTTAAAAACTAGGTTTTACCTAAAAAGGTACTTAAGTCATACAATTTTGATATCAAATTATCTCTATATCTTGCTAATCTAGCTTAATGATTTTAATCAATTGATCTTTTAAAATATGGCACATAACTCATTTGTTATAGTGATCTGGGAAAAAAAGCATAGTAGTTAAGTCCTAGCCCCACATGGCAGGGCTAAGCTACTAGAACATGATTCAGAAACCAGACAGGAAGCGACACCTGTGGACGCAATCCAGAGGCATTTTACCACCATAAAATAAGGCACGGGAGGGATCCTCAGAAATGTAGCAGAATGTAGTCCCACTCCCTAGAGGTCAAGCTTATCCCACAGCAGTGTCAGGAATGGCTTATTTTTCAGTGATCACATGTGGAACTCTTTGAATCACCACTAGAAACCCCAGAAGTGTTTTCTTGTTTGTTGTTTTGCTTTTGTAAATATAAATGCAACACATAAACTTAACTCAAGCATACTCCCAACCTTTCAGAGCCACCTACTCTAGGCAGGGAGGAGGGTTTCTGGAATCAGAGAGAAACTTTTTTAAAATTACCATACAAGTGACATTGATTTTCCACTGGAATAACTACAGCTTCCTTCCTTCCCTACCTCAGTGACCCAGCTACAGAAGAGTACAGGACTGACTCCGGGGAACACAATAGACTCTTTTGTGTCTCTTCATTTGTCAAACCTTAGCCTAACCCTATTTATATCCCTATTCCTACCCCTTACCCTTATTCAAACAGGCTCTTAGTAACTTAGAGCACAAGGAAGAAAAAAGGGAGTTTCATCCTCTCAAGTATCTTGGATGAAAGGAACCTCCCTCATTTTGGACCAAGAGCCCATGACCCAGAGGCACCATCCTAAATAGATTCTAGAAAGTCGGTGCAAGAAACCATGTGGCTAAAAGGCAAACAGGAGCATCATTCCCTACCTGTAGCTGCAACTTTCGATGCCTATAAATGTGGAAGGTGAGACAAGTGCAGGGACAGACACAGAGGAATGAATGGTCAGGAAGTGTGTTCCCGCAGCTTGGATAGTTCTAGGCATGGTCTCTACATCTTCGCCCTGCCAAACCCCACTCCCCCAGGAAAAGGGTGGGTTTGATGTGCTTAAAATTATTGTCCAGTCCAGACAGCAGGTGCAACACCATGACAGTCTCTTCAGAGAGACCCTCCAGATTGTTGCTGATGGCCTGAAGACTATTGCCATGGATATGATCAGCACCTGTTTTCCTCTTTGCTGACATGTGGCATAATTTCTTCATCCCAAAAGGGCAGAGCTATAGGTATCCTTCACAATCTCAAGAAGGCTGCTGAACTTTTGTGAGAGCTGCACACCTGCAGGGCTTAACAGAAGATGCTCTACCGGCTACCCTATCTGGCCAATGGCATCCAGCACCGTACAGTTGGTCCAGATCACTCCTTTCTGCATCCAAGTGAAGCATCTGTCAAATTCAGTTCCAGCATCTCATAGTGCCTGCCTGCCTTCTCATAGGCACCAAGCCTGTGGCACTAGCCATTGCAGCGACTCTCCAGGTTCCAATCACTCTCCCCAAGCCAGATCAACACCAACCTGTAGGCAAACTGGGGCTGTAGTGACAACTGGAGTTTCACTGAGATTCTTAGTGACCATTCTTATCTCTTCCTTGAAGACAATTTCTACCAGAATTCTCAAGCATTTGTGATGCCAGGATTCCAATAGAAATGTTCACTCCTGGACAACATTAAGAAATCATGCATTTTTTTCCTTCCAAGAGAAATTTATACCGGCTGTGATTTCATACTAATCCTGATACAGTTCTTTATTTAAGCAAGCAGATTAACTGAAGGTGGGGAAAGGAAGTGTGGGTGTGTAAAAATTACCTGCATTCTCTTTTTATGCAAATATAGAGTAATTGTAGAATACTGAAGGCACTGTAGAAACCACCTAGCTCTCCTCCATAACATGAGGGGGCTGTATTCAATTCCCTTTGTGTCTCCCCAGTTTTAACATTCTGTGAATCAATCACTCACATGACTTGCAACTTTTGCAGAACCATCACAAGGTTTTATTTATCTCCTTATTTCCACAGGCTGTCATAAGGCCTGTTACACAGGAGGGCCTCATCAATCGCTTACTAATGGGTCAGTACATTGTCTCTCACTTTATTATAGTCTTCATTCTGATTGTTTCTGTAGTAAGAATCACACTAAAGGCTCACTAAAATTCTGCTTTTCAAAATCACAAAATCACAGTCCTAAAGTTTTCCCATTCTATAAACTGCTTTACTCTGTGGCTTCAAGGCATACATATCTATGATTTATCAGTGTGGATAATTTTGTTGAGGTGGATCAGTTCCTTCATTTATTTAATATTTGTAGAGCATTCACAATTCTGGAGTCAAGCTAGGCATGACCATGGAACCCTCTGACACTCATGGGTAATGAGGTTTTGTACAGGCAGGGCTGGACCAAGCTCTAGCACCTGCAGGCACACTAAGAATAGGGCATGGGGTGGACCAGGCCAAAACATCCACCAACTCATACATAGGCCAGAATGGAGGGTGTAGATATGTTGGGCAAGGACCTCATACCTGCTGGCATGTGTGGGATCTGGGTCTAGGGGTGGGCCTGGTGGGAAAGCTTAGGAAACTTCCCTGGTGAGTCATATCTCTTTCTGGTGAGCGTGTGATTCAGGCATGAGTGTTGGGAAAGTTGAGCAGGGCAGCTCTACCCATTGGCAAGTGTGTGGGTTGGTTCTGCAGGAGGGGAGGACTAGGCAGGGCAAAGTCAACTTAACCCATTGGCAAATACAGGAACCAGGTTGGAGTGCGGTTCACACTTACCAGTTTACATGAGTCAAGGATGGGAGTAGACAGGGCAGGATTAGGCTGTAGCACCTGCTAACAAGAATTTTGACTGGGGCGGTGGGGAAATGGGTTGTGCCAAGCTGAGTCAAAACAATCACTGGCACATGTATAGCTGTGGCTTGGAACAGGTACAGTTGGGGAACTAAGGGGGCACCTTGGCTCAGTTGCGGTTCCCACTGGTGAGCACGAGGGCTGGAATGGAGGTGCAGTCTGGACTGGCCATGATAACAGTGTCCCTCAGCATGTGTGTGGACTGGATCTGGGACACACTAGACTCCAGCACACACCGGTGCTTCTGAGAGCCAAGATGGGTGTAAGATCAGCTGGGCTAGGTCTAGGCTTCAGCTGACTTTCTTGAGAGCTAGTTCTAGGTGTGAATCAGGTGTGGCTGGGCTGTAGCTCCCAACAGAAAGAATCACAATGGGTGTGAGTCAGTTGGGCAAGGCCATGGTTCCTACGATGACGTAATGACTAAGTCAGCCTGGGCCAAGGACCCACCAGTGTGTGCAAGGTCTGTCACGGGAGGGAGGTCTGATAGAGGAGCTTGAGAAACACTTTGTCAGGACTCAGTCCCTGCAGGTGAGCACAAGAACCAAGGCAAAGACCAACTTAGACCAGGCCAGGTTACAGTACCCACCAGCATGTGTGTGGCTCAGGTCTGAGCAGGCCAGGCTGGGCCAGTTCATAATACCCACTGGCAGATCTGAGACCAGGACCAGGTGTGGAATAGGCCGGGTCAGGCCACAGCACCAGCCATTAAACATTAGGGTCAGATCTTGGGGCTGGCTGAGTCAGATTAGGCAGCAGCACCCACCAGCACAAGCTGGAACTGAGGACAGACTGGGCAATTCCTACTGGTGAGCATGAGAACCAGGACTAGGGGTAGACCTGGCTGCACAGGTGGTGGCACCCACTGGCATGAGTGTGGGCTGGAGGGTGTAGTCAGTCTGGATGTGTTCGGCTTCAGTGTCCAATTATGTGTATGATTGCTGAATGGTAGGTGGGACAGACTGGACCAGTCCACTGCACATGCTGGCTGGCACAGGCACCAGTGCTGGGGCCAGCCCAGTGGTTATTGGGGGTCGCTCTGACTGGATTGCAACTCCCGATAGTGTACATGAGGGCCAACTGTTTGGAGGGCAGGGTTGGGCTGGGTTACAGCACCCATTAATTTGCATAATAAATGGGGTTGGAGATAGATCTGACCTAGCAATCACAATTACCAGTGTGGATATAGGTTGATGTGGGTGACAGAATGAACTGGACCCCATACAGGCAGGTATATAATGTAAGAGGTCTAAGATCACTTCAGACAAGATTTATTTGAGGGCCTCCCCAGTAAAACCACTGGATTCATAATTCCAACCATGGGAAGAGTGGCAGGACCTGTGGTCTGACAATGGAGTGCATGCGTCAAAACTGGGCCTCCTCAGTGTCTTTGGTAGAGCACTGGATGGCACACCCAGAGGCACATGGAGGATATGTCAGACCATTGGAGCCTGAAGAGGACACCTAGTATCATAGCAGAGGAAGGAGGGCAGAACAAATTGGTCAACCACCCCAGTGAGGCATGACAGCACATTTCTGAATGAATGGAGACTCAGGGGTGGACTGTGTTGGCCAGCGAACCTTGGAAGGATGTCCTCATCCTTGCATCTGTGAGACTGACGGCATTTCAGAACTACGGAAGCCACCTGAGCAGGACCTTCAGTGCATGCGCCACACTGGAGATTTTGGGATGACATTGGGTGGCTGGTCCCCATCCCTGGGTACTGAGGCAGTTGCAAAGCTGGGTGTAGCTTCTCCCCTTATCTCTTCCTTTCCCCCAGATTTGCAGATGGCTTCCTTTTATTTTAATCTATTTTCCCTTATTTTATTTCCTCTTATTTTCCCTTCCTCAAGAAGAAGAAAAACAAAATGAGGAAACAATGATATCACACACTTTCCCCTGATCCTGGACCATTCACACCCTAATCAACTATGTAAACATCATTAAAAATAAAAATTTTTTAAATATATATTTATTGCTGGTGGGGATGTTCTGGCATGATGGCTCAACTGGCTAATCCTCCACTTGCAAACGTCATGTCCCACGTGGGTGCAAGTTCAAGTCCTGCCTGATCCCTACTTGTGTTCTAGGAAAGCAGTGAAGGATAGCCCAAAGCCTTGGGACCCTGAACCTACATGGGAGACCCGGAGGAGGCTCCTGACTTCTGGCTCCTGGCTTCGGAGCAACAGCTCAGCTCTTGCTGTTGTGGTCATTTGGGGAGCAAACCAGTGGAAAGAAGATCTTTCTCTCTGTTTCTTCTCTCTGTGAATCTTCCTTTCCAATACAAATAAATGAATCTTTAAAAATTATTTATTGTGGCCTGCACACTAGCTCAATTGGCTAGACCTCCTCCTCCTGCAAGTACTGACATCCCTATGGGTGCCAGGTGTGTCCTGATTGCTCCACTTTGCAAGCAGCTCCCTGCTTATGGCCTGGTAAAGCAGCGGAGAATGGCCCAAAGTCCTGGGACCCTGAACCAACCAGCATGGGAGATCCAGGAAACACTCTTGGCTCCTGGCTTTGGATCAACTCAGCTCTGGCCATTGCTGCCATTCAGAAAGTGAACCAGTGGATGGATGATTTTTCTCTGTCCTTCTCTGTAAATCTGACTGGCCTTTCCAATAAAAATAAATCTTTAAAAAATCATTTATTTATTTGAAATCAGTAACAGAAAGAAAGAGGAGACAAAAGAAGTTCTTCCATGTTGTGCTTCATTCCCCAAGAGCCTATAGTGGCCAGGGATGGGTCAACTCAAAGCCAGGAAAAATGGGCTTCATCCAAGTCTTCAACCTATGTAGTAGTAACCCAAACACTTCGGCCATTCCTCTCTGCATTTCCCAGGCCATTATCAGGAAGCTGAATCGAAGTGGAGTAACCGGGCCCAGTGGCGAGGCCTAGCGGCTAAAGTCCTCACCTTGAAAGCACTAGGATCCCATATGGGGGCCAGTTCTAATCCCAGCAGCTCTACTTCCCATCCAGCTCCCTGCTTGTGGCCTGGGAAAGCAGTTGAGGACGGCCTAATACCTTGGGACCCTGCACCCACGTGGGAGACCCAGAAGAAGTTCCTGGTTCCTGGCTTCGGATCGGCGCAGCACCGGCCGTTACACTCACTTGGGGAGTGAATCATCGGACGGAAGATCTTCCTCTCTGTCTCTCCTCTCTGTATATCTGACTTTGTAATAAAATAAATAAATCTTTAAAAAAAAGAAGTGGAATAACCAGGGCTTCAACCAGCATGCATATGGGATGATGGCATAAAGCAGAGATGGTGCTTTATGCAGTACAACATGACACCAATCTCTCCTTGGTGAATACTTTTTAATCCTTTTTTAAATAGAGATGAAAATTGCCATCAACTAGTTCATGAGACTAATGCCCACAATGGCCCTGAACCAAGATCTAAAGCCAAGATATCAATCCAGACATCCTGTAGGAGTGGCAGGAATTCTCTCACTGGAGCCATAGGTGCCGCCTCTCAAGGTCTGAAATCAGGAAGCTGGAGCCAAGATCCTGATCTGGGTATTGAACCCATGCATACCAATACAGAACACAGACCTCTTACACAGCATTTTAACCACTAAGACAAACGCTTGCCTCTGCTGTCTATTTATGAGACAACAAAGGACTCTGGAAAGTGCAATTTGTGTTCCTAAAAAAGATCTAACTGCACTAAGAAAATTAAATAGATAAAAAGATGAGAGGTCCGAAGAAGTATAAACAGTAGCATTAGCCATGGTAGCAGATGGGAAGATCATTAGATAGATACAGTGAGGAAGGTAATAATACAATGAGGAAAAAAATGAGTGCATGCATGTGCACGCAAGGGAGTTGGACTGGTGATTAAGGAAAGAAGCCAAATCAGATGTTTGCTTTGAGAAACCGAGAGGGTCTGTCTGGGAGGGAAGGTGGACAATGATGAATCCCATAGGGTTAGATGTGATATCCAAAATGAGATGTCCACAGTACTCTCATTTGAATCTGTCTCTGAAAATTCATATGCTGTAGCCTAATCCCAAAGGGATGATATTTAGAGGTGGGGCCCTGGTAGGATAATTGGATTAGTATCCTGTTAACAATAGAGAGACGATCTTTCCACCATGTGAGGCTGAAATCAGAGGAAGCCATCTGCAAATCAAGGGTCAAAGAGGCTGGCACGATTATCTTAGAGTTCCTGCATCCAAAATCATACAAAAACAAGACAAATCTTGATTTCAGCAAAGAGCTTTGCATTGAAATTGTCAGATGAACAGTCACCAACATATAGATGGAAACTGACACTATTCGAATGTCCTGTAGAGAGGAGATGGCTAAGGAATCAATGGCAGGAAATACCACTGTTCAAAGGCTTCTTTATTAATGTCACTCACTGATCACTCCCCTGCTAAGGATCAGATTTACTCTACATGATAATGATCTGCTATGCTTTAAACATGTCCTTCAAAGTTCGTGTATTGGAAACTTGATCTGCAATGCAGAGTTATTGAGGCGTGAGACCTTTAAGAGATGTTTAGTTCACATGAGCTCTTCTCTCCTTGATCAATTAATATTGTTACGGGAATGGGTTGGTTATCACAGAAGAGGACTCCTTTTAAAAGGACAAATGTAGTCCTCTTCTCTCTCGCCTGCTCTTGGCCCTTCTGCCCTGGGGTGGCACAGCAGAAACACCCAGATGCCAGCCCCCCTGAGCTTTGCCTTTCCAGTCTCTAGAATCATGAGCAACAAACTTCTTTAATTACAAGATACTCTGTGGTATTCTGTTATATCGGTGGGGGGAAGAACTAAGAACCTAACAAAGCACTTTCTATTATGATCTTACCTGGGAATTCTGTGAAGGCATAAAATCAAGCCCAAAGTACCTGAGGATGTTTCTCATAAATTATCAGTTACTCAAAATTGCAATCATTTGCAAATCTTGCTTGGTTGTGTAATAGAGAAGAGGAAGGGAACTAACTGTTAAATACATGACTGTCAAGGAAATGTTCCTGGGCTTCAATGAAAATGTTTACAAGATTTATTTATTTATTTGAAGGGCAGAGTAAGTGAGAGAGAGAGACAGATCTTCCATCTGTTGGTTCAGTCACTGAATGGCTGCGATAGATTGGCTTCAGACCACGCTGAACCATGAGCCAAGAATTCCATCCAGGTCTACCATGTGGGTAGCTGGGGCCCAAGTACTTGACCACTCTTAACTGCCCTTCTTAGCACATCAGCAGGGGGTTGGATCAGAAGCAGAGCACGCTGGATTGGAGCCGTTGCCCCTACGGGATGCTAGCATTGCATGTGGCAGCAGATGGTGCCACAACGCCGGCATCCCAAGAATGTTTTTACACATCATGTTAATCTCTACAGACAAGATATGCAATTCATGAAAATCCATGTTGTGTTTGGCACTAACCTGTTATTAAGGATACCCAGCATAATTTTTTCTTTCACCATCTCCCTAAATCACATATAAGTAACCCAATCAAGATGCAGGAGATGGCAGCTTTAATGGTGGCAGCCAGAGTGAAGACTGAAAAGCAAGCAAAAACAGAGGCTCTTAGGGTCCTGATAAAACTACAATCAAGACCTTTCTCTTTATGCTTCAGTCACATATACATGAGTCTCTGCCTGTCACAAATGCTGGCTTCAGAAGCATGCCCTTCAGTAGGACTAAGCACAAACCCATAACTAAGCAAATAATATTTCCTTTTAGGATGTTATAAAACCCTGGGGACAGTGTAGTTATTTTTTGTTTTGTTTTGTTTCAGAGTTTGAAACAAGTATGCCAGAGCTATTAAAGATCCCATCTGTTGAAAACTCCCAAGCTGGTCTTCAAATTTAGAACAAATATTTTGATTTACCGGGGAACTTAAATCAGATAAAAGTTTCTGTGGGATGTAGAATGTTCCAAAATTTGTTATCTTAAGAGACATGGCTGTTTCCTTAGTCATGAGTCTGCAACAAAGTGCATGCTTTACAAAGTTAACTTTCGGCTAACGCTTCAGTTCTGGAAGCAAAATGAAGCTCTAAGATTTGTTATCTTAGTAAAAATAGACATGTGGATTAGTGGCTGATAATAGGGTCTCCAAATAGAATCACACACCCTGCTTAAAAATTTCTCAAACTTTTGAACTCTGAACTTCAATAAGAATCCAGACATCATATATTGACCCAAGATGATGTTATAAATAAGTTTTAAGATAAACCATTGTTGAGCTGCTTAAATTACTATTGTAGTGGAACAGTCTAAAACAACACTCTAATTTTTAAATTGAAGGTTGAATATTTAATATGTTTCAAGTACTTTATATATAAATATATCTCAACCCACCCAATTGTCACGCCAACCCTACAAAATCAGCACTATTTAATATTAGCCCCATTTTCCAGATAAACAGAGACATAGAGACCAGCTGATTTGCCACAAGCTGCACAGATCCTAACACTGGTTTTTAGAAGTCATCTTCAAGACTACGTGCCTGGCCACCGTCATTCTAGGGGTAAGATTCCCTGTGTTCCCTCTAAACCTTATATATCAAAATCATCTGGAGAGCTGGCTAGAAATCCCAATTCCTGGTGGACACTATTTCTCCAGGAACTTTCTCACAGAATGGAATTATCTCTTTCCCCTTCTGATATCTGTGACTCTTACATCTCAGATGGAGGAGCTCTCAGAATGAACTTTGTGTCTTTTAAGGGGGCAGGCACTGAAAATGTTGATGCAGAAAAATGGGAAAGTTTCCAACACATTCCTGTTTCTTTACTGCCCCTTTATTTTAGGAACAGAAGTCTATCAGAACTTTTGCATGAACACAAATAGCTGATGTTCAGGTCTGAACACCGAAACAGAGTTTGCCTAGCCATTCTGAGTATTGATATAGAATTTGCCTTCATTGTGAAAAGAGTTGCAGTTCTGAAGATCTGCTTCTGTAGGAGCAGGGAACAAGGTTGAATGAAGGCATGGTCACAATATTGGGTTTCTGGACAGGGGTCTGAAATGACCATGCGGTCTCTTGCTGAAGGGAGACAGACTGAAACATGGCAGCAGAAGTCTGAGGAGGGACACAGTCTACAAGTTCACTGTGGAGTGGCCAGCTTGATGGACTCTGAAACAAGTATAACAGTTAACTAGCTTTATGATTATTTTACCTTATCTCCAGTATTGACTCATTGGTTATTCATCTCTTTTTTTTTAAGATTTATTTTTTTATTTTTATTACAAAGTCAGATGTACTGAGAGGAGGAGAGATAGAGAGGAAGTGGAGCTGCCGGGATTAGAACCAGCGGCCATATGGGATCAAGGCAAGGACCTTAGCCACTAGGCCACGCTGCCGAGCCCGGTTATTCATCTCTTTTAAAAATTCTTTTTTGGGGGCTAGTGGCATGGTGGCATAGCAGGCTTATACTCTGCCAGTGGTGCTAGTATCCCATGCGGCTGCTGGTTTGTGTCTCAGCTGCTCCACTTCTGATTCAGCTCCCTGCTAATAGCCTGAGAGAGCAGTGGAATATGGCCAAAGGCCTTGGATCCTGCACCCACACAGAAGGACCGGAAGAAGCTACTGGTTTTAGTTTGGCTCAGCTCTTGTCATTGAGGCCATTTAGGGAGTGAAGCAGTGGATGGAAGGTCTTTCCCTCTCTGTCTCTCCTCTCTGTAAATCTTCCTTTCCAATAAAAATAGATATATCTTTCAAAAAAATGAAAATTGTTCTGAGGGATTGCCCTATAACACTTCAACATCACGGCCTACCCTCAAGTAGTACATTACCATAATCTTTCAGCTTCTGTTTGCCTGAAAAAGCTACTTTGCTTTCACATTTGAAAGATGTTTTCATTATGTATGTAACTCCAGGTTGATGACCTTCTCTTTCAGTGCAGTGAAAATATTATTTCATTATTTTCTAGTATACTTTATCACTGTTCCTATATATGTATCTTACGTTTCCAAGATTCTCTACTTATGTCAATTTTCATTAGTTTACATTTTATCCAGACACAAGGGCTTTGTGTTTACTTTTTTTATTAATTTGATTTTGTTAGTATTATAATATCACTTTGTCAATTATTTGTCAATATTATAATATTTCATTAATTTTGGAAACTTTTCAGCTATTATTTTTAAAATATTTCTTCAGCCCTTCTTTATTCCCTCTTTCTCCTTTTCTTCTTTCTCTTCCTTTTTGATTTCAATTTTGCATTTAATATTACCCCCCATAGTTCCCTCTTTTTGGCTTTTCACTTTGTTTTTCAATTTGGATCATTTCTACTGAGAAATCGTCAAATTCACTGGTTCTTTCTTCAACATGGTCATGTGTACTTATAAGCCTACCAAAATAATTCTTGAGCTCTGGATATGTTTTTTATTTTTAATATTTCAGATGGACTTTTTTAGTTTTCTGATCCATACAGTCACAGCAGACATTGTTTTTACCCACTCCAAATCAATTCTTCCTCTTTATTCCTTGTTTATAAAACCATGATTTTCAAATAATTTCTCATGATCTCAGAGAAAGTGGCAAATGAACTAGGAGAGAAAGTCTTCTTCAGATCTGCTCGGAATGTTTCCTCTTTGAAGGGAGAAAGAAATGAGGGAGGAATTTCTTCACCACAACTTTTAATTCCTTCTTTGACTTTGGTTGTGCAAAGATGTGACCCCTGGAACTAGCTTGCAGTCATGAATCAACAACATTAGACAAGCAGAAAGAGCTGAGACTGATAAAGCAGAAACCTAGAAGGGTCAAGGTACTCAACAAATCATTGAATCACTGCACCAAAGTTCAAAGATATATTAATTTTTATTGGACAGGCAAGTTTACAGAGAGGAGAGACAGGAATATTTTCCATCCACTGGTTCACTCCCCAGATGGCCACAACGCCGGGGTCCAAGCTAATCCAAAGCCAGGGGGTGGTAGTGTCCACCTGTTTTCCTTGGGCACCAGCAGAGAGCTAGATGGGAAGTAGAGCAGCTGGGACAGAAACCACAATTCATATCGGATCTGGCATTTGGAGGTGGTGAATTAGCACCAAAGCGTAAAAACAGCTTTCTCCAGATTCTGAAAATGTGAGTTATTTCCATCTTTTTTGTTTAAAACATGTTAATTACCATGCTATATGCAGCTGAAGTTGAAGCATTCTTCACAAATACAGTGAGTTAAAATATAAATTTTGTATAAGGTTTTTTAAAGATTTATTTATTTTTGTTGGAAAGACAGATTTACAGAGAGAAGGAGAGACAGAAAGATCGTCTGTCTGCTGGTTCATTCCCCAAGTGGCTGCAATGGCCAGAACTAAGCCAATTCAAAGCCAGGAGCCAGAAGCTTCTTCCCAGTCTCCCATGCAGCTGCAGGGTCCCAAGGCTTTGGCCCATCATCGATTGCTTTCCCAGGCCACAAGCATGGAACTGGATGGGAAGTGGAGCAGCAGGGACAGGGACCAGTACCATGCCAGGCCCTTGTATAAGTTTTAGTGATCAGAGATCAATACCGAAACAAATAATTTGAAGACATCAATAAAATTGATAAATCTCTAGCAAGACTGTCAAAGAAACCAAAGAGATAGTAACTTGTTGATATCAGAAATGAAGCATTAATATGAATGCAGACCCCCTGCAGACATCAAAAGGATAAGAGATGAGATATACAACTAGGCACTAATTTGACAATTTATTTTTAAGATTTATTTATTTTAAAGGGAGAGTTACAGAGAAAGAGAAAGAAAGGGAATATTCCATCCAGTGGTTCACTCCCCAAATGACTGCTAAGGCCAGAGCTGGACCAGTCTGAAGCAAGGAGCTTCTTTTAGGTTTCTCACGTGAGTGCAGGGTCCCAAGGACTTGGGCCATCCTCTGCTGCTTTCCCAGGCCATTAGTATGGAGCTGGGTTGGGAATAAAGCAGCTAGGACACAAATTGGCATTCATATGAGATGCTGCCACCACAGGTGGAGAATTAGTCAGGTACTGGGACAGCCCAAATTTGAAAACTGGGGTGAAATGGACCAATTTCTTGAAAAACACAAACTCCTACAACAATCCAATGCAAAAAGATTACTTACACAACCCTATAACTATTAATGAAGTTGAATTTTTAATTATCTCCCCAGCTCTGCCCTTCCCCCAAAAAAATGTCTAAGCTCAGTTGGTTTCACTGGAAAACTCAACCAAAAATTTTGTTGCAGATTAATAGGAAGTTATACTACCTCTTGCAATATCAAATTTTCAATTCTCCTAAATGATATACAGGTAGGAAAATTGATATACTCATATAAAGTCTTATCAAAACACCAGCACGATTTTTCATAGATATAAACAAAATTATCTTAGAATTTATGTAAGGACAGAGGAAGTCGGATCCTAAAATAATTTAGAGGGGTGAAAGGAAAATAAAGCACAAGTAAGCAATCTACCCAGTTTCACGGTCTGTAACTTCAAGAATTAATCAAGTGGCAATGACAAAGGCACTGACACACAGATGAAGAAACGCAGTTAATTTTTTTTTTTGACAAATGTAAAAATGCAGTTAAATGAAAGGAAAGTAGCCTCAACAGGCTAATGCTTCCCATTCCAGTGATGACTCCTAATGAGCAATGCTTCATGTCCAAACGGCTCCACTTCCCACCCAGCTCTCAGCTTGTGGCCTGGGAAAGCAGCAAAGGATGACCCAAAGCCTTGGAACCCTGCCCCCTTGCAGAGGACTGGAAGAGGCTCCCGGCTCCCAGCTAAATTCAGCTCTGGCCGCTAAGGCCATTTGGAGAGTGAAACAGCGGACGGAAGGTCTTTTTTTCTGTCTCTCCCTCCTTCTCTGTTACCTGCCTTTCCACTAAAAATAAAGCAAATCTTAAAAAAAGAGTTTTATTTTAGAATAATTTTAGAATGATAGGAGAACTGCAAACATAAAGTGATAGATTTACATAGAATTGATATCAGTTCCTCCTGTTACTAAAATCTTGCACTAATATGAAAATTTCTTACCATTATTGAGGCAACATTAATATCTAGTATTAACTAAAGCCCACACTTGATTCCCACTTTCCAAGATTTTACAAATGTCATTTTTCTGTCCCATTATTGCTCAAAGCATTTAGTAACTATGTCTTCTTAGGGTCCTCTTGGTTACGAAAGCTTCTCATGTTTTTTTAAAAGATACATTTATTTATTTTTATTGGAAAGGCAGATTTATAGAAAGAAAGAAATAGAGAAAGATCTGGTCCACTCCCCAGTGGCTGCAATGGATCTGCTGAACTGATCTGGAGCCAGGAGCCAGGAGCTTCTTCCAGGTCCCCCACGTGGGCACAGGGTCCCAAGGCTTTGGGCCATCCTGTACTTTTTTCCCAGATCACAAGCAGGGAGCTGGATGGGAAGCAGAGCAGCAGACAGACAAACCAGCGCCCATATGGGATCCTGGCAACTGCAAGGCAAGGATTTAGCCACTAGGCCATCATGCCGGGCACCTTAATCCTTTATTTTTAAAAAGCAGTAAAAAAGTGTTTTGAAAAATATCCCTCGACTGCATTTGTCTAGTTGGAAATACACTGGGATTGAGTTTGACAGAGGACAGGGAGGAGAGAGTGTGTCATCTTTTCAATCATAACATATAAAGGATATATACAAGGATACTTGGAAAATTCTGAGGAAATGAAGTTAAAAGAAACGCTTACTTCATTAAAAATTTTTTTTGAGATTCATGTATGTTGGTACCATCAGCATGAGTTTTCACTCTGTTAATCTTGATTACGGTGCTAAGAAAATGTTTTGCGGATTTCTCCACTTTTATTCTTTTTGCCTTTTTTTTTTTTTTAAAGAAATGGAATACTGAGATGTGACCCTCTATAGATGAATTTCCAATCGATCACATTAAGTGGTAGCAGTCAGAAGGTCTCCTTGGTTGCGTACGACTCCATTCCATGCACGCCTAAAAAAGGCAACTCTTCAGAGGCAGAAGGAAATGAGGGGTCCCCTGGGGCTGCGGCGGGGCAGGAGCAGGCACTGTAAGTGAGGATCAAGTTATCCATTTAGAATGATGGAAATGTTCCAAAGCCAAACTTCAGTCAAGGACATAAAATTTAATAAGTAAAAAAAAAAACCAAAAACCTTAATAAGCCTTCTAGGCAATCAGTGAATTGCACACTTTGAGTGCATTTTACACTTCAATAAAGTTGCTTTGGGGAGACAAACTTTATAATTAAGAGTCTCTCTATGCTGCCCTCTACTTTGCTCTCTCAACTCCTACAGAGAATCCTTGTAATCAGTGTATAATTTACCCAACTAGTTTTCCTTTGGCAAATATAAGCAAATACAAACATATTAGGGCATGTTTTCATTTACATTAAATGACTTTAATTTTGGCTTCCTTGCTAGTGATCGAGGAAAAGCAGGTCTAATTGTGAGTCAAGAAGAAACTGCCCTGCATCCTTGTAGGGATTCTGAAAGAAGGACAGTTCTAGGGCTCCACAAAAACTCGGAAGTGGATAACACTGGTTCCACGGTGTCTCCTTCCTCCTGAAAACATATGGTTTTCACGAATTTGAGTGGAGACGGTGTTCACAAATCAAGAACAAGATGAAGAAAGAGCGAAAGTATCTCAGTTGCCTTCTGTGAGTTCAAACGTGATCAGTTTTATCACTGGTTTGGAGGAAAGGGCCTAAGAGAAACGGGGGGATGAGCGGGTCATCCAGTGGTTAGGACACTCGGTCTGTACCGGAGTGCTCCGTCCTGGAGTGCTGGCTGAGCTTCCTGGCCGACAGCAGGTGATGGCTCACGTCATCCTGTGCCTCCCTCCCACGAGGATGGTTGGGACGGAGTCCCCTGCGCCTGGATTCATCCCGGCCTATTTCTGTGCCATTGCAGGCACTCGGGTGGTGAACGCACAAGAGGTAATAGTGCTCTTGGTCTGTTTTTCAAATAAATAAGCGATAGGTTTTTCTGTGTGTTTTTCTTTTATTTTATATGCGTAAGAAGTAAGTTATCTTTAGTGGCTTTTGCTAAACAAAATAGTGGATATTTAAGAGTCTCCTGTATTACAAGTTCTGCATTTCCCGGAGAAAGTTTGTCTTGCATTAGCTAATCTCCCACATTGGCCACTAGATGGCAACATGAACCCAAATCAGCCCTTCTCCGAGAGAGTTTTAAAAGGAGATGTATTATATTAAGTATAGGAAAGTTGTAGGGACACACACAACACTTTCAAGACAAATATTCTTGTGTGTGTCAGGAATTATAAATTACGTGAGTACAAACATATTTGAGAATATAAACCAGGCATATCCTCAAATTGCACAATCTCCTTGAGGTGAACAAAACTTTGGTCTCAACAAATCTTATATTCCTCAATTTCTGACATAAAAATGATTTTCATATTAAAAGTGAGAAATGGTCTTTTGGTTTTCAGACCATAAAAACCTATCTACAGAGAGTCAAGATGGCGGAATAGGGTAATGACACGTTTAAACAGATGGAGAAACATTGGCCAGTGTGAAGCAGAGAGGGCACATTCCAGGAAATAGGAGAAGACAGAATAACATTAGAGGGGTACCTGGAGACTGACAGACACAGGAAAGCAGCAGACACAACGGTGTGGTGTTGCGGTGACTGATACCCCAGTGGTGTTCAAGCAGCCGTGATCTGAATTGCACCAGCTATCGGAACTCGACCAGCAACAACGTGGGAAGGGACATTCACCGGGATGCTGGACTCGCTGCCATTGTCCATGCCTGCAGTGATGGGCATACGACTGTTTATGAAGAACTATGCTATAGTAATAATACAGGGGAACTCAGTGTGTGTGTTGGAGGAATTGGGGTGAGAGTAAGGGAAATTCCAAGGCCTATGGAACTGTATCAAAACATGATAATAATAATAATTTGTAAACAATGTTTTTAATGAAATAAAAAAAACCCCTATCTACAGTGCAGTTCCACTGTCTGCACTGTAGAATGTACCCATCCCATTTCATGATTCCGCAGGGAGGATGAGAGTTCGCCCTGGTATGCTCAGCCTTCTCATCTTCCCACTGTCTCCAGACGGTGGGGATCTCCCAGCCAGAGTAGCAGCTTGGGTAGCAGCGCATTTTGAGGACAAAAAGGGTGCTGGGGGGCCCAGCGCAGTGGCCTAGTGGCTAAATGCTCACCTTGCAAGTGCTGGCATCCCATATGGGCGCCGGTTCCTATCCCAGCTGCTCCATTTTCCTTCCAGCTCCCTGCTTGTGGCCTGGGAAAGCAGTCAAGGACGGCCCAAAGCCTTGGACCCTGCACCCGTGTGGGAGACCCAGAATCAGCTCAGCTCTGGCGGTTGCGGCCACTTGGGGAGTGAACCAGGGGACAGATCTTTCTGTGTCTCCTCTCCTCTCTGTAAATCTGCCTTTCCAATAAAAAGAAATAGATCTTTTTTTTTAAAGATTTATTTATTTTTATTGGAAAGCCGGATATACAGAGAGGAGGAGAGACAGAGAGGAAGATCTTCCGTCCGATGATTCACTCCCCAAGTGACCACAACGGCCAGTGCTGCGCCGATACGAAGCCAGGAACCAGGAACCTCTTCCGGGTCTCCCACGCGGGTGCAGGGTCCCAAAGCATTGGGCCGTCCTCGACAGCTTTCCCAGGCCACAAGCAGGGAGCTGGATGGGAAGTGGAGCTGCCGGGATTAGAACCGGCGCCCATATGGGATCCCAGGGCGTTCAAGGTGAGGACTTTAGCCGCTAGGCCTCGCCGCCGGGCCCAATAAATAGATCTTAAAAGGAAAAAGGAAATGGGGCTGCTGGACTCCTCTTTTTCCTCCCACTTCATCGGAGCAGAGCCTTCAGCTCACATTTTCAAAGGTGTTCTTGCGTGCAGCCAAGGCCTCATATCTCAGAATTGTGCGACTTTTCCCTCATTTACTTTGAAACTTCCTAAGATACTTCCAAGAGATTTTTGTGCCTTAAGTTTCATTTTACTGCTAATGAAACAGGAAACAGGATATGGATCAAGGCACTAGGGAGAAAGCGTTGCAAACCCTTCCACCAGGAACAGTCCTACAATGAGAGTTGTCCCGGGGATTCACTGGAGGCTCAAGGCAAGCTTTGATCATGCTCACGGCCCTGTGGCTGCAGACTGGATTCCCTCTGGGGAGTCCTGTCAACCTGCTCAGCTCTCTCAGGGCTGGGGGCGCTTAGCTTTTTTCCAACGACTTTCTCTGCTCCCCCTGCCTCCCATTCTTCCCCGCCTCCTTTTACCTAAGCCATACAGGAAATATTGCAGTTTTATGCAGAATGTTTGTAGATACAAAAAGAATGCATGAGAATTAGTCACATTTAGAAGAAAACCAGATTTTGTTTTTCCTGGTGTTTTCCTTTTTCAGAAAGGAGTGCTTAAGCTGTTGCTCTTTCTGGTTACAGCAGGGAATGTATAACTACTTGGGAAGTGGCTCGTTGGCCTGAAGTGGAGGATACTGCAGGCAAGGCAGTCCAAAGGATGGGAGTCACAGACAGGGGTGATGTGATAACTACATATTCCATAAGCCCCACAGAATGCCATCCAGGATCTGTGTAGCCAGCAATCTTTTCCAACTTAAATTAATAAATGTTCCAGCTAAAACTTGCTAAGAGAAAACTTGCATTAAATATATTGAGGCAGGTGCAGGCAATGCTTCCAACAGGGGCCCTTTTAGCCAAGGACTTTGTCTGATCTCTGCAGTCCACCCTGCGGCAGCAGGTTCAGAGGAAGGAACAGCCTGGGAGTATGCCTTTACAACTGTTGGATGGGACCTGGAGGAGCAACCTCCCAGCTCCTCTGCCGTGTGGGGAGCCAGCGCTCCAGTGCTAAGGTTTCTGTGACACTGGATTCCGCGGTTCTCAGTTGTCCCTAAGGGTACCTACTGGGCCTTTCTCTTTCTTGCCTCTTTCTCCCTTTATGAACAACATTTCTTGGAATGCAAAAAAAAAAAAAAAAAAAAAATTCTCAAACCGTTGTCTCCGAGTGCACATACGGGCTAGAGGTGAACATGCTGCTTGAGACACCTACATCTCATATCACAGTGCATGCTTGCAAATCGGAGCTCCACTCTTGATTCCAGCATCCTGTTAATCCACCTGCAGTGGTAGCAGGTGATGGCTCCGGGGCCTTGGTCCCTTTCACCCACACAGCAGACCTGGATAGAGTTCCTGGCTCCTGGATTTGGTACTGCCCAGTTTCAGCTGTTATGACTGTGGAGGGTTTTTAAAAGTGAACCAGAGGATGAGATCTCTCTCTCTCTCTCTCTTTCGAGTAAATAAAATTTAAAAGAATATAAACGTAATTTAATTTTATTCATGTATATACATAAAACTTACCCTTCCAACTATTTCAGATGTATTAAGTACATTTTGTGTAACCATCATCACTGTTCATTGTTAAATATTTTTATCACTCTAAAGTGAAATCTTCATGCCCTTAAGTTTTTGTTTATCTATTTTCACTTTTATTTTTTAGAGAACATTTAAAAATGTATTCATTCAGGGCCTGCCTGGTGGTGCAGTGAACTAATTCTCTTCCCTGTGGCGCCAGCATGCCACGTGGGCGCTGGTTCATGTCCCAGCAGCTCCATGTCCAATCCAGCTCTTTACGTAAGGCCCGAAAAAGCAGTGGAGGACACTCCAAGTCCTTGGGACCCTAAACTCACATGGGAGATCCAGAGGAAACTTCTGGCTCCCAGCTTCAGATCTGCTTAGCTCTGGCCATTGCTGCCATTTGAAAAGTGAACCAGAGGAGAAAGAGTCTCCTTCTATCTTTCTATCTCTGTAACATCTACCTTTCAAACAAAAATAGATAGATCCTTTAAAAATTATACATTCACTTTAGGAAAAGCAGAGAGGGAGGGAGAGAACGCTCACCCGTCTGCTGGTTGTGTCCCCAAATACCTTCAAGTCAGGAGTGACAGCAGGACCCTGTAACTTTGTCCCTGCCTCTTTAGTGAGTCTTAGAGCCATCACTGTTGTCTCCAAGGATTGCATTAGCTGAAATTAGGACTGGAGCCAGGGTTCCAGGCACTCTGATACAGGATACAGGGGTCTCAACTGGCATCTTTCTTTTGATTCTTATTTTCCATTTTACAATTTTGCAGTCATAGGGGTTCCTTCCTCTTCCCCTCATTGTCCCCTATGTTTTGCAATAAAATAGTCTATTATATGTGGTCTTGATTCCAACTTTCTGCTCTTTATGTGGGTCATGATACTATTGGTACAGGTTAACGGTAGAAAAATTTAAGATTTTGTTTCCTAGGTATGTTTAGAAGTCTGATTAGGAACCTACTTTTATTTAGTAGCAGGGATGCATTCTGTAGTTTTTTATTGATTCCTGGTACTCTGGTCTCCACTATATTCTTTGTATGTGAGATTATAAGCGTGTGTTTGTTTTCCTTTACTTTTTGTTTTGTATTTTCAATGGAGGGTTTCTTATATTAGAGGAAACATGATATTTGCTCTTTTTTGACTGGTTCATTTCACTGAGCATAATGGTCTCCAGTTGGGATCATTTGGATTTCATTCTTCTTAATAGTTCAGTAGTACTCCATACAGTAAATGTATCATAGTTTCTCTATCTAGTCCTCCTTCAATGGGCTTCTAGGCTGTTTCCACGATTTTGCAATTGCTGATTGTGCTGCAATGAATGCAGGGTGAAGGTTGCTTTCTCATGTGTATGTGTCAGTCCTTTGTATTTTTCAAAAAAAAAAATGTTTATTTTATTGAAGAGGCAGATCCACATGTGTATTTTTAAATGTTTTTATGCCAAAATAAAATCAGCTATTAATTCAATTTTCCCCACACAGTTTATTGAAGTTCCCTGGTGCATACCAAATTTTGTTTATCCATTCACTTATATATGAATCCATATTCTGATTATTGTTCAAATTCCTGCTACCATTTCTTTTGGGTATGCACTCAGAATCAGAACTGCTAAAATAGTAATACTATGTAATTTAAAAATTCTGTTTTCCACAGTTATTATAATATTTTTCACATTCCAACCACCAATGTCCTAGTTTCTCCATTCCCTTGCTAAGACTTGCTATTTTCTCTTTGTATAATAGTCATCTTAATGAGTATGAAGTGGGATTTCATTATGGTTTTGATTTGCAGTCCCTTAACTTTCTTGATAAACAACTTTTCATGCGCTTAATTGGTCATTTGTATTTATCTTCTCTGGAGAAGTATCAATTCAAGTCTTATGCCCATTTTTAAATGGAAGACTTAGCCTGTTTTTTTATTCTTGGGATAAAGAAATTCATTGTAGACTCTGGATTTTGATTCCTCACTAGTTATTTGATTTGCAAATAAGGAGTCTTCAAATGTTCATAAAAATTCCCATTATAAAAATTACGCATGGATTAAAAAAAAAAACTTTTTGCTTCAAAATAACCTTACCTTTGATTCTATATTTTATTGAAAAAGTACATCTACAGAGAGAAAGAGAGACAGAGAAAAAGGATTCTCCATCCACTAGTCCATTCCCCAAATGGCCCCAATGGTGGAGCTCAGCTGATCCAAAGCCAGGATTCTGGAGATTCCTCCGGATCTACCATGCAGGTGCAGGGTCCCAAGGTTTTGGGCTGTTCTCGGGCCATAAGCAGAGAGCTGGATAGAAGTGGAGCATCCAAGACAGGAACCAGCGCCCCTATGGGATGCTGGCATTTGCAAGGGTGAGGATTAGCCAACTGAGCCATTGAGCTGGACCCAATTTCAGACCTTATGTTTGCATCTTTGATACATTTTAAGTTAATTTTTAATTTGGTATAAGGTAAGGATCAAAATCAAATGGATTTTTAAAATAAATAAAGCCTCAATTATACCATAAGATTAGTTATTGTTAATAGTTTTTTATCTAATATTAGTCTATTAGGAATAACAGTCCTTTTAAATTCTTTTTTATGTTGTGGATCTCTGGCTCATTACTCAGGTCACTGTACAAAAGCTAACGCAGGGGCAAACATATGGCAGTGGTTGAAATGCTACTTGGGACACCCACAGCATGCTTGATCTGCTTCTGAGTTGGGTTTCCTACTAATGTGTGTTGGGATCCTGGTCACTCATGTTTGAGATTCAGATTTAACTCCAGGCTTCTGGCTGTGGCCTTCCAGTTCCAGTTTTGTAAGCATTTACAGAGTCATGAGCAGATGGAAGATCTCTGTCATTTCAAACAGTGTTTTAATAGAGAATACCACGGGCCTGGCATGTGACATAATGGGTTAACCCACAGCCTGCAATGTCAGCCTCCTTTAATGTCAGCCTCCTGCAATGTGAGCTGTTAGTGCCAGTCCCAGCTGCTCCACTTTCAATCCAGTTTCCTGCTATTCACTTGGCAAAGCAGCAGAGGATGACCTAAGTCTTTGGGCCCCTGTATCCATGTGGGAGACCTGGGCGAAGCTCCTGGTTCCCTAGCCTTGGCACCTTTCTCAAGATAGTACGGCTATTTGGAAAGTGAATCAGTGGCTGCAAGATCTCTCTTTCTCTCCCTTTATGTCTCCTTCTCCCTGTGATTCTGCTAATACAGAAGCTGGGTAGCA
Source organism: Ochotona princeps (assembly GCF_030435755.1). Lineage (NCBI taxonomy): Eukaryota > Metazoa > Chordata > Mammalia > Lagomorpha > Ochotonidae > Ochotona > Ochotona princeps. The sequence continues at coordinate 101,473,766 of NC_080832.1, read as the reverse complement.
GCAGGACTGGCTCAGGCAGTTAGTTGTGTCCCTGCCACCCACGAGGGAAACACGGATTGAATTCCTGGGTTCAGCCTGGCCCAGTTTTCACTGTGGCAGGAATCTGGGGAGTGAAACAGCAGATGCATGCCCTCTGAGTTCATCAGCTTTTCTCTCTCTCTCTCTCTTTCTCTCTCTCTCTCTCTCCCTCTCTCTGCCTTTCAATTTTAAATTGTTTTTTAATTCCCACAGTCCTTTAAGAAAGAGAGAGAAACAAAGTATGTACCTTTTTTTTTTCACATTCTTCTTCTTTAGACATTATTATGACCCACCCCAGTTGGGTACGAGGCATTTGACCTATCAGCGGACTGAATCTGGGGTTTAACAAATTAGATGTCAAACTACATTTCCTAGATTATTTCTCTCTCTCTCCATTTGTCATTATTTTGGGTTATTTGACATTTTTATACTGTGGAATCATTTGCCTTCTAGTGTACTACAAAATATAAAGTCATAAAACAACACCTAATTTTCATTCAGCCTCACTGACAACAGTAGGGGAAAGACTAAATATAATCCCTCCTGGGCTCCAGCGGGATGCCGGTTCGTGTCCAGGCAGCTTCACTTCCCATCCAGCTCCCTGTCTGTGGCTGTGGAGGACAGTCCAAAGCCTTGGGACCCTGCAACCGTGCAGGAGGCCCAGAGGCGGTTCCTGGCTCCTGTCCTCAGATTGGCTCTGGCCACTGAAGCCACTTGGGGATTGAACCACCAGACACAGGAGCTTTCTCTTTGTATTTCTTTTTCTCTATATCTCTTTCTCTCTCTGTATATCTGCCTTTCCAATAAAAATAAATAAATCTTTTTAAAAAAAAAACCCTTCTGCCACAAACCTTATTACCTTGTTACAGCGAGATTTCACACACACACACAAACACACATAAACACACATAAACACATATACACATGCTATAGAGATAAGGTATATTTCATAAGGGGTATGAGGAAGCCACTAGATCAGGTCCATTTCCAGACTAAAGCTGATTTAATAATTGTTTGAGACTAATTAAAACATAAGCATCCATAGATAATAACCTGTTACACCATATTATACAAAAAATGTGGTTTTTCTTTTAATTTATGGGTACTAACATTCACTTTCCATATCATGAACACTGTGAGTTTCATGCCAAATGGTAAAGTATTGCTCAGAAATAGAAGCAACATGACAAGGCCAAAATCTTTCTGTGAGAGCTAGCTAGCAATTAATCTCAAATAATTTTTTAACTTCAAATCATTTTGAGGTTTTCTATGGCTGTTTTAAGAACTTTTACTTTTCAAACTTTGAAAAGGTGCTTTAGAAAATAAGCTTTGGGCCCGGCGGCGTGGCCTAGCGGCTAAAGTCCTCACCTTGAACGTCCCGGGATCTCATATGGGCGCCGATTCTAATCCCGGCAGCTCCACTTCCCATCCAGCTCCCTGCTTGTGGCCTGGGAAAGCAGTTGAGGACAGCCCAAAGCTTTGCGACACTGCACCCGCGTGGGAGACCTGGAGGAGGTTCCAGGTTCCCGGCTTCAGATCGGTACAGTACCGGCTGTTGCGGCTCACTTGGGGAGTAAATCATCGGACGGAAGATCTTCCTCTCTGTCTCTCCTCCTCTCTGTATATCTGACTTTGTAATAAAATAAATAAATAAATCTCAAAAAAAAAAAAAAAAACAAAAAGAAAATGAGCTTAATTTTTGAAATCCTAAGGAACAAGGAAACAAAATAACTTGGAGAACTGTAAATACTAGAATGTGTTTCTCAAGCCTGGCATCTTATAAAATGTAGTATCACAGTTGAGTCACCAGCAGGGAGATCTTTTTTTTTTTTAAGTGGAGTAAAGATTTCATCAGCACACACTGCCAGTCTATGCAAAAGACTGGCTCCACACTGGCATTCCCACAGACTAGAGCATTTACGAACAATAATCTCTCCTACAAGAGAAGTAAGCAAGGGGACAGGTACACAGAGCGATTTGCTCTGTGAATGTTTTCCTACATTAAGTATAATTTGACCTTACATCCAATTAAGGAAGAGGAATTTCCCCAATTATCAGGCTCCTTGGCTTTAGCTGTTACTGCTTCTTGTCTAAAACATGCTTTGTGTCTGATGCAGTTGGCAAGCCTTCTTTCCCCGTGGATAATCTTTAACTAGCATATCAAATCTGAATCATTTACAATTAGATCATGTGGACACTCCGTTCCCAGAACTACAACAAGAGAAGAAAGGGAGAAGACAATTCAGAAAAGTTCTAATTATTTCTTATTTTCTAAAATGTGGTGACTTGGGCTTTCTTTTCTATTTTTCCCCAAGAAATTTTCGCAAATAACTGTGAAATCATATATTACATTATTTTTAGCAATAAGCTTCCATCAGAGCTTCTTATTCTTCAAATTAATCACAAATTAATAAAAGCATGAAAATAAAACAAAAGGCAAAAATGATCAATGCGTAGCCATCACATGTATTATTTATTGCATGTTTAGCAATGTTGCCAAAATTTTATACTTTGTTAACTGAATTTGGCTTGCTGTTCCATACAGTAGAATTCCATTGTGGTGCCTCCTGCTTTTGATCTTGGCAATAATTTGCCAAAAGATTAAGAAAACACAGAGCATCCCCTGCTTCCAGCTCTCTCATCTTTCTCCTTTGTATGCTGTAAGTGTTCCGTCCTGCAACAGAGCAAGCAGGTAAGGGTCCTGGTCCCTCCTTCCCTCTTCACCACAAATTGTATCACCAGTGTAGGCAAACAGGAAGCAGTATGGCTTGTAAGTGTTATATCAAATATTCATCTGATCATAACATCAGAATTGAAACACTCAGCCTGAAAACAGCTGTGGGTGGCTGGAGCCCCAGCCTTCTGAGTCAGCCCCCCGGAATGGAATACATTGTAAATACGTTCACACCCATCCAGTTTATCTGGACCTCTGGGAATTATCTTAAACAAAGCAGCCATTTCATGGCATTGGCCCTAGGGCTTACCTAACTGGAAATAAGTTTTCCCAGTGGGGAGAATACACATCTGTTAAGAACTCTGGACCAACAGGAAGTTTCAAAGCAAGATCTGTGCTTCTCTAGGCCACCTATTCTGTAGAATAAATGATAGAACTCCAGGGCTGGTGCAACGGTTTAATTGGCTAACCCTCTCCCTGCAGAAGCTGGCATCCTATATGAATGCTGGTTCATGTTCTGGCTGCTCCACTTCCCATCCAGCTCCCTGCTTGTAACCTTGGAAAGCAGTGGAGGGTGGCCCAAAGTTTTCAGACCCTGCGCCCTGCACCCTGTACCTGTGTGGGAGACCCGGGGGAGAGGATGGAGAGGGGATTATTGCGTTTGGATGGGCTCAGCTTTAGCAGTTGGGGCAACTTGGGGGAAGAAGCAATGAATGGAATACCTCTCTTTATTTCTCCTTCTTTCTGTAAATCTGCCTTTCCAAGAAAGATGGAGCTCCAACTCTTTTTTTGAAATATTGCAAAATGTATGTGTGCTTTTATATAAGTAAGTAAAATACCAGCAGCTGGCACGTACAGCTAATATTCCTTTGTTTATGTGTATAAGTTCACATGGATCTTTCCACAGCCATTTTGCCCTTGTAATGTCATTCTCCTGCTAGTTTGTTTCTGGGCTAGCTCCATGCCTGCGTAAGTCAACAGGCACTCAAGAAATAAAATTCATTAGCATGTTAATTTGAGTGAGTAAAGTAATTTAGGTAGTAAAAATTATATTAAAAGCAAAGTATTTGCATTATTTCTCATTATTCTAAAATTATTTCCTCTATTAAATTTATTGCCTATCAATTTAAATGCACATACACATACATGAAGGGTCATTTAAAAGCTCATGGAAAGTGGAATTAAAAGATAAGTTCATTTTGCTGCAAAAAATTTGAAATTCAGGCATAAAGGAGGGTCTTCAAAAACATTCATACAAAATGCTAATTAGGGAGCTGGTACAGTGGCACAGCATACTAATCCTCTACCTGTGGCAGTGGAATCTCATATGGGAACTGGTTCATGTCCTGGCTGCTCCACTTGTAATCCAGATCCCTGAAGATGGCCTAAGAAGGCAGAATAGAATGGCCCGAGTCCTCGGGGCCCTCTACCCACATGACAGGCCTGGAAGAAGCTTCTGGCTCTTGACTTCAGACTGGCTCAGCCCTAGCTGTTGTGGCCATTTGGGGAGTAAACCAGTTGATGGAAGATATCGCTCTCTCTCTTTCTCTCTCTGTTACTCTAATTTTCCAGCAAAATCAATCGCAAAAAGAAAAAGTACAAGTGAGGAAAAAACTATGCATAGATATCGGAACTTTTTATTTCAGATAAAGTTATTCTAAAAAAAGAGACTTATTCATTTATTTATTTAAAAGGAAGTTCCAGGGAGACAGATGACTCGCCAGTTGCAACGGCCAGGACTGGGCGAGAACGAAAACAGGAGGCAGGAACTCCACGCTGGTTCTCCCATGTAGGTGACAAGGACACAAATATTTGGGCCACTGCTAGAACATGGGTGAAAGCACAGTGTTTTTCCCCAGTTTACATTTTAACACAGAGCAATCACAGGAGCCCATTGTCCACAGTCAAATAAAACCAAGCATCTCCACTCAAACAGCACTTACCATTCCCCATCTATGATGCTTTTCCTCAGAATCCATCCTCCTCCGGAGTTCAAAGTAGTTACGGATTTTATAAGTAGGAGTATGAAGAAACAGGAAGGAAATTAACATATGCATTCTGGGGACAGGGTTGTGGTGTAGCAGGTAAAGCTGTCATCTGACAATGGCTGGAGCTCTAGCTGCTCCATTTCCAATCCAGCTCCCTGCTAATGTGCCTGGGAAAGCAACAGAAGACAGCCCATGTGCTAGGGCTTCTGTCACACATGTGGGATTCCTGAATGAAGTTCCAGGATCCTGGCTGCAGCCTGGTCCAGTCCTGGCCATAGCAGTCATTTGGGAATAAACCAGAAGAGGGAAGGCTTTTTTCTCTGTCATTTCTGCATTTCAATAAAATAAAAATGAAAATAAAATAAACTTGTTCTTTTAAGGAACAATGAAAGGACAGGTTATTTTGAGAAGGATGAGAGTTCTAGGTAGGGGGACTAGGAGCATTAGGACATGGCTCTGAGACAGGTGAAAGCATACAAATAATAAATAAATAATTCAGAATAAGCAGAAGTGAGGCCATCCCACAGAATCCAGCTCCAGGTTGTCCCTGGTCATGCCCCACTCCCTTACCCAAGCTACCACTTATTCTTAGCCAGGCCTACAATGACAATAGGAGGATTTGCATCAGTACCTTTGGTATTGGGGGCTCTTTCTACTTGGAATTGAAAAGAACCCTTAAGGTTTTCTGCCCTCCAGAATAGAACACCTGAAAAGTATGCCAACCTTTTCTTAGAAACTTTTCACCCCTCTTTAGCATTTCTCCTGTTCTTTACTATGCTAAAACTGTGTCTATTGTCTTTCCAGCATGAGGCTACAGTGAAAAAGGTCACTTTTTCTTTCTTCTTCTTTTCAAAAATATTTATTTATTTTCACCAGAAGGCCAGAACCACAGAAAGAAGGATAGACAGAAAGATGTTTAATTCGCTGTTTCACTCCCCAAATAGCCACAACAGTCGGAGCTGAGCTAATCTGAAGTCAGGAGCCAGGGCCTTCCTCTGGGTCTCCCACATGGATGCACAGTCCCAAGGCTTTAGACCATTCTCTATTGCGTTCCCAGGTGACAAGCAGGAAGTTGGAGGGGAAGTGAAGCAGCCGGGACATGGACTGGTACCCATATGGTGCCAGTGTGGAGGAGGATTAGCAATATTTGCCAGTTGAGCCATTGTACCAACCGCCATATTTTTTTACTAATCCCAAATGTCGGCGTCTACAACAGAGGTAGATATTAGAGTCACCCTGTCCATGATGTGCATTTTCACTTGTGTATGAAATCCTTGCATCAAATTTCACAAGTGCAAACCGGAAGTCCCTAACTTATTCTGGTCCTCTGGAGGCATTAATGTTGTGTAGCAGTGTTTCCCTCACCTGGATTCCTCACTTCGGTTACTGAGACGTTATTCATTCAGAAGGCCCTAATGCTCAGAACCATTCTGACAGCTGCTGCTGCCTTTTTTTTTCCCCTCAAGAATTATTTTAATTTTAAATTTATTTTTATTTATTTACTTTTATAGATTTATTTATTTTTATTGGAAAGGCAGATTTACAGAAAGGAGAGACAGAAAGATCTTCTGTCCACTGGTTCACTCTCTAAGCGGTCTGAAGGACCAGAGCTGAGTCAATCCGTAGCCAGGAGCCAGGAGCTCCTTCCAGCTCTCCCACACAGGTGCAGGGTTCCAAGGGTTTGGGCTGACCTCTACTGCTGTCCAAGGTCACAAGCAGGGAGCTAGATAGGAAGTGGAGCAGTCGGGATATGAACTGGCACCCATATAGGATCTCAGCGCCTGCAAGGTCAGGACTTTAGCCACTAGGCTACTGCGCTGGGCCCAAGATTTATTTTATTTACTTGAAAGGCACAGTGACAGGGTGACACAGCAAGTGAGACAGGGAGAGAATCATCCATCTGCTGATTCACTATCCAAGTGGGTGCAACAGCCAGGGCCGGCCAGGTCAAAGCAGGGGCCAGGAATTCCATCCTGATGTTGGGTCATCATCTGCTACTTTCCTGGGCACATCAGCAGGGAACTGGATCAGCAGCAGAGCAGCCAGGGCTTGAACAGGCGATCGTATGGCACGTTGCCATAGCAGGAGATGACTTCAAACACTGTGCCACAGAATGACCTGCTTCTCTCTTTTCAGTGTCTCGTTCAGCTGTTCTTTGGATTCTCTGCCGTCACTCAAGATGAGCTTCTCATTATGAAATGGGTTTTGATGTGTACTTTTGGCAACTCGCTTCTGTGGAGATCCTCCACAGCATTCAATTTACTACAGAAAACTGGTCACGTGCGTGTTAATGTGTGTGTGCGTGTGGTGACTCAGATTGTTTTGCTAAGGAACTTCAGCCCCGTTTGCTTCTGCACTCAGTTTATATCGGTTTACATAATGCCCAATTAAAGTCTATAGAGGTTAGGGTTCAGATAAGATAACAGTTAGCATGCTTTTCCTGTCCTCCCCCACTAACAAGAAATCTGCACAGAAAGCATGGAACAGCCATTTTTCTTCATGGCAGGCGGGTGGAGGCGGACGAGACCAGAATCTACCGACTAGAACAACATGGAATTCACCACTTAATTCCCGCCTGGTCTAAAGGAGGCACGTTTTGCATCAAATAAGTGTAAAGAGAGCTCCATTGTTAGCACAGACAACCAAAACAAGCAGATCTAAGAAACAAGAAAGTAACAGAAGTCCAAGAGACAGAAGAGCGCAGGAAAACGACCCCACAAAGATGACTGCTGAGCACAGCCCCAAGCTGCGCATGCCTGGTCTGTTCTTCGTATTTACATGACTTGTAGGAGTCAATGGGCTTAGCAGACTATCCTGTTAGCCACCAGGCCTTGCACACAAGGGGCAGATTCAAACAGACTTCAGAACTGATCTTTGGAAACAGAACTGCCATTGAAACCACAGCCCAAGGAGGGCGGCTTGGAAACTGTGACTTGAACCCAACCAGGTTGATTACCTGCTGAAACAAAATAACATTTTGTATGATATTTAAAATACCCAGAGGACAATCCTAAATTAATTAGTATCAAAAAAGCAGGAAAATCTCAATATGAATAGGGCAAGACAATGAACAAGTGCCAAGGCCCAGAGGAAGTAAATATTAAACTTATCTGATAAAGTATTTAAAGCAGATATTAGAAAATGCTACCACAAGCAATTACAAACACCCTAAATTATAGAACATTAGAAAATCTGTTGATGGAAGATGCAAAGAATCAAATGAAAATTTTAGAAACAAAAATAAAACAACTGATTAGCTCACTGGTTAGGATCAGCAGAACCGGCATAATAAAGCCAAGAATCAGGGAAGCTGAGATAGATCTGTAGAAATTATTTAGCTGAAAAACAAAGAAAAAAATTGAAAATGAACTGAGCCCTGAGAACTTGTGGGATAATAACAAAAGTTTTATGTGTGTTTGTTGTTGTTGTTGAGTCTCCCCAAAAAAGAGAAGAAGTATAGGATTCAAGTTGAGAAAAATGAAGGCTGACATTTCCCCCTAAAAAAGATATGCAGATGGCAAATAAGCACAGAAAAAAACTTAATACCTTTAGCCATTAGTGAAATGAAAGTTAAAACTGTGATGGGATATTACTTCATACCTATTAACGTGACATTAAAAATACTGACAATGCATTGGTAAGAATGTTGTACAACTAGAACTCATGTACATTACTGATGGGAATATAAAAATGTGAGTCTTCTGAAAAATAATTTGGCACTTTCTTAGAAAGTTAAGTATGCTTTAGCCATACAGCCCAGCCATTTATTCTCAGTGTTTTTCACCCTGGAGAGATGGAAACATGCTCACAAAAAACCCTGAACCTGATTGTGGCTAGTCGCTGTATTTTAACAGTCATAAACTGGAAACAATCCGAAGACCCTTCACGGGTAAGTGAATAAACAAGCTGAGGCACATCCATATAATAAAATATGAGAACAATATATAAGAAGGAATTTTTGGAACACAGCAATTTGCATGACTCTCAAAAGCATTTTGCCCAATAGAAGAAACTAGCCTCACAGGGTTATGTCCTATGCTCATATAAAGACATTTCCTAGGGTTTACAAAACAATGGAGTTAAAAGTTACTGGGCTTGCCATGATAACTCAGTGGCTAAATCCTTACCTTGCACATGCCAGGATCCCCTATGGGTGCTGATTTGTGTCCCATTCTGTAGGCCCCGGTCTCCCAAAGGTTAACTCCACAGCTTAGCTTGTTTCTTTTCTTTTCTTTTATTTTCTTTTATTTTATTATTTTTTTTATTATAGATATTTTTTATTAATTATTTTGCATTATGTGACAGTTTCATAGGCTCTGGGAATACCCCCACTCCTACCCCTCCCCTCCCCCCTGGTGGATTCCTCCACCTTGATGCAGTATTACAGTTCAAATTCAATCAAGATTCTTTCCTTGCAAACATATACCAAGCTTAGAGTCCAGCTACTTATTGTCCAGATGGGTTGAACAGTTTCTTGGGGAGACCATTTCTGGTCCGAAGTTAGAGCTGGTAGAATATCATCACAGTCAATTAAGAGTCCCAATATAATATCAACAGCAATTTGCAATATTATGGAATTGACATGGTTTTGAGTAACCAGTATGTTTAAAAAAAAAAAAAAAAAAAAAAAAGCAAGTCCTAACCAGCTTAGCTTGTTTCTAAAGGGTAACAGCATGGGCAATCTTGGCCTGATACATTTAGCCCCTGGCTTGACAGCAAGTTCCCTCTTCCTTACTTCCCCTTTTTTAAGATGCCCCCAGGGGAGCTTAGGAGTTGCTTAAGCATTGGGAAGATACTGGGAGGAACTAGGAAGACTATAAAAGAGGCAGGCTAACCTCAAATAAATGGCATTCTCTTTATAAGAATGACCCACTGCGAGTTGTCTTGTGTTGTCTTTTTTGTAACCCTAGTCCTTCCGCTAGGCTAGGCTCCCGGTACACGGCGACAAGGGCGTTGCCGACACCATTCAGCTCCCTGCTTGTGGCCTGGGAAACCTCTAGAGGATAGCGCAAAGCCTTGGCACCTTGCACTCATGAGGGAGACCCGGAAGAAGCTTCTGACTCCTAGTTTCAAATTGGCTCAGTTCTAGCCATTGAGACCACTTGGGGAGTGAACCAGCAGACAGAAGATGTTTCTCTCTCTGTCTCTCCTCTCTCTAAATCTGCCTTTCCAATTAAAATAAATAATTAAAAAAAATAAAAGATATCATCCTTTCTGTTTCTCAAAAAAGTATTTTGAAAATAAGGTTGTCTTTAAGTATATGTGCTGTGGAAGTGAGCACTAAAATATTTTATATTTTAAAAGAATGCTTGATTGTTATTATTTGCCATGACATAGTTTTGTAAATATAAGGATTTCCCCCTTCCACTTCCTTTTCTCCCTCCTGATCCCCGCCCCCCACACACTTCCCCTATATTGTTACAATAGTGTCATCCTTTAGTAACCGTTACAAGTTTAACATTCTGCTATTTAAGTGCATCATGGAGTGTAGGCAAAGCAAAGGTAATCTAGTTATTATACAAAGTATATTTAACAATTTCATTGGCAGTCCTTTTATTTAGGAGTAGAGCTCATACTGCATCATTTCTTCATTTCCCAGTACACTAGTCTCCATTATACTGGTTCCTATATGAGAATATATGTACATACTTGTTCAACTCTTTTGATGTCAAAAATCATTGAAACCTATGCATAACTTTCTCATAATTTGCATTTTCAAGAACTAGCTGAAGAGCTCTGGAACACATGAATCTCAAAGCTTTTGCACAAATAAATGTATCTTTTAATTACACAATCTCCTGTAAACTTTTTGAAGTAGCCTATGTTTATCTGTATATGTTATCTGTATGATTTTTGATATGGCAATTGAGTAGAGTTAAAGAACAGATCAGTGATTGCCTCGGTAGGGATATAGGCAATAAAGTCAGTAGAAAAGATTGCTAACGGGTCTTTTTCTTTTTTAGGGGAAATATAAATTTTCTACATTTATATATCTACATATATATTTACTTTAATTAGTTGAAAATCTGTGTTGGAAAGTGATGGAGAGACAAACAGAGATCACTCATCTGCTGGTTCACTACCCAAAGGCCACAACAGCCTGGGTTGGGCAGCTTGAAGCCAGGACTCCAGAACTCCATCTATATCTCCCACAGGGTGCCCAAGTATTTGGAGCATCTTCTGCTGTTTTCTCAGGCACATTAGCAGGGAGCAGGATCAGAAGCAGAGTAGTAGAGTTCTGACTGGCACCCATGTGAGATTCTGGAGTTACAAGCGGCATTTTAACCCACAGTACCACAACACCAACCCTAGTTTTCTGCATCTTGGTTATGCTTTGTAGTTACATTGAGATTTATATACCTCTACATCAAAAAATCCATTTAAATGTAGTAAGTTTTTAAAAAAGAAGATAAAATGCATAATTAATTCAGCACAAATAATTCAACTTAAGGGAAAACAAAGTAAGAAAGTAGAGAACTAACCATGAGCAATTTGCATACCAGTGTGCTACAGGAATGTGTCACAATATTTTTTGAGAGAATGGAAAAGATTGGCCAATAGGAGGATTTGGTTAAATGAAGTTCTGTTAAGAGAATCTCTGTTTTACTTTCATAATTTCTCTTCTTGATTTCTTTTTAAAATACATTCTTAATTGTTTTATTTCTCTGGGTTATAAATACCTATATAAATGTTCTTCATTTATTCTTTGGACATACTCCTTCAGGACACAAAAGCTCTCAGATGTGCTTTATTCTATTCTCACGTGAGCTGCTTCAAATTCTGTTCCAGCTCAGGTTCATAGTTCCGCCTCACCACTGTTATCTAAGTTCACACTGCCAGCTTCCTGTGATGTCTTATGCGGTACATCAGCGACCAAGGTCACTAAAGATTATGTCCTTTTGCACTGGTTGGAAGGAACCTGCTAAGCCCAACTGTCGCTCTCACAAGACTTGTTCATCTCACAAAATGGATGATGCAGTACAAATAGCAACTGGCGCATCACTGGAGCATTCCCACGCACTCAGACAACTGAGGCCAGACTTTCAAGAATGTTCCAGCAGAGATGGAACAAGAGACAGCCATCACGGAAAATCGGTCTAACTCTCCTCCTCGGCATTTTCCTGGCTCTTTCTTTTCCCTTTTCCAAAAACCTCAACAGAAGAGAGTGCCTTTCTCATAAGTTAGCAGTCCTCCTGTTTTCCCAAATCCACAACCTTCTTGTAACTAAAATCTCTTGTACAAGAACATATATTTTTCTATGCTCCAAAATTATTTATTCTTGCTAATCACTTTTGTGAACATCTAGGTCACATTTATTACAATGGGTGGAGAAATATGGGAATTTTTTTTCCAAAGGTTTGTTTATTTTTATTTGAAAGGCAGATTTACAGAGAGAAGGAGAGACAAAGAGGAAGATCTTCCATCTGAAGGTTCACAAATGACCACAAAGGCAAGAGCTGAGCTGATCTGAAGCCAAGAACCAGGAGCCTCTTCTGGGTCTTCCATGAGACTATAGGGTCCCAAGGACTTAGGTTTTCCAGGCCATAAGCAGAGAGCTGGACTGGAAGTGGAGCAGCTGCGACATGAGCCAGTATCCATATGAGATGCTGGCACCACAGGGTGGAGGATTAGCCTGTTGAGCCATGGTGTCGGCTCCATGAGACCAAATTTTTATATTTTATTTTAAAATATATTTTTATAATATTATATATGTGATATACATAATATTCTTATTACATATATATATATATATATATATATATATATATATATGTAATTTGACAGAGACAGAGGAAAAGCTCCGATTTCTTGAGCTCATTTCCTAAATGGTTACAATATCTGTGAGTAGGTCAAGGTCAAAACTGGGTTCTCAGAAAGCAATCCACATTTCCCATATGACAGAAACCCAGTCACTATGCCATTACTACTGCTTCCCAGGATCTGTGTTAGCCAGAATGCTAAAGTGAGGAGCTAGGAATCAAATCCGAGCTGATCTGGAGTTTTCACATCTGAACCACTACGTCTAAAGCCTGCCTGGGCAGAATATGTTTTTACACTTCATCCATAGATATCTCTTAAATCACTTCAGCTGCCTCTTTATAAATAAGCAATTCTGCTTTTTCTAAACATTTTGTATTCCTTTATTATCATTAATGTTTTACTCAGAAACTTTACAAAAGATTTTGTGGAAATTCCATGGCTTCTATTTAACCCTGCATGTGGGACTCTTTTGCCAACATCAGAGGACAGAATGTCCCTGAAAATGCTTATATAAAAAATAAGGCTTTTTTTGTAAGATCTTGGGCACTTAAGCTGCAGGTTTAGTTCATATCAGCACCAGATCTTGACTGGTATTTCTTCTATTTCTAAATTATTCTTTGAAATTCATGCTGAGAAGAAGCTGCAGGAGAAAGTTTTGAGTCGAGGAAAACAGAGACCACAGGAAATGCCTACTGTTGGTGACCTATTAGAAACCTGATACTATTAGATACTGTTAGAAGACAGATCCTGAGATCTGTCTAGCCAACCGGGGATCCTATGAAATGGCTAGAAGCCACTGCACCTTTCTCCTCTCCAACTTTACACCCATTCACAAGTTCTTCTTGGCAGTTGGGGCTTAGAGTTTATCACATTCAAGTTGAGGCATATATGGAAGAAACAACCACACCTAGCAAGGACTTCAGCAGAGCATGAAAATAATAAAAACGTTCTGATTTGAATGCTGGAAGTATGCTAGTTTTTAAATTAGGCATTCTGCATGGAGATATCTAAAAGTCCAGAATTGCTATCTGAAAAACAGAGAAGCAACATTACTTCTTTAAGAATCCTTAAATAGGGCATGTGTGTATGTGTATCTTATAGGAAGAAAGATTAAGTTTTGTCTTCCAGGAAAAAAAATTTTTTTTACGCTGGTAAGTATAATGTGATACCTGTTGCAAATCTCTGCTCTTGAGGAAAGACAGATAATAAACAAGCGAAAATAATGATGAAAAATATATGTAAGAAAAAAGCATATAATACTGAGGTGTGGTTACATCAGAAGAGCTATTTATTTTCAATGAGAAGACTGAGAAGAAAACTATTTAATCGGTAGTCTCTTCTTTATTTTCTACCTAACAAGAACTGTTTGATCATCCACTTTTAAGGACATACCTACACCTAAGCATGTTGTCAAAGTGCCCATAGTGAGCCCGGCATGGTGGCCTAGCACCTAAAATCCTTGCCTTGAATGCTCTGGGATCCCATACAGGCGCCAGTTCTAATCCCAGCAGCTCCACTTCCCACCCAGCTCCCTGCTTGTGGCCTGAGAAAGCAGTCGAGGAAAGCCCAAAGCCTTGGGACCCTGCACCCATGTCGGAGACCTGGAGGAAGTTCCTGGCTCCTGGCTTCGGATTGGTGCAGCACCAGCCGTTGCGGTCACTTGAGGAGTGAATCAACAGACAGAAGAGCTTCCTCTCTTTCTCTCCTCTCTGTGTATCTGACTTTATTTTTTAAAAATTAATCTTTTTTTAAAAAAGTGCCCAGAGCACCCTACCAATATTCCTCCTGAATCAAACTGCTTAAACAAAGGCAAAATATAGTACTTTGTATACAAATAATTTATTTCTTTTTTCTAATAATCTTACATTCACCAAGCTCCTCCCTTAAATAAGCTCTACACTAAAAAATCGGTAGAATGGTCAAAAGCAGGGCTTTCCAGGAAGATGATCCACTTGGTCATGTTTGTGGTGAAATAAAGTATATATATTTGCATAATGCTCTCTCCACATAAGTGTTCCAGCATAATAAGGAAGGCGGCATAATTGAATGCTGGAAAGCAATACTGCGTTCTACAATGCTATAGTTAAGAGTGTCATATTCCAGACCGCTGTCCACAAATGGGAAAGTGATTTGAACTCAAGACTCCAATATTTAGCTTCTCACTATCCTAGTTAGGAGTAACACATCCCAGTGGATTATCACTGGAAATGATGAGGGGAGGCAACTCCTCCCTCGAAGCTCCCTCTTGACTGTGGCAACAGGCAGGTTTTCACCTCAGCAAATCTGGCTTCGCTCACTGTCCCTGTTGCTGTGAACATTCTTTTATGTGAGACAAGGCTGTGAATAATTCATTTTTACATCTGACACTAAGTTTGCTTTGTTTTTTTAAGGGGAAAAATAAGCAAAACGCAGTGGGAAAGATTCAGTGAGATAGTGCAGTATGCGAAAACATTTTATAAATCACACATTACCAAATGAAAACTATTGTTTTGAAATACTTTTTTTACTTTGTAATGATAATAATTTCAGACTTGTGGAAAAGTCACACAAGTTTGTGAAAAAAATTTTCACGAACCTTCACACATATTCCCCAATTGGCCACATTTGTTGCTATTGTTTTATTATGTGTTTAATTAATCTCTCCTCTCTGTGACTGTCTCTTTTTTTCTCATTCTCTCCTTGTCTCACATAGGTGTGTGTGTGTTTTATTCAAAACTGTATTTTTTTATATTAGCAAAGCCATCATCTAACAAGACAATGGAAAGGTAACAGCTAACATAGTGACATTATCTTACAGTGACACTCCTTTTGAATACACTGTCAGTGAGTCCCCCAAAAGAATTCACATGCTAGAAGCTTGATCTTCACTGTGGCAGTGTGGAGGTGTGGCCTAATGCATGGAAATTGGGGCAAATGGGCATCACTTTTGTAAAGCATTAGTGCTGAGCTTTTGGTATGATGAGTTGCTGTGAGGGTGAGTTGTTATAGAAGGAGTAAGTCTGCCTCTGAATCCCTATGGCTTCTTCTCTGGCCATGTAATTTCTTTTGTCCCGTATTTTCCAACTCTGCTACCATCCACCATGCTAATGATATGATATGGTCACAGATGAATAGATGTTGGAGCCATTCTTTCGAATTTCTAGAAACGGAAGCAAAAGAAGCTTCTTTTCTTCATACAGTTCTTGACCTTGGGGACAACATCATGGCATAATAGATAAAGCCACCATCTGTAATGCATGGGTCCCAGTTCAAATTCTGGCTGCTCTACTTCTGACCAAGTTTCCTGCTAATGTACGCAGAAGATGCACCAAGCCCTTAGGACCTTGCAATCACCTGGGGGACTTGCCAGAAGCTACTGGCTTCTGGCTTCAGGCCAGTTCAGCTCTGGCCATTGTGGCCATTTGGGGAATGAGCCAGCGCATGGAAGATTCTCTCTCTTTAGACCTGTCTTTAAAAAAAAAGATTAAGGAAACGATGAGGGGATGGTGTTGTGGCACAGCACGCACTACTTGCAGCACCAGATTTCCACTGGGGTGTTGGCTGCAGTTCTAGCTGCTCCGCTTTAATCTAACTCCCAGCTAATGCACCGGGGACAGCAGTGGCAGTTTGTCCAAGTACTTGGGACTTTGAGACCCACATGCAAGAACTCAGATGATGAAGCTCCTGGCTCATGACCAGCATGGCCAGCCCAGGTCATGGTGGTTATTGGAGAATGAAACAGTGGGAAAATCTCTGTCTCTCTCTCTCTGTATGTGTCTCCTTCTCTCTGTAGCTCTTTCAAATGTAAACTAAAATCTTAAAAAAAATTATGAAAGTAATACATGTGTATGTAATATAACACTATGATCAAAGCACATTCTATAAAATAGCTGCAATCATTATTTCTGTAAATTAGCCATGCTTCTCTTTAAAGTAAAAAATTAAAATTTAGTTAAAATGAAAGCAGGATTCTGGTATGGAAATATAAGCAGCATTTTGCCTAATATATATTTTAATTAAAACTTTTCCTTTAATTAGGTCATGGATTCTTTCTCTAAATAAATGTTACTTTGTCCTTAAGTGCAATTTTTCTACCTTTCATCAACTACTGTATCACGGTAAATGAATAATAATGGTTCTAACACGCTAACACAATTTAAATCATGAAATGTCCCAAACCAGGGCCCAGCGGCATGGCCTAGCGGCTAAAGTCCTCGCCTTGAAAGCCCCGGGATCCCATATGGGCGCCGGTTCTAATCCCAGCAGCTCCACTTCCCATCCAGCTCCCTGCTTGTGGCCTGGGAAAGCAGGTGAGGACGGCCCAAAGCTTTGCGACACTGCACCCGCGTGGGAGACCTGGAGGAGGTTCCAGGTTCCCGGCTTCGGATCGGCGCGCACTGGCCGTTGCGGCTCACTTGGGGAGTGAATCAACGGACGGAAGATCTTCCTCTCTGTCTCTCCTCCTCTCTGTATATCTGACTTTGTAATAAAATAAATAAATCTTAAAAAAAAAAAAAAAGAAAAAGAAATGTCCCAAACCAAATTCCTTCCTGGACCTATCAGTTCTGAGATCTCTATCTTGTAACATTGGTATCAGCATTCTGATAATTATTTATGCTAATTCTCAGGGTATCTCCTTTCATGCATTACTTACTTTGTCCAAGTCTATACAGTATTTCTTTCATATGCACCTGCCTTTACACTCTCTTTCCAAACCCTTCACAAATGTACTTACTCAACACATGTGCTATTCCCAAAAGCCAAGCATATGCTCAAAATTCAGCATAAAGGACATTTGTTGTGTTTGATAATTTGTTCTACTTGGGAATCTACTATGCAAAAATGCCATATTTAGGGAATTCCTTGTGTCAATGATGTGGGCTCTTGGCAAAAGCCAAAACTTGCTCTGTAAGCTAGTCTACCTCAGAAATTGGGCCAGGAGCAGATCCTGATTTGGTGAATCGTGCATCAAATGCAGCCTTGCTGTGAGTCATGCACCAAATGCAATCCTGAGGTATTTTTTAAGAAAAAAAAAAAAAAAGCAGGGCCCGGCGGCGTGGCCTAGCGGCTAAAGTCCTCGCCTTGAAAGCCCCGGGATCCCATATGGGCACCGGTTCTAATCCCGGCAGCTCCACTTCCCATCCAGCTCCCTGCTTGTGGCCTGGGAAAGCAGTCAAGGATGGCCCAAAGCTTTGGGACCCTGCACCCGCGTGGGAGTCCCGGAAGAGGTTCCTGGTTCCCGGCTTCGGATTGGCACGTACCGGCCCGTTGCGGCTCACTTGGGGAGTGAAACATTGGATGGAAGATCTTCCTCTCTGTCTATCCGGCTTTCCAATAATAATAAAATCTTAAAAAAAAAAAAAAAAAAAAAAAAAAAAAAAGAAAGAAAAGAAAAAAGCAGGGCCCGGCGGTGTGGCCTAGCGGCTAAAGTCCTCGCCTTGAACGCGCTGAGATCCCATAGGGGCGCCGGTTCTAATCCCGGCAGCTCCACTTCCCATCCAGCTCCCTGCTTGTGGCCTGGGAAAGCAGGTGAGGACGGCCCAAAGCTTTTGGACCCTGCACTCGTGTGGGAGACCTGGAAGAAGTTCCTGGTTCCTGGCTTTGGATCGGCACGCACCGGCCCGTTGCGGCTCACTTGGGGAGTGAATCATCGGATGGAAGATCTTCCTCTCTGTCTCTCCTCCTCTGTGTATATCCGGCTTTCCAATAAAAATGAATAAATCTTTAAAAAGAAATGAAAAAAAGCAATAAATTTATAAAATTTAAATCACATTAAAAAGCCAAATACTAGGGATGAGCATTTGGTCTAGCAGCTAAGATGCCTGTGTCCCATATCCGGATGTCTCAATTTGACAGCTGGCTCCAGGTATTGGCTCCAGCTTCCTGCTAATGTAGACTCTGGGAGGCCATGATGACAATTTAACTAGTTGGGTCTCTGACACTCAGATGGGAGACATGAATTGAGTTCCTGGCTCCTGGCTTTGGCCTGCCTAAATAAACCCTGGCCCTCTCATTTGACAGGTGAGTCAGTGGATGGGAAGCCTATTTTTCGGCCCATTACATAAGTTAGTTTAAAAGCTTTTAAACGAAATACTCACCTAGAATGAGAAAAAATAAAATTTATAAATTTTAACAATGTATAAAACTCACAAATTAAGAAACCAATGTGATTAGTAGATTAACTTGCTCAATGTAACTATTACTTTTCTTAGTTAATTAATATGCATATTATTTGTTTTCAGATGTCTGTTTTGTAATAATTTTTATAAAAATAATAGAAAAATACTTTAGTCTATATCATGACTAATCAACATTTGTACTTTTTGATAATTTATAGGTAAGAAAAGTGTCTTTAAGAGTCACAGCTCATTATTAATAACACTATGTACACTTATTAACTGTGATAGGGAAGGTTGATGTGCAGTTAAAATATCTGTATTTCATCGATTTTACAAAATGTATAATGTTTCTGGGACTTTTCAGGACTTTGGAAGAAATCTGTATAAAAGTTGAACCTAAAGTTCAACATTCATTAACTCTGTGGTCCTTCCATTTCCTTACACCCTCAGGCTTCACCAATCAAAGTCCTAAAGATTTCACTTCAGAAATGAACAATCCTAGGAGGCGGGGCCCTTCCAGTCTGCCATTTCACTAGAATGACAACAGAGGTACTTGCCCTTCCAGAACATGCTTGGCAGAGGGATTTCTGATGTCATTGACAGGGGCAGGGGATGCATCCCAAGTAGCTAGTCGAATATCCTCTGTCCTCCAGCAGCCCTTGAAGTTTGATATGAATATGACATTGGCTTCAGGCCCTCTAGCCCTATCTCTAGCTCTCTTGGGAATGCCAGGAGATAGCTAGAAAAATTCTGCGTAAAACACAAATTCTGATTAATACATGCTGGCGTTTAAATCATCATAAACCTGAGACAATGGAATAATCCAAAGGTGGAAAAGCAATCAGAGCAGAGCGCATAGATAAGCACTCATGTGCAAATAGCAGGAAAGCATTGATGGCGGTCAAATACTCCAAGGGTCAGAACTGAAGGCAAGAGCTAGTGAGCCAAACACCTTCATTAATAAATTAAAAAAATAGACAAAAGCAGAGGAGATTGAAAAAAGGCAACTAAAGATAGGATAACAGTTGAGTGGCGTTCATGAGGACTGAGGAGCTTTAAAAAGGAATAGATAAAGGCTATACAGTGCTATAATTCAGAATCTCATTAGCTCTTACTTGAAAATACAAAAACCTTTTAGTGTTCTTTCAACTTGTTTTCTGCCCTGATATGTTCTTTGCCAGAAAAAAAAATCTGTGGCTATTATTGTCGCTCTACTTTAAAAAAAATCAATTGTGCTTCCCTATTGCCTACAGAAAATCACAGGTCTTTAACTTGGGTTCTCTGATTCTTCCTCCAACTAGGTCAATCAATTTCTCCCACTTACTCCTGATTACACTTCTAGGACCACACTAGGTTAAATCTACATCAAGCTATGTGAAGTTTCTGGGATATGCACTTCATGTTCATGCCCTCTGTTCTTTCTGTCTAGTTTGCCTTCCCCGTCACATCACCACATGTCCAAAGTCCTCTTCTTCCCTTTAGTTCCAGTGCCATTTCTGGCTCAGCAGCAATATTCCAAGTCCCACAACCATCCTGGGATGTACGTTTGGCAAAGCAGTTAAGCCACTAATTAAGGTGTCTACATTCCATATGGAAGCTTCAGTTCTGGGCCCTGACTTTAGCCTCCTGCTTATGCAGACACTGGGAGCTACCAGTGATGCCTCAACTACTGGGATGCTGCCACCTACATGGCAGATCTTTGCTGAGTTCCTGGTCCCTGGCTTCAACCCGGTCTAATCCTGGCTGTTGCAGGTTTTTGTGGAATGAAGTAGCAGAGTTTTCTGTCTTTATGTCTGTCTCACAGCTTCTCAAATAAATAACTGAATTTTAAAATGTCCTCCCCTAAGCATGTTAACTACATTTCATTTTACTTTTTGTTTTCCACGATGCATTAGTAACTCAAACAAATAGTATGATTCATCTAACAACTGAGAAACTCACTTTCCTGAGGTGGAGAACATCTAGACCAAGGGCCTCAAAAAAGCCCAATAAATCATTTGCTCTGGCTTTGCGAAGGCAGTTGCAGATGGGACTCAAAATTCAATAAAATCTATAGTAGGCTAATTTGTAGGTCAATAATTTTCTATAATCTGCAAATGATATTATAAATATTCCAATGAACTTCACCAGAAAAAAAAAAAAAGGTTCCCCAACCCTGGGACAGACTTCCTGGCATCGTGCTATGTATTTTATACGTGTCCAACATGGCACTGAATAAAGGGTTCAATGAAGCAATTATTGACACAGAATTTCCATAAATGTAAAACAGAAGAAGATGGCTTATAATGTGATAGGAAAAGTACAGGAATGATGTCAGACAGGTGGGAATGGAGTCACAACTTTGTCATTGGTCTCTTGACACGCTGCTTAATCATCATAAGGAGATAATAATACCTACAATTATAGAATTGTGTTCAGAATTAAGTCTGGGATTAGAAAGTACCTAACCCAATTCCTGGCACGAAAGATAAGCTAACTGAATGCTAGAGACTTTCTTCCTTTGTTTTCTCTTATTCTGTCCTCAATGTCCTTACAAAAGGACTTCAAAACTTTTTTTTAAAGATTTATATATTTTATATCAGAAAGTCAGATTTACAGAGAAGAAGAGAGACAGAAAGATCTTCCATTCACTG
This sequence comes from Ochotona princeps, assembly GCF_030435755.1. Classification (NCBI taxonomy): domain Eukaryota; kingdom Metazoa; phylum Chordata; class Mammalia; order Lagomorpha; family Ochotonidae; genus Ochotona; species Ochotona princeps. Next base: position 101,452,594 of record NC_080832.1, on the reverse strand, counting down.
ACTTACTCCCCAAGTGGCCACAACAACAACTAGAGCTTAGGCGATCCGAAGCCAGGAGCCAGGAGCTTCTTCTAGGTCTCCCATGTGGCTGCAGGGTCCCAAGGCTTTGGGCCATCCTGAACTGCTTTCCCAGGCCACAAGAATGAAGCTGGATGGGAAGTGGAGCGGCCGGAATACAAACCAGTGTCCATATGGGATCCTGGAGCATGCAAGGCGAGGTCTTTAGCCACTAGGCCACCGTGCCCGACCCAGTTTTAAAACCTTTGTGAAGAACATAAAAATATGGTTATTTTGGTGCATAATTTATTGAGAACTGTGCATTCAAGGAGTATTCAAATGTTCATAGAAAATGTGCATTATGAGAAAATGATGCATGGATTTCAAAATTGTTTTGTATCAAAACAAAGATCCTTTTAAGCATTTATCTGAGAAAGAGAATGAGATTGAGAAAGAAAGGAACTCTGATCCGCTGGCTCACTCCCCAAAAGCTTGCAATGGCCAGGAGTTGGCTGAAGCCGGGAGCAAGGAATTCAATTCAGGTGTCCCACAAAATTAGAAGGAATCCAGTGACATGAGTCATCATTCTGTGCTGCCTCCCACAGCGTGTGCGTTGGCAGGAGCCAGGACTCAAACACAGGAACGCCATTATGAGATGTTGGTGGCTTAGTGGCATTGTAGCCACTAGGCCAAACACCTGCCCCTAAAATTGCGTTCGAGTCTCATTTTTCAACAAGAATTTGAAGCATTCTTGCATCTTTCCCTTCTATGACATCGTTTTATCAGCATTAATCCTAAAATTTGAAAATTAAAATAATTCCTATGTTATCTCACCAGTTCAGAGATCACTAGAATCTTACTCGATACATTCTTCATTCATTTATCCTGCATTTATACAGATCACTGTATTTGAATAATTTTAAGGTTTTTTTTTTTAAGATTTCTTTTTTTTTTATTGGAAAGTCAGATTTTACAGAGAGAAAGAAAGAACTTCCATCTGTTGGTTTACTCCCCAACTGGCCACAACAGCTGGAGCTGAGCCAATCTGAAGCCAAGAGCCAAGAGCTTCTTCTGGGTCTCGCATGCGGATGCAGGGTCACAAGGCTCTGGGCCGTCCTTGACTGTTTTCCTATACCACAGGCAGGGAGCTGGATGGGAAGTGGAGCAGCTGGAATATGAACTGGCACCCATATAGGATCCAGTGTACGCAGTGAGGACTTCAGCCACTAGGCTACTACGCTGGGCCGAAATTTAACTTTTTGATCAATTAAAAATCTTCACTTTCTAGAGCAAACTACCTCCTCTTTACATGCCAATTTCCATCCACTTTGTTAAATTTCAACTAATTGTTTAAGCTCAGAATTTTTTACTTTTCCAAAATTCTAATCATCTTTCAACAGATGTGGGATGGGCAAGGGGAGGAATCATGTGTTGTGGCACAGTGGGTCAAGCTGCCACAGGGAATGCCTGGGTCAAGTCCTAGCTGTTTCACTTCCAATCTATCTTCCTGCTAATGTGCACCCTAGTAGTCAGCCGTTGATGGTTCAAGTTCCTGAGCTTCTGTTATCTGTGTGAGATGCAGTTCCTACTTATGTAGGATGGCTGTTGCAGGCATTTGGGGAATGAACCAGCAGATGAAAGAACGCCAGATCTCTCCCCCAACTCCCTCTTACTCCCTCTCTCTTTCTCTTTGCCCTTAAAGCAGATGGAAGTAAACAAACACTGAAGGAAATAAAAAGGCAGGGAAGACAATAGTGGGAAGAACACCAAGTCATAACTTCAGACATTCTCCTGACTCTTACTTAATTGCAAAATAAACTACTCCCACAGTGATCTGTAATGTAGGCCAGCATTTGCATGCATGGGAAGGAAAAAGCTGGACTTTTGCACTTTGCCTCTGCCAATTATAGCCACATGAGTAATTAAACTTCAACAAACTTAACAACTGAATAACAGAAATACATATTTTAGAGATCACCTTAAGGGAAAAGAAAGGACATTTCTTTCAACAGACAAGAGTCTGTCAATAGCACCGCTCAGACACTTTGATTAGCAGCCAACATTATTTCTCAGTTGCAAAAAAAGTAGGGAACTTAATTTTCTCAGAGTTTACAGAGATGGAATTATACATTTCATTGAGAACTTGTAAATAAAAAAAATATTTTAATCTCTTCCCACAAAGGGGAGAAAGAAAATAAAACAAATGATCTAATCAAAAACAACACTGTAAGAAATCTATGGAATTCATCTGGTTTGAGGCCAGTTTTTCTCTTTCATAAAGGCCTCTCTGAGATATTTAAGGTATGCCTTAAAATATTAAAAACAAAATCTAACCCAGATGAAAGGTGGGGTAGGAAAAACTGTTCTTAGAACTGTGTATATGAAACACAAAAAAGTGTTCATTTTCTGTAATTGTTGAGGTCCAAACAAAACAAATGACTCATCAAATAAACCTTCAGGTTTCATTTCAATAAAGTTATGGTACAGGATGATAAAGATTGTGATGGGAAAAAAACCCCACAAATTATGTTCTACCATCCACATTGAAGAAATGTGAACCCAAGAAAGTTACTGCATAGAAAAAAGAAAAGATATATAAGGTAACACAGACTAGCCAATTCCACCTTTTTTGTTTGTTTAAATGCATGTTTCCCAGGCATAAATAAAGGAGTATATAAAAAACAATGAACCCTTGGACCTGGTGTGGTAGCCTAACATCTAAAGTCCTCGCCTTGCACATGCCGCAGGGATCCTATGTGGGCACTGATTCTAGTCCCAGCAGCTCCACTTCCCATCCAGCTCCCTGCTTGTGGCCTGGGAAAGCAGTCGAGGACGGCCCAAAGCCTTGGGACCCTGTACCCGTGTAGGAGATCCAAAAAAGGCTCCTGGTTCCTGGCTTCAGACTGCCTCAGCTCCAGCCATTTCAGCCACTTGAGAAGTGAATTAGCAGATGGAAGATCTTCCTCTCTGTCTCTCCTCCTCTCTGTATATCTGATTTTCTAATAAAAATAAAATGAATCTTAAAAAGAAGATAATGAATCCCTTACTGTATTATTTAAGGTTGTCACTGTGGTCATTTCATTTGTATCATAAGTGAAGTCAATAGGGGCCCAAAGTCTGAAAGTAAATTCACATCCTAAGACATCTTTCTTTCATAAAACATTAACATTTTGGTTCTTTGCTCTCGAAGACATCCTTTTAAGGCTTACTAAAAAGTTTTCTGTTTATTATTATTAAAGATCTATTTATTTTTATTGGAAAGGCAGGTTTACAGAGACAGAAAGAAAGATCTTCCATCCATTGATTCACTTTCCAAGTCACCACAACGGCTGGAGCTGAGCCAATCTGAAGCTAGGAGCCAGGAGCTTCTTCTGGGTCTCCCACGTGGGTGCAGGGTGCCAAGGCTCTGGGCCATCCTCTGCTGTTTTCTCAGGCCACAACCATGGAGCTGGATAGGAAGTGGAGCAGCCGGGACATGAATGGGCACCCACATGGGATCCTAGTGGTTGCACGGCAGAGATTTAGCCACTGAGCCAACCTGTCATGCCCAAGGTTGGTTTGCTTGTTTCTTAAATCAAATTCAACCTTGAATTTAGTAATACATAAATGATTTGAAGCCATAAAGCAACAGTTTTACTTTAATGTATCAATTCAACTTTGAGTCAAAAGCTGAAGAGTTTTGCTGTCAACTGTCTTGATAAGCTCCCCAACCCTGACATTTGTAGAGCTGTTGGTATATACAAGATGAGGCAAGGCAAAGTGTAAGGCGTTAGAACAAACCAACCCTGCCAAGCTTGATCTCAAACTTCCTGTCTCTAGAATCTTGGGAAACTGATCTCTGCTGTTTAAGCCACCCAGTTTGTGTGCATTGCTATGGCCATCCAGACAAAGTATTAGTATGGAATTGGGCACTGGAGTCAGATACAATTTGAATCAACAATTGGGAGAGTTTTCTAGAAACTACTAGTACAGAATGTTATGTTTTAAAAAGAGCACCAGGGGCAGGTGTTTGGCACAGTGATTAAGATATGCAATTTAGAGACTGTTGCCATGGTGAGTCAAGATAAGCATAAACTTTTGCCTGTGGTGCTAGTACCCCATATGGGCACTGGTTCAAGTCTTGGCTGCTCCAATTCTGATTCAGCTCACTGCTAATGTCTTAGGAAAGTAGAAGAGTGCTTGGGTCCATGGGCTTGTGCCCCTGCCTGCAGGTGGGAGAAGCGGAAGAAGGTCCTGCTTTCAGATGAGCCAGAGGATGCAAGACCTTTCTCTCTGCCTCTACTTTCTCTGCAATTCGTATTTGTATTCCTTTCGTATAACAATAAAGAAGTCTTTTAGAAAAAATAGATAACTTGTCAGAGTTATTGGTTTGATTAAAATGCTCCTGATTTTAGCTTCTTGCAAATGTAGATTCTAGGAGGCAGCAATAACAGATGAAATCCTTGGGTTCCTGTCATTTACCTGAGAAACTGGCATTGAGGTCTTGGCTACTGGATGTGGCTCTTGGCCTATGGCTATTGTGGACACCTGGGAAGTGAACCAGTGGAGGAGAACTCTCGTTCTATGTTTCTCTTTCTGTCTCTCAAATAAAATTTTTAAAATATAGTAGCATAGTAAAATGAGAGCGCCAAGAGAGAGAACTCTGTCTTCTCTGAGTTGCTGAGAATGGAAGTCAAGCTTGTGAGTTCTGAAGCCACTGTGCCATCCATAGGGGTGCTAGCATAAGCATGAAGCAATATCAAGAAATGAGCGTAGTCGGGAGAACTGCAAAAACAGGAACGGGGATTATTTGATTGAACTAGTCTCCGAGTCTGCACAATCTCTCGACTTCTGGTGATGTGAGCCAATACGCTTCCTGAGTTGTTTGGGCCAACAAGGGCCCAGTTTTCTATTTGCGGTCTCTGTTGCATTTGTGGTTGCCCTCCCTTCATTTTACAGAAGTTGAGGCTTCTTGGATTTTAGTGACTTGTCCCATGTAGAAACACTTCTCTTTTCCTGACGATGGAGGGCAATAAACGAATGTAAAGGAGAGTACAAGTTAAAGGCAAGAGGAAACATTCACTCCGATGTGCTCGATCCAGAAGTGAAGTAAGGAGAACTGGAAGCGTCGGAAAAGGGGAGGAAAGGGTAACTGTCTATGTCTCAGTGAGCTAATTTTCTCTTCTTTAGAGCCTCAGCTCCAGTCTCTTTCACAGGGACTCTGTGCTGTGCCATGTTCATTCTTTTGGTTTCTTCTTTTTTTTTTCTTTTTTTTTTTTTTAGTTTTTCTTTTTCTATTTGAAAAGCAGATTTTTTTACAGAGACAGAAGAAAAAGCAAAGCTTTCATCTGACCATTCACTCCCCCAAACGGCCATAAAGGCCAGAGCTGAGCTGATCCAAAGCTGGGAAACAGGAGTTTCTTCCGGGCCTCCGATATGGGGGCAGGATCCCAAGGCCTTGGGCCATCCTCTGATGCTTTCCCGGGCCATAAGCAGAGAGCTGAATTGGAAGTGGAACAGTGGGGAGATGAACCAGTGTCCATATAGAATGCCAGCATTTGCTGGTAATGCCACCACACTGGCTCCACATCCTTGTTTCTTTCCCTGTCCTCCTGTTTGTGGGTCTCAGTATTCTCATGCTGTTTCAAATCCTCTTTGGCCTGGGAGCAGCGCCTGTGTACCTCTGTACAACTCTGAATGTCTCTGCTCTTCCATTGCCAGAAAGCCATAATTATATTTTCAAAGCAGCTTTCATGTTTTCTAAGTGTTTAAGACACATGTTTTATGAGAACATTGTCTCTTTCCCTTACTCCCCTACATAGAAAAATGCATATTTGCCATTTAAGGAAGTGGAAATTTGATCATGGTTGGACAATTTGCGTTTGCTGAAAGCTACAAATCACTGCATCTCATTTACATTAACATTTTTCTCCAGAAGATGGAAAAGGTCACATTGGGTTGCTTTCATTTATACAGTTTGGGCATACTTTTGTGAATCACTTCTTTTTTAAAAATCTTGACAAGCTAAATTATGAAAGAGATCATCGATCAAATCAAAATTCTGTTTTTTAAGAAATATGCTATAACTGAAATGAGATGAGAAAAACTTCTCCAGAGCCTAAAACTGTGCCTGGAGTATAGTATATGCTTTTAAAAAAGGTTTATTTTTTTCAAAAGGAAGCGTTTAAGGGCGAGAAGGAGAAACAGAAAGAGAGATCTTCCATCTGTTGGCTCATTCCCCAAATGTCTGCAACAGCTAGAGCTGGTCAGGTCCAAAGTCAGGATCCAGGAGCTTCTTCTGGGTTTCCCATGCAGGTACAGGAGCCCAAGGACTTGAGCCATTTTCCGTTGATTTTCCAGGCTTTTACAAAGGAGCTGAATTGATGTGGAACAGCCAGGATTTGAACTGGCATCATTAAGGGATGCCAGGGTTGCCAACAGCAGCTTAACCATCTGTGCCACAGTGCTGGCTTCATAATGAACTTTCAAAAAAATTGGGCCCAGTGTAATGGCTCAGTATGCTGATCTTCGCGTTCCAAGTGCTGGGACTCCATGTGGGTGCTTGTATATGTCCCAGCTGCTCCACTTCCCATACAGTTCACTGCTTGTCGCCTGAGAAAGCGGTGGGGGATGGCCCAAAGCCTTGAGACCCTATACCCACATGGGAGACCTATGAGAGGCTTCTGGCTTCTGGCTACGGATCAGCTCAGCTCTGGCTATTGCAGACATTTGGGGAGGGAACCAGTGGATGGAAGATCTTTGTTTCTCCTTCTCTCTGTAGACTTGTTTTTCTAATAAAAACAATAAATCTAGAACCCAAATTGTGGAGCAGTGCTGTGGTATTGTGGGTTAAGCTTCAGCTGCAGCTCTGTCAGCCCAACTGGGCTCTGGTTCAAGTTCTGGCTGCTCCACTTCCAATTTAGCTTTCAGCTCATGTGCCTGGGAAAGTAGCATAGGATGGTCCAAGTCCATGGTCACGTGCATCTCATTTGGGAGACCTGGGAGAAGCTCCTGGCTCCTACCTTCAGCCTGTTATAACCTGACTGTTGAGGCCATTTGTGGAATGACCCAGCAAATGGAAAATCTCTCTCTCTCTCTCCCATATTCTCTGTAACTGCATTTCAAAGAAATACATACAACCTTAAAACACACACACACACAAACACAATTGTTTCGGGGGGTTAATTTGCATACTACTTCACAGACACAACTGGTATTACCTCTTAATGAACAGTCACCCTCTAATTATAGTCAAAATGGAAAAAGTTTCATTTTGAGTCATTCTATTTCATAATCCAAACATTTCTAGAAATTGCATTCTAAGAACTGGATATCAGTATTCTAGAAATTATAAGTGAAAAACTGAAATATTCAGAACACCAGCCTTCAGAGTTAGTCAAGAGTAGTCACTGATATACAGGTTGGTCTTCTATTTTAACAGTACTCTGTTTATTTTTTCTTCATGCCAGAAGCCAAAGAATTCTTTTTTTTTTTAAAGTTGACTGGTTGATAAAAATCTAAAAAGGAAATGCATTCAAGTTTCCTTCAGCCACATTCATGTTTCACAGCCTTAGCTCTGTTTTCTTTCCCTAATTGTGTATATTTAGTACCACCTTTGTTCTGGCAGAATTGTTTTAAAAGATGTATTTATTTGAAAGGTAGACTTGGGGAGAGAGAGAGGTCTTCCATCTGCTGGCTGACTCCCTAAATGTCGACAGCAGGAGCCAAGTAGAACCCAAGAGCATCATCTGGGTCTCCCATGTGGGTGCAGGGATCCAAGTGTTTCAGTCATCTTATATTTCTTTTCCAGGAGCATTATCAGGGAGCTGCATAGATAATGGAGAACCCAGGACTTGAACTGGTGCCCCTGTGGGATGCTGGTGTTGCAGGCACTTACATAACTTGCTGCACCACAACATCAACCCTCTTGTTTCGAACATGAAACTGGTAAAGCTTGTTTCCTTATTGGTGAGGTAGCAAGGGTTCAGCTTTATACTGTTCAGCATGTGCCATTTAGCACTTAGCTCATTATTATTGTTTCCTGTTACCTCAATGTTCACGTACCAAAAAGTGAATTCAATCTCATTATCAAGTTTTACAAACTGCAAGTCTGGGAAGCAGGAAAGAGCTTTCTGATGTTGGCGTTCTGAAAACCACAGTCGCTGAACCATTTAACAATGTCAGATTACACAGTGAACAAGGTATTTTAAGTTTCAGATTATCAAGGAGACTATGGTAAGTAATTATGAATTCGCATTTTCTTCCTGAGCCAATGGTTTTCTGTTGAAACCACCATTGACATTTTCAATCACTGAACTATAAGAAGTTAAATGAAACTAGAATAGTGCCAATGGTATTTAAGTACCCAGCAAGGAGCCATGAAAGGGCATAGAAACGACTATAGATTTTAGAAAATAGCTCCTCAGATGCAATTTCCCTCCAGGATCGTTTATGTGTTCTTCCAGGAACATTGAAAAAAAAAGTGCTCTTGGTCCCAGCACGGTGGCCTAGTGGCTAAAGTCCTCACCTTGCATGTAACAGAATCCCAAATGAGCATCGGTTCTAATCCCGGCAGCTCCATTTCCCATCCAGCTCCCTGCTTTTGGCCTGGGAAAGCAGTCGAGGATGGCCCAAAGCCTTGGGACCCTGCAGCTGCATGGGAGACCTGGAGGAAGTTCCTGGTTCCTGCCTTCGGATCAGCACAGCACTGGCCGTTGTGGTTATTTGGGGAATCATCGGACGGAAGATCTTCCTCTTTGTCTCTCTTCCTCTCTGTATATCTGCCTTTCCAATAAATATAAATAAATCTTAAAAAAAAAAAAGTGCTCCCTGCTGGGGTCTGTGCAGTAGGTGTGGATGGCACGAAGGTGTGAAGAGAACAGCTCCCCTGTTTGGCAGGGCCCGGGGGAGCTTCCAGCTGTTTGGCAGGGCCTGGCAGATTTCTCTCAGTCTCACCCCCTTTTTGCATGGACACTCAAGCATCCCGCTAAGAATCCTGTACTCTACTGAGGCATTGTTTGCCCCTGTGAGATGGCTTTGGCAAGTAATGTGAGCTTGAGAGTTAATGTTACTGATAAGGTCTTGGTGAGTGGGCCTTTAACTGCGCACAGTAGTACAATTAAACCCATGCCATTTCTGGACACCTTATTGTGTGCCTACCCATTGCCCTGAAATCTGGGCTAGACACATAGCATGCCTTCTGGGAAATGGCTTAATAAGAATTTTACAAAGTAACGGAATTGATGGGAGTATGAGTGGAAACTGCTATGGCAAAAAATATAGTTACTGTGACCTTAAAGGTTAGCCTGTCCTTGCAACTTTTTAAAGCATAGAAAATGTAGCTGTTTTAGCCGCTTTCATAATTTTTTAACTAGAGGAAATATAGGGTGATTCTATTAACACGACAGAGATATACTTTTGATTATTGTTTGATTGTTTATAAGGTTGTAGGGCCTGCAGTTGTAGGGGGATTTAATGTTTGAAACTTTTTGTCTTAGATCCTTATGTTTTTTTCTCTTTTGATGTATTTTTCCCATTAAGTGATAGATAAGTTGTGAAAATAAAATGTAGTAGGAATGTTTTACTGATTAGTAGGTAACCATCTGTGCCTCGGCCTTGGAGTTCTGGCTGTCACCTAATGGCTACTTCTGAAGAATGAATAATGGCTTGCTTTAAAGAAACTGATTATAGTAACTTACAGAATTATCTTTAAGAGCACCTGGTTGACCATGAAGTAAAAATTAATTGAACATCTGTGTATGCTGTCTTAGTTCTAAAGTTAAAGATAAAAAAATCAAACGTTTGTACAGAGGCTTGTGATGTGTCTAAGTAAATAAAAAGGACAGCTTCTTCTTGGGAAAAAAGCAAGAAGGCACCAAGTGAGAGTGTCTGTGTCTTTATTGCCGACTCCACGCACCCTTCTCAAGCTCCGAACTCAGCTGGAACTGGACTCTGGCAGCTCCCCACAGTAGTCTCCCCAACAGATTCAGTTTTCACGCCCAAAGCAGCATGCCAGGTCTTGTGACTCAACAGACACATGACACTTCTGTGAAAAGTACAGACAAGTGAATTCAAACTTGATCTTCTAACTTTGTTCTGGGATTTCAAACATTATGTACTACTTGGTGGGAAAATGACACTTTTTGAAATACTATTTAATACATCTCTTAAGTAAATGCTGGTAGATTCCAGCTAGCTTTGTAAAAGGAAGGAAACCAAACATTCAAATCAGCGAGCTGCAGGGCAGCAGCCTAAGAGTGGAGGATTTTGCGTTATGGGTGTACTCTCGCTGTCACCACGCATGAGCATCTCCTGGAGTCCTCCCGCAGCATGTCGGATGCTGAGTTCCATCTTCAGAAATTCTAAATAGCTGACCATAGCTTCATTTCTGGTAAGATGGAAGATTTTTTTTTAATTCTATAATTTTATTTAACATTTTAAAAAGATTTATTCATTATTATGAGAAGTCAGATATACAGAAAGGAGAGACAGAGAGGAAGATCTTCTGGCCACTGATTCACTCCCCACGTGGTCACAATGGCTGGAAATGAACCAATCCGAAGCCAGGAGCTTCTTCCAGGTGTCTCTCATGGGTGCAGGGTCCCAAGGCTTTGGGTTGTTCTCGACTGCTTTCCCAGGCCACAGCAGGGAGCTGGATGGAAAGTGGAGCCACTGGGACATGGACCAGTGCTATGGAATCCTGGCGGTACCCATATGGGATCCTGTTGCGTGCAAGGTGAAGCCTTTAGCCACTAGGCTACTGTGCCGGCCCTGAAATTTTATAACTATATTTAATGCTGGATATTTCCACATTGGATATTTCCACATTTTTCATTGTTAAAAATTAGGTTGAAGGACATCTGTCGTTACTGTGTGGTCTTTTCCAGCCACAGCATACTAGCTGTAGAGTGTATTTCTAGATACTCAAAATCCACCCATGGAACTGTATAGAACTGTGACTATGCACTCCTATGGAGTTGAAATCCTGGCTTTGCTGATGTATAAACTGAGATAAATTCTACAATTGCTTTGAGCTTCCTATTCCTTTATTATAAAATAGGGTCTTTAATATAGTTCTCAAAGTGGGGTGAAACTAAATAATGTGATTCATGTATTTTTTTTTACAGCAGTCACTTAATGATTTGTAGTCACTGTCCACCTTAATCTTCATTCTCAGCTCCACAATAATGAATTGCTTACATTTATGTTACCCTTTCATAAAAATGTGTTTTTTATTTTTTCCAAATGCAAGAAATACATGAATACTTCTTAAACAGTGTAAGCCAACCTAAATTCCAAGGCAAATTAAAATTATTGTATTGGGGTTTTCCCACTAAGCAAATGTTTTGATTCCTTTCTTCTGACCTTTCCTTATCATTTGCTATTTGTATACCCATCTTTATCAGCAGTGTTGATACATAATCACAGCTTTAACGGCTTCATAATGCTCAAACAACGTTGCAGTGGGTGGCATGTTTTTGGACAGAAGACAGATGGATTTGGAGTAATCATGTGCCTTTGTTGTCATTATTAAGGATGGCATTCTTGCCTACCGGCTACATAAACAGTTCAGAGCTGGAAATAAAACAAGGACAGAGTATAATAATCTGCTATGTGGCTTGTATTTAGCACTTTAGAATTTTTCCACATACTTTGCCTCATGGAGAAAAGGTGATACTCTTACGTAGCATTATCCTTCCAGCTCTGGAAAGGTCTTGGAGCTCTTTGGAGGTAGACCACCAGCATCAACCTCCTCCAGAAACTCGATACGGATCCAGAGTTTCCCCTTCTCCAACTAAATCAGATTTTGCAGTTTAATCACATTTTCTGGTTGTTTGGGGTCCTCTAAACAGTTTGAGAAGGTCTCATACAGCTAGGATTCCTATCTTGAGATATCTTTCATTGTGACCATATTCAAACACAACATTCAGAACAAGCTAAAAGTACTTGTTTTTGATAATGCACAATGCTGGTTACTTCTTTTCATGACTTTGGGAAAAATGCATTTACTAGAATGAGAACGTACAGAATATTGTTTCTTTTTATCACATTTGCATCAGACCTGACTCTTGCCGGGCCAGGACCCTGAGACCTCATGTTCTAGCATATTCTCACCTGTGCCACTCCCCAGAACCCTGGCAAGCCTACACACCAAGCCAGAAAAGCTTGCTGCTGGGCAGCCAGTGGGCTTCGCCTGTGGCCACTGGTGCTCAGGGCTGCCTCACCCAGGCCCTGCTGGACCACCCACCTCTGGGGTTCATGGATCTGGCATGCACCACACAGGCAGGTCAAAGGAGCCAGGATAGGTGACCCAGGCTCTCCTGGATTGCCCGCCTCCAGGGCTCACGGATCCTCCATCTACCATGCAGGTTGCCATGAGGCTTTTAATCAATATGTAGCTTTCTCATTACTACTCATGTTATTATATTTATACCTACAATGGGATATCAGCTAAAAATCCAGAATAAGAGAAATCTTAATGGCAAAATATAATAAGGCAATAATTTTCCTAATTGATATCATATGGTTCCTTTCCACATTCATAAGATTCAACCATCATGTGAAATTCTTTTTTTTTTTTTAAATTTTTTTTTTATTTTTTTTTTATTGTTATTGGAAAGCCGGATATACAGAGAGGAGGAGAGACAGAGAGGAAGATCTTCCATCCGATGTTTCACTCCCCAAATGAGCCGCAACGGGCCGGTACGCACCAATCCGATGCCGGGACCAGGAACCTCTTCCAGGTCTCCCACGCGGGTGCAGGGTCCCAAAGCTTTGGGCCGTCCTCAACTGATTTCCCAGGCCACAAGCAGGGAGCTGGATGGGAAGTGGAGCTGCCGGGATTAGAACTGGCGCCCATATGGGATCCCGGGGCTTTCAGGGCGAGGACTTTAGCCACTAGGCCACGCCGCCGGGCCCCATCATGTGAAATTCTTAAACAGCATAAAGAATTGTATTGAATGCTTCAAAAAAATCAAAATTCAATATAGACTCATCATAAGGATTATCAGCACGGTGACTGCTAATACAATGTGTGATTTGCAGGGAGGTGCTTATAACCTTGATGATCTCATGCTTTATAAATAAAACAGCAACAGCAGTTGGGCCTACGTTGTGGCAGAGAGGGTTAAGCTGCTGCCTGTGATGCCAGTATCCCCTGTGAGTGTTGGGTTCATATTCAGGCTGCTCCATGTCCAATACAGCTTCCTGTTAGTGCTCCCGGGAAGGCAGCAGAAGGTGGCTCCTGCCACCCACAGCGGAGACCAGGACAGAAGTCCTGTTTCCTGCTTTAGCTAACGCCAGCCTTGCAGCCATTTGGGGAGTAAATCAACGGATACAAGATCCCTTTCTCTCTCCCTCTCTGTAGCTCTGACTTTCAGATAAATAAAAACACATTTTTTGAAAAGAGCAGTTGATTTTTCTCTTAAGATAAAAACACAGAAATTCTGAACATAAATTTATGAATTCACTTCTTAATTTCTGAGGCCATAACAAATGATATTTACATTTTCTTCTTAAATATTTCTGAAGAATAAGCATGATGTGTCTTTAAAGTTAACTGGTTCTTAAGTGTAGCTTTCTTATTTTATCAATAACACAAATGGGTGAAGAGTGGGTAAGTTTCTTTACAGACAATGGGAATTACTGAGAAATAGACACAATATATCTTACTTTGTTAGGATTTGCCTGAGAGAGGCAAACAGACCTTCCATCTGGTGGTTCAGCCCTAAAACAGACAGTAAGTGATACTGGTCATTCTTTCTGATTCTAGTATCCTACACCTCCCGTACATCACAATGATATGTACCTCAAATGCAATTTTACTTTTCCTTTATTTCATTAAAATTCACTTTCTTCAGTGCAGTTATTCCAACCTATTATTAGAAAAAGAGAAACCTAAAGTAACTAATGAGACCAAATGGCACTGAGTTGTAGAATCCGGCTTGACATAGTCACTGCTTTGCAGGTTTTCATATTTTGAAGAATATTTGCCATTTTAAAGGGATTAAACTGAATTACAACGATTTTCAAAATTTAGGAGTCAACTCTTGAGGTTTAGTGGAGGGCTAGAAATTTCAAAAACCTGTCTCAAATACAAAAAGCTCTGCTTTTCTGAGGACTGGGAGTACATTTCAGTTTGGGCGTAGGCAATTAGACTAGTGGTTAAGATGTTAGTTACATGAGGCCCACATTGTGGTCCAGCAGGTAGAATGCCACCACCTGGGATGTCTGTATCCCACATGGGAGATAGTTTGTGTCCTGGCTGTTCCACTATCCCTTCCAGCAGCCGCTGATGGCCTGGAAAGGTAGGAGAAGATAGCCAAGCACTTGGATTCCTACCACCCAAATGAGAGACGCAGATACAGCTCATGGCTCCTGGCTTCAGCCTGACCCATCCCTGGCTACTGTGGCCACCTGGGAAGTGAACCAGAAGATGGGAGATTTCTCCTTCTCTCCCCTTCCTCTCCCTATCTCTCTGCCAATGTGACTTTCAAATAAATTAATTAATTTTAAAAAGATGCCAGTTAAACACTCAGGTCCCACGTTGGAGCATCTTGGTTTAATGCCTTGTCTTGGCTCCTGACTCCAGCTTCCATCTAATCCAAGGCCTCCTGACTTCAACCTTGCCCAGAGTTAGCCATTGGAGGAATTTCGGAAGTGAATCCCTGGACTGGAGGTCTCTTTCTCTGACTCTTTAATTAAAAGAAAAAAAATATACCATTTGGGTAAGTAAAGACAGCTCCACTTCTCAAAATAATAAACTGAATCACTGCTTTAATCTATCAAGCCTGGTGAACTTTCTGGCTCTTCTCCTCCCTGGCATCTGGAACATTCCACCCAACGCCTCCCAGATAAGGAGGCACTGGGTGGAACACTTTTGTATTCAAAGAACTTGAAGAAAATATCCAGAGAGTAATTTAGACCCGATGATTGAAGCCTCTTCTACAGCAGAGGTGAGTGTTCCAGTAAGTCTTCTATCTGCTACCTGGTGCCAAAAGCCACATTTCTCAGCATCCTGGCCTCCAAAGACGCCTTATCAACAAAGGAAAACTTTTGTACTGGGGATTACAGAAACAGGAAAGCCCCAGTCATCTGGTACAGACCCACAGCAGCATTCCTCTGTCACTTGTAGAGGATGCCTGAGTCATCTGGGAGCCTGAACTCTTAGCCACAGGCAGGTGTACCTCCTCCTGGCTCCTGCAGTTCTCCCCAGTGATTGGTGAAGACTGTATCTGACCAGAGTCTCTGACTTGTAACTGGTCACGGGTCAGATCCCTATTTGAAGCAGTTTCTTCCTCCACACCCACTGAATTTTTCAGGAAATAGTGGGGGCATGTGTAGATTTCTACAGGTTTAATCTAGTGTTTCTGAGAGTAGCAGAGAGCTGTCTTCCTGGTTCTAGTCAGTAATTAACTTTTAAAGGCAACCCAAGCTTGCGTGTATGTGTGTGGTATGTGTGTGTGTTTAGGAAAAAGAAGACCTGTTTTGAAGTTACACACTTTTTCCTTTACACAGGTTTTAATCTTATTTATGTTAAAGGCAGAGTGAGTGAGAGCGAAAGAGACAGTGAGAAAGAGAGCAATCTTCCATCCCCTGGCTCACTTCCTAATCAGTTATAATAGTAATGGCTGCATCAGGTCAAAGTCAGGAGCTCAGAATTCCATCCAGATCTGCTTCTTGGGTGGCAAGCGCTCAAGGACTTGGTCCATCCTCCACTGCCTTCCCAGGTGCATTAGCAGAAAGCCGAATTGGAAGTGGGGTAATCAGGATCAGATCTAGGGCTCTGATGTGATGTCAGCATAGCATGTAGCACTTTAACACACTCAGCCACAACATCAGCCCCTTTAGAGGCTCTTCGACCAATCAACGGCCCAATTACAAAGGGTTGTGATTAAAACTGACTCAGTAGCAAAAGAATAAAGTCCTTTCAGAAATCTCTCAACTATCATGGAAAGGAAATCAGGAGATATTTACCAAGGTATTGCCTTGTGGTGAGTTAGGAGTTAGGGCTGAATAAGCTCGTTTTTGTTTGTTTTTGTTCTTGAAGTACTCCTTTAGCCTGAAGGAGTTTACAGGCCAATTCTCTGATACATGCTCAGAGGACTAAAACTCTCTCTCTCTCTTTCTCACACACACACTTGCAGTGAGAGCTATATCCCAAACACATATCTGAGAAAGTCTTGTGCTACTGTTCCTACTCATTTCCTTCTGAGAGGTTCCACTTTAGACTCCTAAAAGGGAAACATATCTGTTTGCCCAGCGGTCTGTGGTAATGCAGATTTAGGGTGGCCCTGTATAATGCAGACTTACAGGGCTTAGGTAATTATTACCTGCATGTGCCCCACAGCATTGTGCTTGTTCTTGTCCTGTCTTAAAATCTGAGTTCTTCATTTCAAATGACTGCCCAGACTCTGCTATTGGAAAGACCATCTCCAATCAGCAGGAGAAACTGCATAAATTAACTCCTAAGCTTCCCCAGCTCAAACAGTCCTTCCCCCTGAATTCCCCATTTCTGTCCCTGTATCTTTAAATAAATTCCCTTTCTTGGTTCTCTGGCTCAGGATTATATTTGCTTCTCCAAATACAGGTTTGATGTTGCAAGACTATCTATAGAACTGTTTCCTTTTTGGCATGATGTGTGTAACCTTGCAAGTGTCAACAGTGAAGCTATGGCTTCAGGTTATGAGAATCCATGACAGATAACTCACAGTAAGGACTAGGGCAGGTGTTGGGTGCAGCAGTTAATAAGCTGCTTGGGATGCCAACAGCTCCAATTCAAGTATCTGAGTTCAACAATAGCTTCACTTCTGATTTCGGCTTCCTGCAAATGCATACCCTGGAAGACATAAAGTAATGGTTCAAGTTCATGGGTTCCTGCCATCTATGTGAGAGATCTGTACTAAGTTTCCAGTAGATAAAGATAGATAGATAGATAGATAGATACATAGATACATAGATAGACATAAAATGCAGGTATTTAAGCTCCAAAGTCATGGGTTGGTAGTGCCAAGGAGGATGAATTCTTAATCTACCACGTCATTTGGGAGCAGCACGTAGGTCGTTAGGTCAGTGGAGGTGGGCTTTGGAAGGAATTCTGACAGTGCTGATTCTGTAAGTGCGAGTTGGGTCTAGTCATTAGCTCCTGGGGACGCCATGTGATCCTCCCTCTCTGCATTCCACACTCCACCACTGCATCCTCATTAAATACCAAATTAATGGGGTCATCCTGTCTTGGATTGTGAACCCGCAAAAGTAAAAGCCAAAGTTCACCTCCTCCCTCCTTAGTAGCATCTCTCAGGTGTCTCAGTTATGAAAGACAATATTTTTTTTTGCTTTAAATTATTAAAATATTCTTTGATTATGAATAGTATGTATATTCAATCAAAATTTCAATCATGATCAAAGGTATATACTGAAAACTATCTTTTCTATTCATCCTCTGACAACTCCTCTTCCCTCGCCAGCTGCAATGAGTGCACTGGTTTCTTGTAGCTCTCTCCAGAAATAGTGCATGTATTATTCTAGCAGATATATAGACTAATTTGTATACAACTCATTTCCGGTATCTTTCTAGTGTGCCTTTGTGTATTCAAGAAATTAGCAAAGTCACAATAATAGTTATCAGATTGCATTATAGCCAAAGTTCCTGATGTGATGTAGTTTCTCCCAATATGATGTATTTATATGGCAAGGATTTTGAAACTGAGCTAAGTGAGCATAGAGCCATGGTAGCAGCAATTATTTGCTGCTTTGTTTTGTGGCAGAGGCCACACAGAGCAGCTTTACAAGGATCTCTTATTTTAGCTGGTACTGAAATTTGGCTTATATAACACATATAAATATGATATGGGGGCTAATATGTCCTTCCCCAAAACATACCTACACTCTGATTTCTGAAGTCTGTAAATAAGCTACAATACACAGCCAAAGGGAATTAAGGTAGAATCAGTGTTGTTAATCAACTGCTCTAACATGGGTGAGCATCCCAGACTTTCCCAATGGCATCATGTAATTACAGGGAACTTTAAAAGGGAAGAGAAGAAGACAGAAAAGGAGATTCTGAGCAAGATACAGCCACTGTGCAATGATCCGAGTTGGAAAATTGCTGACTTCGAGAATAGAGCAAGCATTCTGGGTGACATCTGGAAAATACAAAGCACAATGAACTTTATAGTGAAATTAAACACTGAAAAGGAGTCTAGAAAGAACATTGTCTTTTGGGAGGAATAATAACTACTCATGAAGATTCAAATAACAGTACAAGGGGGAAAACATCATATTTTTTTTATTTCAATTTTCATAGAATTACTGGGACTATTAGAATTCACTGCACCAAGGAAATAAGGTATTTAGCAATTATATTTAATTTTGAGATATGTCTTTTCAATTAAGTAATCTTCCAAGAAAAAAAGTCTTAATTTGGGAGTTCTTATATGTGATGTTCCTATTATGTGATGACAAACGAAAGGTAGAATGCCAATTCTACCATTTCAACATTTCACAGAAAGAAAAATTTCAAAATCACATAGAATAAATATGTTCAATTACACTCATAGAATATTTAGAAAAAAAGAAAATAAAAAGCCTGGTGTGATGGCTAATGACTAACCCCTCACCTTGCAAGCGCTAGGATCACATATGGGAGCCTGTTCACGCCCTAGCTGCTCCACTTCCCTTCTAGTTCCCTGGGAAAGCAGTGGAGGATGGCCCATAGCCTTGGGACCCTGCACCTGCATGGGAGACCCGGAAGAAGCTCCTGGCTCCTGGTTTTGGACAAGCTCAGCTCTAGCTGTTTCAGTTATTTGAGGAGTAAACCAGCCAATGAAGCATTTTTCTCTTTGTCTCTCCTTATCTAATCTGCCCTTTCAAGAAAAACAAATAAATCCTTACAAGAAAAAAAAGAAGAGAAAAAAATTTCACTAATCAAACAACAAAATAAGAATTTAAAACAAGTTTAAAGAAGACAAATCCATATACTTTTGAGTCTGTGGCTATATTGCCCTGGTCAATTTCCACCGGCAGAGGTAAGCTGGGAAACTCAGTGGCAATTCCACGGCAGCACTCTATCCCAGCAAGGACATTCTGAAAAATAAGCTTTTACACCCAATGTCATTGTCAAAATCAGCATGTCTTCAGCATTGAAAGTATACATAAAGAATGACCATAGTAGCAACGGAAAAGCAAGAGCATTGAGAAATAATTGTTCCTAGTATAAAATGCTAACTAAAATTTTGACTGCTACAGCTGTTTTTTAAAAGGGGGAATAATAAATTTAATATAAAATTCTGATTTATTCTTATATGCCAGAAGTTTAATCTATGATGGTAATATCCAGTTCTGATTATGAAGCCTGGTAACTGTTGATTTTAACACTCCAGAGGCTGGATTTTAGCCAAATATGTGTTTGGCATACTATCAATGCTCAGCCAGGCTTGGGAGCCAATTACGTGGCTGAATATTTACATGTGCCAGGTCCTGGATAAGCTGGCAACAGAAAGATAAATATCTGTACAGAGTTACACAGGACACCTTATTAACTCTGTTACCTGGCTTAGGGCGTTTATCTTCCTACTGACTCAGTCTTTCTGAAGGGACAGGTCTCTTTGTAATTCTAAACATTAACATCAGTTTATATTCTGAGTAATTAGGGTAGGGGCAGTGCTCAACACAACTGTATTCTGTTGCACTATACATAATATATGCATTATAAATATAGGAATAAACTGTGAACCAGAAATTGATCAGTTATCTAGAATAAGTATATGATGAACGTGGCATTTCAATTCTATAGGAGAAATATGAGCTATTATTCTCAAATAATGTGAAACTGGTCACTGAAGGAGAAAAACAATAATTACAATTTTAATCCATATTCCCTCAAGTGATGTCCAGATACATCATAATCCTATTTAAAAATTATTTACTAACTTGTTTGAGTGAGACAGCTCCCATTATCTGGTTCACTTTCAAAATGTCTGTAGTAGCTGGATCCAGGAATCAGGAGCCCAATCCAGGTCTATCATGTGGGTGGCAATTAGGGTCCATGTCAGTGCAAGGGCTCAAGAATTTGGACCATTTTCCCACTGCTTTTTCAGTCATAATAGCAGGATGCTGCATGGCAAGTGGAGCAGATGGAACTCCAACCAGCACCCTTGTGGGATGCCACAGTATTACAAGCATCAGTTTTACCCACTATGCCATAATCTGCTCCCCCCTCTTAAATCTTAACTGCTGGGCTAAATGCCCACCCCTGTATCACAAACTTATATATAAAAGGAGAAATAACAACATGACCTAAAGCATTTATAGTTTGTGAAAATTCAGCAAGTTGTACATAGGATTAGGTGATTGTATACTACTCATCAATAAAAATTTGAAAAAAATGATAATTTAACTGGAGAAAAAGCCTTTAACATGGAACTAAATAATTACAAAGATTGGAAAATTTAAGGACATGCAGATTTAAAATTTCTAAATGATATAAAAACACCATAAAAATGTCAAAATAGTCCCATCAAATTGAGAGAAGATATTTGCAACACCTTTGGACTGTATAAAATTCAGTCCAGCTAGGAAAATGAGACACTATCTTTTTTAAAGATTTATTACATTTTTATTGTGGCAGATTTTATAGAAAGGAGAGATAGAATAAGACGACTTCCATCCACAGGTTTACTCTCCAAATGACTACAATGGCCAGAGCTGAACTGACCTGAAGCCAGGAGCCAGGAGCATCTTTAGAGTCTCCCTGGGCACAGGAGCCAAATATTTTGGGCCATTCTTCACTGCTTTTCCAGGCCATAGCAGAGAGCTGGATAGGAAATAAAACAACTGGGACACAAACTAGTGCCCATAGGGATGCCTATGCCAGTAAGGAGAGGATTAGCCTGAGTCCAGGCAAGACTATCCTAAATATCCAAAGGAGAAGTAGTCTAATATAGCAATTGACTTTAGCGTGGATGGAAGAATTGAAAAACCAAAAGAGAATGATAAGCAGGAAAGCAGAATGACACAGAAAGGGAGAGAGATTTTTCCATCCACGGGTTCATTCTCCAATGGCTCTGACAGCCAGGGCTGTCAGGGACAAGTCTAAAAGCTTGGAACTTCATCAGGATCTCTGATGTGAGTGTTGCAGACTCAAGGACTTATCTGCTGCCTCCTAGGTACATTAGCAGGAAGCGGAAGTAGAGCTGTGGGAATTTGACACAAGTACTCTGACATGGGTTGCAGGCAACCAAGCATAGCATGGTGACTTAACCCATCGCGCCACAATGCCCAACCCCCTCCCTCTTTAGAATTCTCTTGTGATTATATTGGGTCTATTGGAAATTCCAGGGTAACCTTATTTGAACTTCAGCTGGTTTGTAAACTTAATTCCATCTGCAGTCTAATTCCCTGTTGCCATGTAACAGCATATTTACAGGTTCCATGGATTAGGAATTAGATATTCTTAGAGACATTCTGCCTTTCAATCCACTCAGTCTTCCACCAGGGCATCCTACTGATCCAGCTCAGCAGGAAGCCAAGAGGGTGAGGGCACAGTTTGTAGGGATGAGTGTTCCTGACCTTCACTTTCCATGCCTCCAACTCAACACCAACCCAAGGGAGAGCGACGAATGGATCTAAAAGCAAAGGGCATGAGAATAAAGTGTTCTTTGGAGGCAAAATGAGGAAATAATAACAGACTAGAAATGTTAGACAAGGATCTAGACTGTTAGATTAGCAAATTGGGGGCAAACAACAACAACAACAAAAACAGGCTGGGGATAGTGTCAGGTTAAGAAAAAAAAGGTCTATATATATGTAGTTTCTCAATGTCCTTGATACAAATGAAAATAATGAACTAAAACTATAGTCCAAATATTGCTAATATCCAGTTTGGAGGATAGTTTATTCTGTTAAAGAAGGGTAATTGGTACAACTCTTTGGGAAGACAATTTGACAAAGCCTAGTCAAAATGCAAATGTGAATGGTTTTTGATTTAGCGATTCTACTTTCATAAGAAGTCATAGCGATACACTTTCTCTGTCTTTGTGTGTGTGTGTGTATGTGTGTGTGTGCGCGCGCGCACTAAGGCAGTGTTTACAATACCAAAAAATAAAATTGGGTCTAGCACGGTAGCCTAGCAGCTAAAGTTCTCACCGGGATCCCGGCGGCCCCGCTTCCTATCCAGCTCCCTGTTTGTGGCCTGGGAAAGCAGTAGAAGATGGCCCAAAGCTTTGGGACCCTGCACCCATGTGGGAGATCTGGAAAACGCTCATGTCTCCTGGGTTTGGATTGGTGCAGCTCTGGCCATTGCGGTCACTTGGGGAGAGAATCATCAGATGGAAGATCTTCCTCTCTGTCTCTCCTCCTCTCTATATATGACTTTGCAATAAAAATAAGTAAATCTTAAAAAAAATAAAATAAAATCACTTGGAAGTATTTCAAATGTTCCTTAACACAGAATTTGTCATTTCAGTAAAGCAATGGGATGCACCATTTGAAGCAAATAGGTTGATATGGAAATAGAATGCTCAGAAATGTGCATTATATGAGTACTGTTAGGAGAAGTCCGCTTCAGAGTTTAATTATAAACTATGTTAAAGAATGAGCAAAAATCCTTGTGAATATAAAACCAGTTAGCAGTATTTATTCTTTGAGATATTAGCAGTTTAGTTTATACATTCCTGCATTGTTTGAATTTTATACTTGTAGTTTTTACACAATTGGAAGAGGAAATATAAACTTATAGAATCCAATTAGCAAGGACATACTTCTGGGACAACTGTTTTTCCTACTGGTTAAGATGCTGGTTTGGACTTGGTTCCACTTTGGGTATGTAGGTTAGAGTCCTGGCTCTGGTAATTGGTTCCAGCTTTGTGCTAACGTGGACCCTGGAAAGCAGAGGGAACGGCTGAAGCAGTTGAGCCTCTGCCATCCACATGCCACTGCAACAGCTGGGAAGTAAACTAGCAGATGGGAACTCTCCTTGTATCTTCTCGCTCTGCCCCTTGGATAAACAAGTAAGAAAAAAAAAAAAAACCCACAAAGGCATTTCAAGTAATGCATATAAAAAATGGAATTCAAAGATAAATTTACTTAGAGGCAGATGTTTGACTTTGTGGTTAGGATGTGGCTTGGTACACTTGCACCGTGCACTGAAGTGCTTGGGTTGGATTGGAAGCCCTGTTGTGATTCTATTCTTGCTGGTACACTCCTAAGAGACAGTATGTGATAGGTTAAATGTTGGGAACCTTGAGTGGCCACCTGGTAGATGGGATTGGGCTCTAGCCTTGTTTAGTACTGGCCCAACCCTGGCTGTGAAAGGTATTTGTGGAGTGTCCCAGCAGATGGCAGCTCTGTCTCTGTACATGTTTTTGTCTCTCTTGTTCTCTCTCTCTCTGTTAAAAATGATAAACTTAACAAAGATGTTTATTTGATGAAAATATTTTTCTATGTGTGCTTTTAGAAAATCTCTCATGTGTGTTTAAGAATAACCCAAACTCTTATTTAAATTAAATTTGATTTTAAAATCTCACTTCATTAAAAATGATTCACCATGAGTCATGGTTATTAATATTCTTGCCCCACTGATGAATGGAGGATGAATAAATGAATAAGGAAGTCAGGAGGATTTTGTTTCAGACCTCTAGTTGACTGGTGTTTCTTTCCATCGCTAGATTTGTTTAGAGTTCTTCTTTCTCAGGGTTCTTCCCCCCCAGAAGAAGTTGTCCCTTTGTACTTTCAATTCCTGTTTGTACAAACTGTCTGCTATAAAGCCCCTTTCCCTTTCATTTTAGTTTAAGAAATGGCCCCCATGACCCATGACCTAACGCATTCATTTGGGGAACAGAAATTGGTATGTGAACTTACATTAGCAATGGGAATGGCTAACTAACTCCTTTGATTCGCACGCATAATGACATTTCCCGAGGACTAGAAAAAATGTTGTTTTAACATAACTCTGATAGGAGGAGCTCACAGTATCTTTCCATCTTACAAATGTTTCATTTGTTTAATTGGATTCTAAAACATTAAATGCATCTGTGAACCCTGGGTACTCATTCCTTACCTTCTTTTAGGTGTGACATTACACAGGCTGTTACTAGTTACCTAAGCAGGATGTAAAAACTCTTTTAGGAATGTTAGATGAGATTTGATGAATAAGGTGATGGCTCCAAGGTGAAAAGAGAAGAGGCAGATAAGCAATAAACAGATATGTGTGCGTACGTTAGGAGGTTGGGCCAATGTCGCTCTGTTTTCACTTTGTCAGAAGCAGCTGCTCAGATGTAGGCTATGGAATACCTAAGACTGTACCCAGCATTTTATTGGCAATTTTTTCAATACTTCTTCCCATCCGGTAATTCATGATGACTTGTAATAGAATGTAATGTATTGTGAATTAATTATTTGATTTTTTGCAAGATGATATTTCTTTTTTTTATTTTGTTATTTTTAAAATTTTATTTTTGATGATTTTTACATAATGATTAGAGTGCGAAGGATCAAGGGCTAAAGGAAGATGGGTGAGATCATTATTTCCACATTCTCTTTTTTCCTTGCTGTATCTGGAAGAAGGGCAGAGACAAGGGGAGAAGCCACACCCAGTCTGCAAACCATCCCAGGGTCCTCTTTGTGGGGCATGTTCCCAGGGTCTCATTCAAGTAGTTTTAATGGTTCAACAGTTCTGAATTACTGTCAGTCTCGCCACTGCAAGCACAATGAAACACCTCCAGAATCAACTGGCTGGCATAGTCCACCTTAGAGTCTCCGTTTGCCCAGATATTCACTGAGAATATTCACTAGGAAAATTCAAATACATAAAAATATATAAAAATCAACATTATTACCTAATTGCTTGCCAGGGAGTGTTCACTTTTAAAAAAAGGTATTGGAAAACTCAGTTAAGAATAGGTAGGCAACACTGGCCAGTTATTTTCATCAAGAGTTTGTCCCAAAGTGGTGCATCGCTTTTAAGAAGAATTATATATATATACACAGTAGCATCTTTTTCTTCAAGAAGGCTTTTTATTTGTTTTTTTTTTATTTCTTCAGTGACATATTGGTCATTCACTCAGTAGCATATTATCTAACTTCATGGTGTCATAAATTTTATATTTATCTTCCTGTGGTTAATTTTGTTTTATGGCTTTTCATTCAAGGGGATGTAGGAGAACTGTAATAGAGACTATCACATCTAGATGTGAAGATACAATATAGTGTGCATCTCTACTTCCAAAACAAAGATGGATTCCCAATGAAACTGCAAAATATATCTTTTTTAAAAGTATAATTTTTTTTATTATGATCATTTTATGACACAGTTCAACAGGCCCTGGGATTTCCCTTATCCTCCTCCCCAATTCCCTCCCCCATCAGTGAGTTTCCCTATATCATTACTAGTATAGTTCTTCATACACAGTCCTATGTCCATCATTGCTGGCATGGACAATGCCAGAGAGTCCATCATTCTATTGTCAAGATATTGGAAACAGCTTCATTGGGAGTCCATCTTTGGAAGTAGAGATGCACACTGCATTGTATCCTCACATCTGGACATGATAGTCTCCATTACACAGTTACTATACATCCCCTTAAATGAACAGCTACAAAACAAAACCAACAACAGGAAGGAAAAAAAAGAAACTAACAACACCATGAAGTTAAATAACATGCTACTGAATGACTAACGTGTTGCTGACGAAAGAGAAAATCAAAAACCTTCTTGAAGAAAATGATGCTACTGTATGATCTATGAGTCATTGAAGAATTTAATGAGAAGAAAGTGTTTTGAAAAGATGAAACTAAATTTAAAGAAAATCAAAATCCATCAGATATAGCTTTCGCTGATCTTTGTTGGTAGGATATGTCTCCTGTAGGCAACAAATAAAACAGTTTTGTTTTTAAATCCAGTCTACTAAGTTATGACATTAAATTGATGAGTTTAAGCCATTTGCATTCAGGGTTGATATGAATGGGTGGTAATTTGGTCCTGTCATTTTAGAAATAGTTTGTTCATTGATAGAGTCTTCTGTTGTTATTCCACTGGGATGTTCTTTGCATTTGTCTTTGGTTTTGGTGGGCACTATTCCTCTTCTTTGTCAAGAGAACATCTTTAAGTATCATTTGTAGGGCAGGTTTGGAAGAGGTATATTTTTTTAACTTTTCTTTACTGTGGAAGAATCTTCTTTCATTTTCAAAGACAAAGGAAAGCTTTGCTGGGTATATTATCTTGGGCTGACAATTTTTTGCTTTTAGAATCTGGAATATGTCTCTCCATTCTCTTCTGGCCTGCAGAGTTTCCTGTGAGAAGTCTCCTGTGAGTTTAGTTGGCATTCCTTTATATGTCAGTTGATTTTTTTTCATGTGAACATTTCAGGATCTCTTCCTTACGTTCGATTGAAGAGAGCTTGATTATCATGTGTCGTGGTGAAGATCACTTTTGGCCAAGCCTGTTAGGAGTTCTGTGCCCCTCCTGGTTGTTGTTTCCCAGTTCTTTCTCTAGATTAGGGAAATTTTCCCTTACTATTTCATTAAATCATTTGTAAACCCAGCTTCTCTTTTAGCACCTTCTGCGACTCCCATAACTCTTACAGTTGGCCTTTTAATAGTGTCTTTCGATTGGTAAATACTTTTTTTAGTCTGATTCACTTCTGCTTCCAGCTTTTTGTTTGTTTCCCCCTGGTGACAGGAAATATCTTCCAATTCTGAGATTCTTTTTTCTGCCTCCTTCATTCTACTTTGGAGACTCTCCATTGTACTTTAATTTGCTCCAATATATTCTTCATTTCTGATATATCAGCTTTTATTTGATTCATTTCCAGTGTGACATATTCCTTAAATTCCTTTAATGCCTGCTTTATGTGCTTCTCGTTGCTGATAAGAAGTTTTATAACAAGTGGTTTGAATTCTATATTCCCCATTTTCTCAGTGTCTTCTTCAGTGAACTTTGAGGTTGGCAAAGGGTTTTGCTCCTTGCAGGGTAGTCTTCAGTAATATTCATTGTGCCTTTGTCTTTTCTTTTACTCTTGGTCATTATACTTCTGGTTATCAGATTCTCCTTCTTGGTGCAGGTTTATAAGCTGTGTCACCCACAGGTCTATAGTTTGATTTTACTTATTGCAGTTGGTACATAGCTCTTTGTTTTCAGTCACTTGTGCCACTCCCTCCAGCGAGTTCCAGGTCTGGGTTTTTATGTAAGATTTCCACCATGGCCTCTGGCAGCGTGGCCTAGCGGCTAAAGTCCTCGCCTTGAACGCCCCAGGATCCCATATGGGTGCCGGTTCTAGTCCTGGCAGCTCCACTTCCCATCCAGCTCCCTGCTTGTGGCCTGGGAAAGCAGTCGAGGACAGCCCAATGCATTGGGACCCTGCACCCGCGTGGGAGACCTGGAAGAGGTTCCTGGTTCCCAGCATCGGATCGGCGCACACCGGCCATTGCGGCTCACTTGGGGAGTGAAACATCAGACGGAAGATCTTCCTCTCTGTCTCTCCTCCTCTCTGTATATCTGACTTTGTAATAAAATAAATAAATCTTCAAAAAAAAAAAAAAAGATTTCCACCATGGCCTCTGGAGCCCCAGCTTCTGGCTCACCAGTCTCTACCTCCTGTGATACTGTGCTGAGGCTGCACTGTTGTCTGCACAACCTTTCTCCCACTTCTGGTTGGAGCCATTCCCAGGATTAAGGAGACACCAGCTGTCCCATGTAGCTAGGTTGTTGGTGGTGGTGATCTTGCTGGAATCTGCTGGCCGTTACGTCTGAGGGTAACACGGACCTATTTTGGCCCATACAATGCCAAAGTCGGTATCATTTTCCTCGTGGGAAAAGTGCAATGCACTGAGCTCAGTGAGTTCTTGCCAAGCTTAGCGAATGCACTGTTGTCCCTGAAGTCTTAGTCTTTACCATACTGTACAAAATGGTGCCTGATGTGCCACTACTAGAGTTCTTGAACTGCTGGCCATCAAGTTTGAATACCACCTAGACCTATCTTGGGTGGAACCTGTAGGATGCCACATTGTTACAGCTCACCAAGCCAAAATTTGTTCACTCCTAGCTCCGGGCATGCACAGTACTGTCCTGTAGCCTTTGCCTCCTTAAACAAAATGGTGCCGGATACAGCTCTAGTGAGTGGACTGTGTTGTGAAATTAGTCCTGTTCCTACACTGCCCGTCTGGCACCTGTTGCTGTCTCTGCTCCCGTTCCAATCAAACAGACCAGCACGATGGGCAGTTCTTTGTCTGGGTTCACCTCCTGAGCTCCCAGTGAAAATCCCTTACACCTGGTTGCTGGTGGCGTTCCAGCTGATGGTGCAATTTGCCACTTGTTGAATGCAACTGAAATATCAGTCACTGCGACTCCACACCATTGTGTCTGCTGCTTTCCTGTGTCTGTCAGTCTTCAGTACCCCTTTGCTGTCATTCTGTCCTCTCCTATGTCCTGGGATGTGCCCTCCCTGCTTCACACTGGTTAATGTTTCTCCATCTGTTTAAGCATGTCCTTACCCTATTCTGCCATCTTGATTCTCTCGCAACTGTAAAATACATCTTGACAATAGGATGGTGAATTCTGCCATTGTGTATACCCACAATGTTAAGATACAGTTAAATTGCAGAATTATGGACTAATGACTGCTTATGAAGGACTAAACTATTGTAAATATAGGGGAAATCAGTGGGTGGAAGGTATTTGGGGAGAAGCAAGGGAAATCCCAGAGCCTGTGGAACTGTATCATAAAATAATAAAATAACCAAATTTAAATAAATTGCAAAAATTAAAAAAAATTGATATAATCATCAAAGTAATGAGTTGTTGACTTGCAATCTTGAAGACACAGTAGAAATGATTTTGTATCCTTTCTATTAACGAATTTAGCAAATACTGTTGAAAGCTTCCTGTGTGCCCAAGAGGTGGCATGAATATGAAGATAAGTCGAACCTAGTCCCTGTCTTTAGACATCACCTCCATAACAGGAAGTAAAAGTTGTACGAAAGTAACTAATTTATAGCAGAAAATGCACCAAACATCCTATTAAAGGATAAGCATAGGTCTTAGGGTGAAAGACAGGAAACATTCAAGACAGAAGGAGTCATGATTGTGAAATATGACTTCCTCCCTCTCATCAGATCATAAATTCCACGAGGATATTAAGGATGTGTCTTTATTACCTCCCTTTACCCGTGTACACAAGCACCTGCACTGTATCTGCCACACAGTCGGTCATCAATTAATAAAGGAGGGAAAATAACTGAGCATCAAGTATCTACTCTGTGCTAGGTTCTTCCTTATTGATCCTTGTAACAACTACCAAACAAGTACAGAAGGAACACTGGCAGCGGAAGCACCCCTGAACTGAAGCACAGGCCCTACCACCTCATGGTTATGTAACCTCATTCAAGTTAATTATCCATCTCAAATTTTCTAGTCTTTAAAATGGAGATGATAACAGTATTACTCACAGCATCATAATGAAGGCCACATCAGATGATGTATATGACGCATTTAAGTTTGTGCTTAACACTTACAGACAGTTGTTATTAATGATGTTGCTAATATTGTAAAACTACAGAAATATTTACCAATTTCACTGCTTTACTTTAAAGAATTCGTTGATATTTAAGGTTGTCAGTTTACAGAAAGTGATGTTACCTTATAAGGCTCAAGCTTATTCTATGACAACACATTTGGTGCCAAGGGAGGGTTAGGAGATCAAAGAGGCCATTTAGGTAGGGTTATTAAACTGGGCAAACTGGATTGACAATCTAAGGACAATGGTAAAGAGAAGAGATAGTCTAAGATATAGCAAAACGGTTGGAAGAGAAGTGTCAAAAAGATGGATGAGGTGGATGGGTATTTGGCCTCCTAGTTCAGATGCCACCTGCCTTTCATATCAGAATGCCTAGGTTTGAGAAGAGGCTCTGCTCCGATTCCGACTTCCTACTAACACATTTTGGGAGGCAAGTCGCTGCAAGTTACCTAGGAGATCTGGATTGCACTCCAAGCTTCTGTCTTTTCATTGGCCTAGCCCCTAGCTGCTGTCGGCCAATGAGCAGCAAAACAGTGAATGGGAGATCTATCTCCTTCTCTTTGTCTCTTGATAAAGAAATTAGTACTTTTTTTCTTTAAAAAAAAAAAAAAAAGATGAGAATATAGAACAAGAAATTAAGGGGGTCGGGAGATAGCAGCCCAAGTATCTATGATGCTAATTAGACACATAACAGTTGAAGATGAAAACAGCATAGTCTATGTCAAAAGAGGAGAATCTGTGAAAGAAGAACCAGGGGACTATTTAGAAAGATTTAGCTTCCCTAGTTATAAAGTAAAGGTCTTGGTGGAAGCCTTGTGAATAAAAAGGTTCAACTGTACTATGTTTCACTTCAGCTACCCACCGGGTATTTTAAGTAGCTGTCAGAAAAGACAGAAGTTGAATGAAGAGGTGTAAACAGAGGTTAAGGAGCTCTGCCTATGAGCAACACATGTATAGGATGTGGTGTAATAGTGGGAATGATGAAACAAGGCTTGGAAATCTGCAGAATGGAATTAACACAGAACAGTCTTGCTCAGCAGTATCTTCTGCATTGGAAGGTGTCAAATTTGGGGCATCAAAATAAGAACACAAAACGTGATTTAAAAGCTCCAGTGTCTGATGGGATATAAACTTCACTGTCATCTATGCATTTAAGGAAGCAGGTGGGCAGTTGAGATCTACGGGGTGGCATTGTAGTGCAACACATTAAACTGCTGCTTGTAACACAGGAGGCCAATTTTGAAGTGTGGATTTGAGTCCTGGCTGCTCTAATCCAGCTTTCTGGCACTGAATTTAGGAAAGTAGTAGATGATAGCTCAAATACTTAGGCCCCTGCTATCTACATGGAGACCTGAATAGAAGTTCAGTCACTTGGCTTTGGCCTAGAGCAGCTATGGCTGCTTTGGGTATTTAAGGAGTAAACCAGCAGATGATCTCTCTGTATCTCTGTATCTCTGGCATTCAAATACAAGAAGAACACAGGCTGGTATTGTGGTGTAGCAAGTAGGGCCTCAATTAGCAACACTTTAACATGTTGTATCAGAGAGCTCATTCAAGTCCTGGCTGTCCAACTTCCAATATAGCTTTCTGCTAATAAGTGTGGGAAAACAACAGATGACCCAGTACTTGGGCCTCTGCTGCCCATGTGGGAGACAGGATGGAGTACCTGGCTTCTTGCTTTGGTCTGGCCTAGATTTAGCTGCTATGAGCATTTGGGGAGTGAGTTCATGGGTAGAATATCAGTCTCTCTCTCCCTCCTTCTGCCCCTCTACATCAAAATAAATAAATCTGAAAAAAAGAAAAAACCAGGGATCTGAAATAAAGTCTCTAACTATTGTTTCAGAAAGAATTTATGGCTAGCTGGAAAGAAACACAGAAAATCTCAAAATTTGCTGAATGTTTTTGGTGTCACATTAGGCCAGATGAAGAAATGGCAAGATGTATAAGAGATAAGGACTATGGTTGAGATCTTTTTTGGTCATTCCCTTGGCTTCCCATTAGCAATAGAACCTACTTTGTAAGCTTACATACATTCATGACCAACGCAAAAAAAGATTAATAACAATGTTTTCAAAAATGGCTACCTTGCAGTAGAGTGACTTGTGAGATGCACAAATGTCACCTGATTTTTCAGCAACAGGTCACTTGTGTTTACTGCCCAAAATCTGCAGAAGCTCAAATAGGAACACTACAAACACATTACTAATCTGAGGATGTACCTAATTGATTGGCTGGTGCCATGTTTAGTTGCAAAGCTGTGTGCTTATAATTATGTGACTTTCTGAAGGAAGAGCAGGTTGTAACAAGGGTACCAATCTTCTTGTCTGAGAATCACATTTCTTGAAGGCAAAGTACACTGCAGTACATCTCTCACAGTTCCCAGCATTATGAGACACCGTGTATATAGTACTGCTCTTAACATTTCCGTATTACTAAAAATCACATTAAATTATTGAGGGTGGTTACAGATTAACCAATGCCAGCTGAACCCAATTTGTTTGCATGTAGTTTTCTGAGATACATGTGTATTTTTTCTGACGATAGAAGTAGCTGAAAGAATAAATTAGTTCCTTTCTTAAAACCCTTCTTAACTGCCTATAATTTTTTGACTAAGACCTTGTCTCATTCCCATGATATACAAGGTCCTCAGTATTTGACTTCAATCCACTGAGCCTGGCTTCCCACAAGGCATCTGGGGTTTGGACTATATGCCTGCCTGTTCTCTTTGCTCTCTGACTACATTTCCTTGTTCTTACCGAGCAATCACAACATATTTCCAACTAACTTCCCAATATTCCCTAGTCTAAGTGAAGAGACTGTATTCTTCATCTCTATATTCATAACCCAGCAACTGCTCGTTTATAATGGGTGACTAACAAAATGTTTGATGAGTAGAATGGGTGCGCATGACTCGAAGTTTTGCATGTAATACTATGTACATCTATAACTTCACCATCTTGAAAAATACATATTTGTCACTTTGGATTACTTAAATCATCTGACCCTTCAAAAGGGGCTAGCTGACACTAGCTTCCTATGTAAAGTGCAAATAACATCTATCAACAGTCTGTTGCAATTGGCAAAGTGGTGATTTATTTGGATGGGCTTAAGCCTTTGGTTAAAGTGCAGTCATGAAAAGTGCTTACTGGAGTGGTCATATCTGAGCACATCCCTTGAATCGCTAGTGTAGTAACAGGGTTTTGTTGCAGGCTGACGGGTCAGAGTTGCAGCTGGGGGATTTTTTACAGCTTCAGTGAACTCAGGATATAGGCATTGTTATATTGAGGCTATTATTTCCTGCAATTATTTTCTAAAGAAAGATTTTTAAAATTTGGGTTTTACACTGATGTAATTTGTGCTTAAGTATACAATAAATTAGCCCAGTCAAAACAAGATAACAATAAGAAACCTGCCCAGGAAGCCTTGTGCCTTGGAACCAAGAATAAAGAAACAGAAAAGAATTAGTTGTTGGCAACACTTGTTTAAAAATAACACAGCTTAGTTAATATTTATTTTGCTTCAACATAATCCATCTCGGTTAAAACAGTTTTATAACAAGGAAAGAAGAGCAGACAGATGATCTTCTCGATCCAGGTAACTTCTGACACATGCCTAAGAAGACGGAGAAATAATGAGGCTAGCATGAATTAGGTTAGTTTGAAACTGTTGCATTTACAGATATATTCTGGTTGATGTAAGACCAGAATGTTCAGTACTTA
The DNA here is from genome assembly GCF_030435755.1 of Ochotona princeps. Taxonomy (NCBI): domain Eukaryota; kingdom Metazoa; phylum Chordata; class Mammalia; order Lagomorpha; family Ochotonidae; genus Ochotona; species Ochotona princeps. Next base: position 101,419,392 of record NC_080832.1, on the reverse strand, counting down.
AGAGGATAAAAAGTAACACTGTCCTATAAGTCCATTTGTTCTGGAATACAAAGAAACATGAGAACAGACAGATGAAATCAAACCTAATTCAATATCAAAAAAGCAGTGAAGGAAGTAAAGATAAAAAGTAAAGTCTAATTTGCTTTTAGCTAAAAGAAAATTGAGGTTAAAATTGATAGATGTGGTAGGTGAGGTTATTTTCTAACCCGAGTCTAGTACTGACCATACAAAATAGAAAGCATGGGGCCAGCCATCAGAAGCCTCTTAAGGCTGGCTAAGGTGGACTAGCAAGATGAGAATGTTCTATGGGAAAATAAGTAACTAACAGTTACATATCATGTATCTCATACACTAAATAAATTTCTAGATTTAATTTTTTTCCCAACTTTCTTTGTTTTTGGAAGACAGCATTAATTTTGGGATTTCAATTACTTTTTTAAAAAAAAGATCTATTTATCTATTGGAACGGCAGAGTTACATAGAGACACACACACACCCAGAGATCTTCCAGTCACTGTTTCAGGCCCCAGATGGCCTCAAAGGCTAGGGGTAGGCTGAGGCAGGAGCCAGGAGCTTGTTCTTGGTCTCCCATGTAGCTGTACAGGCCCCAAGTTATCTGATTCATCCTCTGCTGCTTTCCCAGGATATAAGCAGACACTGGATTGGAACTGAGCAGCTGGACTCAACTGGTGCTCACATGGAATGCTGACACTACAGGCAGTAGCTTAACTTGCAATGCCACAGTGCCAGCCTCCATTACATAACTTCATTGCAATTTTCTCCATGTTCCTATTCTCTTCCGACTCTCAGGATCTGAAGTCTGTACATTACTGCAATGGAATAATACCCTGAAAATGTGCAAAGGAAATATGTTTTTAATAGCTCTTAAAAACATTGTTTATTTTGAAGAGAACAGAGATCCTGGAATTTCTGAGACATGTTTTATCACATTTGGTCAGGTGTCGTGACATCTGGTTAAGAAAATATAGCCCAGCACTTGTTCAGGGCTCCTACCCTTGAATTTGACAATGTTTATTATAAAACTGCCACATGTAACCTTTTCTGAAGTAATAGAGGACCAGACAGCAAAGTCAGGTCTCCAGGAGAGATGGGACTGGCTGCTGCTGTGTGCCCAGCACTGCTCTGCACTGCGATTTCCTTCAACAGACTCAAGGACCAGAGTCCAGACAGGTTTCTTAATTTATCCCAAGTCCCAGAAAAAGTAAATGACTATGCTGAGTTTAGAAACCCAGGGCTGCCTGGTTCCAAAGGACAGTTTTACTGATGGATGGTTGCAAGCGTTAAAGATGGAATTTCTGGCAAAAACTCTAGGCACAACAGTTATTACTGAACAAACACTGTTCTCCCACATATCTGTACAGGAACAGAGTCTACTCAAAACGGGAGGGGGAACAAGGCTGGATGAAATAGTTACACTCGTCCCCAACTCAAGAAAGGCTCGTACTGGATTAAAATAACCCTACATCCTCTTTCACAGTGTTGCTATTAAAAACATGTCTGCCAATATTTGAAACCAAGCCAGCATCTCCTGGACCTCCCCACCCGGCCCGGCCCCAAATCAGGTAACAAAGTAAATTACTTTGAAGGCAGAAAATGGATTCAGAAAGTTGTCATTAGGCAGGGAGAGACTCTAAGAACTCAGTAATTCATTCCTATAGTACATTTTTTTTCCCTACGCCTTTCTTTCCTGACGCACAAACGCCTCTTATCAGCAAGAAGCTACCAAGTGGAAATCAAGCACACTCCTTCTCCCCGTCGCTTCCTCTTCTTCTAGGTCCTCCAAAAGGGTGACTTGTTTCAGAAACTAGCACCGCATTGCTGCTGCTGGGGAAAGTGGGGCAAGCCAAGCTCACTGCCTATCTGCAAAAACACTTTTGCATCCCTCTGAGGCGGCAGATCCAACTGAAGCGCCTGACCCAGTTGCCCCCACGAGCCCTGCGGCCGCAAAGCCCCAGCCCCCGACGCCTTCCTCTTCCTCCTCCTCCTCCGCCAGCCGCACCTGCAGGCGCCCGCCGCGACCCCCGGCCGTGACGTCAGCGCACCTGGCACCCGCCGCGACCCGCGGGGCGAGCGCCAAGGCGGCGGGGGCGGGGCAGGCACGGGCAAGCAGGCCGTTCTCGCGAGACTTGCCTCCTCGGGGCCCAGCTCCCCGCACCTTCCCGGCCCGGGTCCCGATCCCCACCTCAGTCCGGCGTCGCCCTTCGTTGGGGCCGCGGCCGAGGGAGCGCCAAGGGGCGGGTACCGACACGGGGCGGGCGGGCGCTCGGGGCCGCAGGCCAGCGCGGACCCGGCGGGGCCCACCGGCTGCCCTCTCGCCTCCCTTGCGGGCAGACATCAGCAGTGGGAAAACCCAGCGGCCGCGACAGGCCCTGCGGCCGCCGCGGCTTCGGCGGAGGCCGGGGCGTGAGGAGAAGCGGCGGCCGGCGCCTCACGGGCCGCGCTGAGGGGAACTGGCCGAGAGTGCTGCGGGCGCATGGAGACGCCTGCGCTCCCCGCCTGAGCCCCGGAGCGGGACGAGCGGGGCCCCACGCCTGCCGCGGGAGCGGCCGCGCCAGCGACCGGAGGAGGAGCAGCCGCGGGTGCCAGGCTTCTCCGCGCCGGAGCCCCCAGTATGGGTAAGAGCCGCCGCCCACCCACACGCTCCCCGGCCCCGGAGGCCGTGGCACGGGGTCCGCCCCGCTCCCTCCTACCTTCCACCTTGTGCTCGCGTCCCGGCGCCGACCGGAAAGGGTGCAGGCATGGGGGCACCGGGGCGCCGACCCCCGCCGACCCCCGCGCCTCGCCCGCCTCCCCGCTGCTCCTTCCTTCCCGCCTCCCTGCGCCTCGGCTGGGGGAGGGTGAGCGGAAAAACTTGACAGGCTCGCGCGTTTTCCTTTTTGTCTTCTCTGAGGCTTTGTATCGGTTGGGCTTGTAAGGATTTTGTATAGAACGTTTGTAAATACATCTTTCCTTTTTTTTTTTTTTTTTGGTCAGGAAAGGAGTTCCCACTTGCTCCCCAAACCCCCTGCTCTGTGATTTGGGGATGCCTCGAGGTTGGAAGTTTGAGTGTTTCACTTTGGTTCTGCCCAGTTACCTTCCAAACCTCGGGGCTCCTCCTGAGGACTAGGTTGGGGTGTGATAGGATTTCAGCGCTGAACCCTCTGAAGAGCAGTTTCCTGTTTGGAGTTAGACTTCCTTGTTGGAGGAAAGTACAAGCAAGGCCTTATATATTTGGCTTTTTTTTTTTCCCTTCTTCTGTGTGCTGCAGTTTTGTTAGAGAAAGAATGCGTTGCAGCTTGGTTTGAAAAGGAGTTTTGTTAAGTGGCAACGATTTTGATAAGAAAGTTCGGTGTGGACTTGGCACGCACTCAATCTTCAAAGTTAAAATGAATGTAAAAGGGAATAGCTTTTTTTTTTTTAAGAAATCAAATCGGTGCCACCATAAGAACGTGGTCAGTGACAGTAGACTCAGGTTTGGTTTTGTAGAATAAATCAGGAGGACGCTATCACTTTTTGCACTTGAGAGTTGTTGCCGCTTGCTGTCAACAAGCCATTACTGGAATTAATAATTCATGAAACCAACAGCTGATTTAGTGGCAGGACAAAGTGAGTACTGCTGATGTGGCAGCCTCTGCCCACACTTTGTTTTGTGGGGGATGCTTTGAGCACACTGATTATAGACACTTGCCTGGCTGCTCTGTTGGCTGTGACTTGCTAATTTTGTGTGCTGCCCTCCTCCTCCTGGCTTGCAGCTACCTTTTATACAGGAGGCGTTCCTGAACACAAACAGTAAAATAAAAATGCTTGCTATTTGAAATGTTTAAATGAATTCCTTTTAATTGATTAGTTTACAGGATAATTATGGTCTTATTCCTTTAAGCATCAAATTGTAAAACCACTTCAAGCTCTTTGGGTAAAAAATCATACCAAGATTAGGTTTCCAGTTCCTTTCTGTCCTAAATAGGGATGGGGAATGTAATTAAGCTGCTTTTGATGACTTCAGGTTTCAATCAGTGTCCACTGTAATGACCTGGAAGTCTGTTGAATCTTATATAGGACTGTCGGTCTAAATGTTAAATAGCATATTCCTTTGCCTTTTGAAGTTACTGAAAGTAAGTATTCCCTACCACTCCACCTGCTTGGTATTTGATTAGATTGCAAATGGTTAGTGCCCATCACACTGTCTCTTATTTTTCTGGAAATATGGAAATACTCAAAATTGCTATTTCGGGGCCTGGTTTGATGATGGCCCAATGGCTAAATCCTCACCTTTCAAGCATCTGGATCCCAAGTGGGCATCGGTTTGTGTCCCAGCTGCTCCAGTTCGGATCGAAGTCCCTGCTTTTGGCCTAAGGAAGCAGTAGAGTATGGCCCAGAGCCCTGGGAACCTGCACCCAGAAGAAGCTCCTGGCTGTGGATCCACCCAGCTCTGTCTGTTTGGGTCATTTGGGAAGTGAACCAGTGGATGGAAGATCATTCCCTCTTTCTTCTGTCTGTAAATCTGATCTGCCTTTCCAATAAAAACAAATGAATTTTTTTTTTTTTTTAAAGAACAAAATTGTTACTCTGCAGCAGCTCTGCAGGAAAATAGTACATGAAGCCTTTTTTTTTGAGATAAATAAATGAGTACCAGTTCTTGAACTCTTGTGAAAGCTCTTTTTTTTTTTGATTGTCCAGAGACCTTTGTGTAATGACTTATTTTTTGTGTCTGGTTAGGTGAGCTGCCAAAGTGTTGGTTAAGTTCATTATTCTGTTCTCAACTTGAGCACTCAACATGTGTTTTCAAGGTCGATTATTTGCGGCATTTGTGATTAATCTTTGAAAAAGTGACATTTTCATGTTTAAATTTGGTTATATATTATTAATACATTGGGGCCTGCATTCCGTGTGCACACCAGCACACCTTACTGCTCCACTTCCTATCCAACTTCCTGCTGATGTGCCTGGAAAAGCAGGAGATGGCCCGAGTCCACTGCACCCTGCATCCCTTGTGGGGAGACCTAGAAGAAGCTCCTGGTTCCTGGTTTTTCTCTGGGCCAGCCTTGGTGAGGCAGTGGGTAGAATATCTTTCTTTCTCTCTCTTCCTCTCAGTAACTCTATTTTTCAAATAGTAAGTTTAAAAAATGTTTAAGAACACCTCAAGCTTATTTAAATGAAATGTCTTTAATATAAATCTTATTTGCTTGCTTTTATGGTCAACTCTACTGTAATCATTCAGGCTAAAATATTTATATGGTACCTTAATTTGTAAAGAAGTGAAAAACTTGTCAGTTTCCTAATTTTGAGATAGTTTGTTTGTATCCCTGTTAGGATCTGGTGCCTACATTTCACTTGTGCAGCTAGACAGGCGCCTGTCCTAGGTGGTGCAGCTGGAGGTTAGGAGCATGGATCCTGCAACAGGTGTTTTGGTCCAGCAGTGAAGTTGGAGTTCCTGAGTTGAATCCCCACTGCTCCGCACTTGTTCAGTTTCCTACTGATGTGCCTCTGAGAGGCTGCAGATAATCGACCAAGTACTTGGATTCCCCTGCCTCCCTCGTTCCTGTGGAAGATAGTCTCTCTCCTTGTCTCCCTTCTCTGTCTTTTCCTTCCTCTCCCTCCCTCCCTCTGCCTTGCAGATAGATTAATAATTTTTTAATAATTAAAAAAAACATGGTCAGTGGATAGAGGGGGTGCCTATTGTCTCACTAACAGTGTATTTGAACAAAGTACATAGTATCTGGGTGCCTTTGGTTTCTTCATCTGTAAATGGAATAAAAGTATCATTGATACCTGCAAAGTGGTTAGATCATTGCCAGTGGTTTTTTTTTTTTTCATTTTCAATGTTTTTTTTTATTTCAGTGTTGTTATTTTTTCATTTTCAAATTGTTTCACCAATTCTTGTAACAATAAAATTCTTAACTTTTGAAAAAAAATTTTTTTTTTTTTAGTTTGAGGTAGAGAGAAAGGGATGAAGAGATGGGCGAAGAGAGTTCATCAACATTTGCTGGGCAAGGCTGCAGTCTGGAGCCCCAAACTCTGGGGTTCTCATGTGGGCAGCAGAGACCCCATGGCTGGAGCCATTATCTGCTGCTTCCTAGAATGTGCATGTACTGGGTGATAGATGAGAAACTCAAGCCATGTCAGATTTGACATGGAATATAAGTGTTTCCACCAGTGTCTTGCCTGTTGTGCCAAATGCCCGCTCCCAGATTCTTGATTTTTGACCTTTGTTAGAATCGGGGTACTTTAAAGAACCAGTAAGATGTGATGATTTTATACCGTTGCAGATACAGAATTTTGTGACATGTAACTTTATGTAGGAAGATTCTTTTAGTATTGAATATACTGTGGGAAACTGTTATCTGTTGGTAATAAATTTAATGGATTAGGAAAGACTCGTAAGTGGGAAGAATACTATTAAAGGATTCTTTGAATGTTGTGCTATACTAATGTTTTTTGTTTTTGTATTCGTTACATTCTGTGTGAAGGACTTGGGGAGAGCTTTTGGGAACTAGAAGGCAATACTTACTTTCTTTTTCCAAAAGTAAAGATCTGTATTTTGAAGTGGGGTAAGATAGAAAACAGGTGACCTGTATTGTTACTATATGTGAATTTTTATTTGTGAAAAACTAAACAGATTTAATCTATCTATTTATCTACCTACCTACCTACTTGGGAAAAGCAGATTTACAGAGAGGAGAGACAGAAAGATCTTCCATCTGCTGGTTCACTCCTGAGCTAAGCTGGTCCAGAGCTAGGAGAAAGCATCTCTTCAGGGTCTTCCACATGGGTGCAGGGGCCTAAGGACTTAGACTATCCTCGACTGCTTTCCCAGGCCGTAAGCAGGGAGCTGGATGGGAAGTAGAGCAGCTAGGACTTGAAGTTTGGGATGCATGCGCTGAAGGTGGAAACTTTAGCCTACTATGCCAAGACACTGGACATTGAGCCCCATATCGTTTTTTTTTTTTAAAGACTTCGTTATTTTTATTGAAAAGGCAGATTGCAGAGAGGAGAGACAGAAAGATCTTCCCCCTATTAGTTCACTCTCCGAATGGCTACAATGGCTAGAGCTGAGCTGATCTGAAGCCAGGAGCTTGGAGCTTTTTTCAGGTCTCCCAAGTGGTTGCAGGATCCCAAGGAATTGGGTCATGCTCCACTGCTTTCCCAGGCCACAAGGGAGAAGCTGGAAGTGGAGTAGCTGGGACATGAACTGGTGCCCTTACGAGATTCAGGTGCTTGCAGGGGAAGGAGTAGCCTCCACGCTAGGCTGTACCCCTCCCCACCCCCAGATTCTTATACAAATGCTTTTATTTTTCCATCCTTCTTACTTTTGATCCCCCAAAAATCTGTTGCATTGTTTGTAAGTGTTGTGGTTGGAACACCATCATTTAATAGAAGGAAAACTTAGGATAGATAAATGGTATTTGGTGTAGCAGTTCAGATGTTGCCTGGCACTCCTGCATCATGTGTTGGCTCTGCCGATTATTCCTGCATTCTGTAGATGTGCACCCTGGGAGTCAGCAGATGGTATGGTTTCCTGCCACCCATATAAGAGACCTGGATTGAAGTAAAGGCTCCTGCATTTAACCTGATCTAGCCTAGACTGCTGCAGGCATTTGAGGAATGAACCAATAAGTGGTAGGTCTCTCTTTCAAATGAATAAATAAACAAAACTGAAAAAAGTCAGCATGTGAGTTCATTAGCAATCTGTGCAAGATATGGAATGTAGTATTTCAGGGGGATATGTTCAAGTGTCATAAGTATTAAAATGAAGAGAGAGATAAAGAAGATGAGAATATAAATGTTTTATAGCAAATAGGCTGTCATTAATTTCACCAATGATGATAGAATGATTACTTCACAGTAGTTCATTTTTATTTATTTATTTATTTATTTTTAAGATTTATTTCTATTACAAAGTCAGATATACAGAGAGGAGGATAGAAAGGAAGATCTTCTGTCCAATGATTCATTCCCCAAGTGAGCGCAACGGCCGGTGCTGTGCTGATCAGGAGCCAGGAGCCAGGAACTTCCTCCAGGTCTCCCACACGGGTGCAGGGTCCCGTCCTCGACTGCTTTCCCAGGCCACAAGCAGGGAGCTGGATGGGAAGTGGAGCTGCCGGGATTAGAACCGGCTCCCATATGGGATCCCGGTGTGTTCAAGGTAAGGACTTTAGCCACTAGGCCATGCAGCCGGGCCCAGTAGTTCATTTTTAAAGAGCTGTGTTGTGGCAGAGTGGGTTACATTGCTACTCATCACTCTGAGTGCTGGTTTGAGTTGGGGCTGCCCCACTTCTGTTAATGCATCTAGGAAAGCAGAGTAACGTGGCCCAAGTGCTTGGGCCCTTACCACCCACGTGGATCCAGATGAAGCTCCTGGCTTTGGCCTGGCCCATTCCCTACTGTTGCTGCCATTTGTGGAATGAACCAGCAGATGGAAGATCTCTTGTTTCTTTCTGTCTCCTTGCTCTGTACACCGGCCTTCAAATAAAGATACATCTTAAAAACAAAAGGGTCTCTCCCTGTAATGCCTTTAAATATATAATTTAATTAGATAAGCTAATAATTAGTTATCCTTTCATGAGTTTATTTAGTTCAAAGAAAGGCAGAGTTTATTTGAAAGGCAGAAGAGAGAGGGAGAGACAGGTCTTCTGTCTGCTGATTCACTTCCTAAGAGCCCAAAGCCCCATCTTAGTCTCCCCTGTGGGTCACAGGGACCCAGACACATGAGCCATCATCTGCTGCCTCTGCATTCTTTATCAGGAAGCAAGATTGGAAGTTGCGCAGCAGGTGCTCAAACTGAGTCACAGTGCACCTCTGCCAAGTTCTGTGTTTGTCATGCTTGAGAAAGTTAATGAGAAATGCTAATATTGATAAAAAATATTTAATGAAATGTCACTGGTCAGTGACATTAAACTGCTAATAAATTTTGCTTTTTCCATTTATATTGCAAAATAAATACTCCTGCAAATAATATATGATGACTTTGTACATATGCTAAAAGAATTAATCATGGGAACAAAATGTTCTCTTTATGTTTATGTATATTTATTGAAATTAGGAAGTGAAACCACTAAAATATTTCTATCATATTACTACTTTTTAGGCATTAATGTACATAGTTGTTTTTGATCGTGCAATGAAAATAAAAAATATTTTTGTTAATTTTTGTGTAACATTTATACAAGATGTTAAAACAGAAAGACAAAAAACAGAGAGAGACACAGGGGCCTGCTATTGCCAAATGCATGTAGCAGCTGGGACTGGGCCAGGGTGAAGGCGGAAAGTAGCAAGTCAGTCTAGGTCTTCCTTGCTGGTGGTGGAGATGTAAGCACTGGAACCATCGCTGATGTCTCACAGAGTGAGTATCAGCAGGAAGATGAGTCAGAAGCAGAGTCAGGACGTCCAAGGCGCCCTAGGACATGAGACAGGCATGCCAGTCTGCATCTTAATTGTTGCACAAAGCATTCATTTTAAAAATTGTATATATTTGTATGACAGACACAGAGTTGTAGTTTCTAATGGCAAGCTTCTTATCCTTTTGCAGTAAGGTTTGTTTGTTTTCTGATGGCTGTTTTCAGGATTTCTTTGATATAAATAAATGGTATACCTATGTATAGATTTTTTAAAAAACTTTACTTGTATCCTAATTTGTGTTTTATGTATTTTTGTATTCATCTTCTTCCTCTTCTGGAATTCCAATTATGTGTTATACTTCCTGAAATTTTTGCACAGTTCTTGGATATTCTGTGCTTTTTAATATTTTCATTCTTAGTAGGTTAAACATTGTTTTTTTTTTTTTAATTTTTGGATAAGTTAAAACATTTTATAGTTGAGTCGGCTTGCTTTGTCTCATCAGACTGTCTTGAAGTCTTTGTAGCATGACAAAATTTTTGGAAAGCTGTGGGTGTAATCTGTCAGGTAATAGGAACCAGGGTAAATGAATCTTCAGTGTGAAGTTTATTTTTATCTAGCTTGGAGCTGTGTTTGGTAATTGCTGTAGCTGTAGATGCTAGTCTCGGGTTTTCATTTTTTTATTTCCTCTGCTGTTTTTAGGTTTCTTTAAGAACTTCTCAGATAGAATCTATATCTTGCATATTTTTTTAGCTGTAATCCATTATTATTGTAAGAATATCCAATATTATTGTAAGACAATTAAGTTTTGCTATTCTTGTTGATCTTGACCGTGGCTCTCTGGTTTTTACTGTCCTCTGCAATGGCAGCTTTCTTGTCTCCTTAGTTCTCCCATGAGTTTAAGGAAAATTATTTATTTTCAGTGTTTAATTTTTTTTTTTCTTGTTAGGGCAGGAATGATGGCTTTCAAACTTTTTGTGTGTTGAAGTTAAAATTGTGAGTTAAATTGTTTTATTCTTTACAGACTTTAGCATTTTTTGCTGTTTTTTATTACTATATTATGAAAGTGCAATGTTATTTGATAACTTAGTACTCTGCCATGCAAGGATTTTTCAATACGTTTCAGTCCCTTGTAATCTTCCCATATTTCTAATTTCCTTTATTTTTCCTGTTTTATTCATGCAGTATTTCTATATATTTAACCACATCTTTGCCTTTTTTAAAAAAATAATTCTGACATTTTTTATATTGAATATTTTTCTTTCCTTTCCTCTTTCTCAGAGCTTATTTAAAATTTTTTTTTAGTGTGCTAAGCTTGGTTTGGTTTATCAGAAATATCTTAGTTTTTTTTCTTTTTCTGCCAGGATATTTCCTCATATAGAGATTATGATTTGCAGTTATTTTCTTCCTGCATGTTTAAGGTACAGACATGTTGCCTTTGACTTCCTTTACTGAGAAGTTAGTTTTAGTCTGAGAGTTGTTTCTCTAATAAGATTTTTAAAAAGCATCTTTTGGGGGCCCGGCTCCATGACCTAGTGGCTAAAGTCCTTACCTTGAACACACCGGGATCTCATATGGGTGCCAATTCTATTCCCGGCAGCTCCACTTCCCATCCAGCTGCCTGCTTGTGGCCTGGGAAAGCAGTCGAACAGCCCAATGCTTTGGGACCCTGCACCCATGTGGGAGACCCGGAAGAGGTTCCTGGTTCCTGGCTTTGGATCAGCACGGGCCGTCGTGCTCACTTGGGGATTGAACCATCGGACGGAAGACCTTCCTCTCTGACTCTCCTTCTCTCTATATACCTGACTTTGTAATAAAAATAAAACAATTCTTAAAAAAAAAAAGCATCTTTTTGGGAAAGATCTTTTTTTCATTTTAGTTGTTGACTTTTTGCAGTTCTATCATTGATTTGTAGAATTACTTTTGTTCATTCCACTTGGAATTGCTTGGACTTTTTTAGTTTGTAGATTGATGTTTACCAGTTTGTAAGTTTATAGTCGTAACTGTGAATGCTTTTATCTTCTCGGACTCTATTTAAATATGTTACCTTATTCTAGTATAACTCCTGTGTTGTCATATCTTTTATATATTTTCCATATCTTCATATTTTGACTTTTTTCATTTACCTAGCAGCTCTTTAGTTTCTTTTCTTTAAAAAGAAAAATTGTATTTATTTGAAAGCCAGAGAAACACAAAGAGCTCAGGGAGACCTGGACAGAGAGGGAGACAGAGTGGAAGGAAGGGAGATTTTCCATCATTTGATTCATTCTCCATTGCCTGCTACAAGTGGAACTGGGCCAGGCTGAAGTAGCATGCGGGAACTCAGTCCACTTTTCCATGTGGATATAATGGCCTCAGGACTTAGGCCATCACCTGCTGCCTGCCAGATTGGGCCTTGACAGGAAGCTGGAGTTGGGGACAGAGTTGAAGCCAGACTCTTCAACCTGGGGTGCATGCATTCCAAGTATCTTAATGGCATAGCCGGTACCCACCCCATCCACTGTTTCTGATATGATTTTTTTTAATTGTCACTTTGGTTTTTGATATTGTTTACATAGCTGAAAGGGATGCATGCCCATGTGGGTCTCTGATTAGGGTGGAGAGGATTTAGGTATGGAGGAAGGTAAGTGTGACAAACGTTTCAGCTTTCTTTTTTTCTCTTTTCTTTCTTTTCTTTTTTTTTGGTTCACTAGGGTTGAACAGGGAGGGGGCTGCTTTTTGCTGACAACTACATCAGCTCGCGGGATGGGGGAAAACTGTTTGATGATGCCTTAGAGAACTTGATGTGGGGAAGAGAATTAATGTTCCAACGGTGTTACTTTGAGTGATTTTAATAGTTCTGAGACATTGTTGGCTTCTTTGCACCAGGGATGAGAAAATCTCTCCAAGGTCTGTTGACTGACTAAGTCCACGTTAGCTCATCCACAGATCCAGTCACTTTTTGAAAAGTTTGGCTAACAGAGTTGTCCAGCATGTTCTGCATTCTATTCTCTGGTGAGGCACTCGACATCCTCTGCTGGCCTAGGTGAGCTGGCTGTCATGTTTGCCCATGTACATGTAGGCGTGCTGTCCACTGCACAGGTATCAGCAACTGAGGAGACCCAATCCCGACACGTGCACTCCAAGATCAGACTGAGTATTTTATGATTATCCCCATGGTTGTTGTTTTGAGTCCAGCAATCTACTTGAGTTCCCTAAGAAACCTTGCCTTGGGAGACCTCAGACTTGACTCCTGTGTGTGCCAGCAAGTGTAGGGTCAGATTTGGTCCCTTACCTGCACCAAGCCAACATGCATAGCTGTAGATAACAGCTGCCTGGTCAGTTCCACCTCCATGCCATCTCTGACACAGTCCACACCCTGTCCTTGCTCTCCCATGTTCTAGCAGGTGCTTCAGCCTGACCCAGCACAGCCTGTCCACTTACCCAGCTTATAAAATGCTGAGGAATGCTGCAACCTTGCCTGACTTGACCTGCGCCAGCCCTGGCTACTTTGCTCCCCAGCCAAGGGAGTTGCCCAAATTTCGCCACGTCTGCTTCCAGCTCCAGATCTCATGTGTACTTGTGGCATGGTCTACCCTCAGTCCCAGCCTTTCCATGTGTTGGCGGGTGCTGCAGCCTGGCCTCCCAGCCCCGGCTCCAATGAATGTTAGGTGAATTCTGCAGTCCAACCTGACTTTACCCTCACCACCCCAAGCTCTTACATAAACTGGCTGGTGCTCCAGTCCCACAGAGGCAAGCCCACAAGTCCACTATACAAATTGCCCCAAGATCCAGTTCTCTCAAGTTCCAGTGTGTGCTGTGAATCAGCCTGTTATGGCCCGTCCTCTGTCCCAACTCTTGCAGGCCGGGACTATAACTTACCCCAGCCGTACATGTCCTCCAGGTCCAGCTTTTATGTGTGCTGGCAGGCTGCCGGCAGTGCTGCTTGGCCAGCCCAGTCTGTTGTGGACGGGTACCTTGGTCTGAACCAGACATGCCCTTCATTTACCCCTCTCCCCTGACATCCCAAACCACCCCAATTCAGTTCCCTTGCCTACCTGCAAGTATAGTAGTCTGGTCTAGGGCCCATGGAAGCTCCTAGAAGTCATTCTTTTCTTGTCAAACATGCCCTCAGGCACTCCCACTCCAGTACATCCCCAGAACCCTTTTCCCAAGGCAATATGCAGCACCTTGGGGTCCAGGGTGGTGTGTCCTGGGTCACCATTCCCTGCCTCCCCACATATATATATATATATATTTTTTTAATATTTTATTGTTATTGGAAAGCCGGATATACAGAGAGGAGGAGAGACAGAGAGGAAGATCTTCCATCCGATGCTTCACTCCCCAAGTGAGCCGCAACGGGCCAGTACTGCGCCGATCTGATGCCGGGACCAGGAACCTCCTCCGGGTCCCCCACGCGGGTGCAGGGTCCCAAAGGTTTGGGCCGTCCTCTCCTGCTTTTCCCAGGCCACAAGCAGGGAGCTGGATGGGAAGCGGAGCCGCCGGGATAAGAACCGGCGCCCATATGGGATCCCGGGGCTTCCAAGGCGAGGACTCCAGCCACTAGGCCACGCCGCCGGGCCCCCCACATATATTTTTAAGGAAAAAAAAGGAATAGGAAAATATGCTGGCATATGTTAGTACAGATTTGGCATTAACCAAGCCAAGAATGTCTGCTAGCTATTGGCTTCTTTTCTCCTCACAGTGTTACACTTGCTTAGGTACAAGACAACCTAGGCAGTTGCCTATAGCTGGCCATATAATATGATTTTAACTTTACTCATTGAATTCTTATTTTTTGTTGTTTTCAGTTCTATACTGCTTATGTAATTTTTTTTTGTAATTTTTCTCTGACTAGTTTTTAGCTCTGTATCATTTTGAAGTTGAACCTTCATAGCTATGCAAAAGTGAAATGTTACTCTTTTAAAAAAGTCTTGTTTCTGATGAATTCAATATCTAGTTCATTTGATGTATTTCTGTTATATCTTGTTTCGCCATGTACTGATTTGTGGCATTTTACCACTTAATGTTTCTAGTTAGCTTTACTTGTCTGTGGATGTTGTAAATCAAAACAGATTTCTCATGGGATTGGTGCCCTGGCATCGTAGGTTAAGCCTCACCTGCATTCCAGCTTCCAGTATTAGCATCAGTTCGAGTCCTGGCTGCTCTGCTTCCGATCCTGTCCCCAGTTAGTATTTCTGGGAAAGCTCAGTTAGTATTTCTGGATTCCTGCACCCAAGTGGGAGACCTAGAGTAAGCTCCAGGCTCCTGGCTTCAGCCAGCCCAGCTCCAGCTGCTGTGGCCATCTGGGGATTGAGCCACTGGATATCAGATCTCTTTCTCTGTCTCTGACTCTCCTTCTCTCTTTGTAAGTTTGCCTTTCAAATGAAAAATAACTAAATCTTAAATATATGTATTTCTTGGAGTGAGTGTTGTGTTTTAGCTTAACAGTAGAGATGCTGGCGAAGATTCCTGTAGCCTGCATTGTAATACCTTGGTTCAGTTCTTGCTCTAACTCCTGATTCTCACTCTGCATTTATCCCCCCCCCCCAAGATTGTTTTATTTATCTTGGTAGGGAGAGGGAGAGACTAAGAGAGATGTCATCCACTGATTGATTCCCTAGTTGGCTACACCAGCCAGCACTGGCCCAGGCTGAAGCCAGATTTGTGTCTTTCACTTGGGTGGCAGGAACCCAAACACTTGGGACATCTTTCATTGCTTTTCTCAAGCCATAGCAGGGATCTGGATGGGAAGTGGAGCAACTGGTACACAATGGGATGTCAGGTTGCTGGCGGTGGCGTTATCCAATATGTCACAATGCCAGCCTGTGGCTTCCTGCTATTATAGATCTTGGAAAACACTTGTGATGGGCTCAAGTAAGTTCTTGCCACCTTTACAAAAGAACGGTCTGTTTCCTGTCTCCCCACTTTGTCATCAGACCATCCCTGGCTGTTGTTAACTGGAGAACTAAACTGGTAGATGAGATCTGTCACTCTCTCAATCATAAATATATACATACATTCATAAATTAAAATTTTTTTCTTAATATGGTTGAATCGCAGAATGTCTTCTACAGAAAATTTTGGTCACATCATTTTTGTCTTAAACCACTTATATCTACTTTTAAGGAAGTCATCCAAATAACATTATACTTACTGGATTGCGTGTTTGGGTGCACTTATGTAGATCACTATCCCAATTTGTATGTGACTTATCATAGGTACTACTGTCAGAACCCTAGAATGGCAGAGCAGCTGATGTGCAGCTTACCTCCTCAGTCATCATGTCTTCAGGATTGACAGATGTTTCCCATGTCAAAAAAGGCTCCAGTATGGTGCTTAAGTCTCTGACTCCAATTTTCATATGGGTGTTGCAATATTAGTTTTTTAGCTTTTAGTGAATTAGTTTTCATACTCCAACTAGCTTTTTAATTCTTTTCCTGTTAGGGTTGGTCTAGATTGTCTGATGTTCTATTCAGGTCCTTTGATGACTTGTTTTTAAATGTTATTCCTACAGATCGAACAAATGCTGAAACACAATACAGAATGCGTCTCTCTTAACCAATATGCATGGACAGGCTTTGAATTGCTTTTGATTTTTGTGTTAGGGAGTTCAGTCTATGTTTGACTAGCCTGCATTGCTTTGTGCACACTTTGACACTCAACTGAGTGACAGAATTGGGGCACAAAGGGCTAAGCTGCTACTTGCAATGTTGTCATCCCATATCAGAGTATTGAGTGTACTCCTGGGTACTTGCTTCCAACACAGTTTCCTGCAGGTGCACCTGTGAAGGCATTGGAAGGTGTCCCAAGTACTGGGATCTGTCACCCACATGGGAGACCAGGGTAAATTTCCTGGCTCTCGTCTTCAGTCTTGCCTAGACTTGACTGTTGGGGACCATCCGGGGAGTGAACCAATGGACAAATGGAAACCTTCTATCCCTCCTGTTCTTTGTTGCTTTACCTTTCAAGTATAAAATTAAATAAATATTTAAGAAAGAGAAAAAGGTTTAACTTATGGGTAGCCAAAGTAATTTACTGAAGTTTGACTTTTTCTTAATCATAGTAGAAATGAAAGATGGAAATCAACAACCAGAGTCTAGACTTAGATTATTAATTTGACACAGTGTCGCTGTCCCACAGCGATGGACTTGGTGCACGGAGCTGATAATAACACGCATGGACTCTGACTGATGGTCAAAAGCCAAAGTTTGTTAGTGGCATCAGACTTTATGCACTGAGGGTCATATGGGATAAGGGAGAAAGTATTGAGCTTATCAACAAAACCCATCAATTGTTTCTATGGTTTTGTTTGGAACTCCTTTTGTCTTGTGTATTCTACCAAGTGTTCTCATTCACATGCTGTCCACTCAACTGTTCTCATACAAATAATATCCAATCAGGTATACAAAAGGTAGCCATTCAGTTGTTCCCATGCAAAGGATATCCAATCAGTCACACAAAAGGTACCCGTTCACTTGTTTTCACACAAATATTATCCAATCAACTGTAATCCTGTGCTTGCTGACCTTCTAGGGTCACAATGTCCTCCTACAACACAGGAGTAGGTCAAAGAGAGCCATCAGTGACATATACCTCCTGTGTAACTTTGGACTTTCTTATACCTCGTATACCTTGTCTCCACACTTGCTTTTCACGAGGTTTACATTCCTCTCTTCCTTCCCCCACCCTACGCCAGTGCTGTGTTTAGCCAAATTTATTTCTTCACTTTATGCAAAGTTAATGCAAACCCGTTTTTTTAATCAGACAAAATTGATGAAAGACTTTTGTTTAAACAATAAAATAAATAGATCCTAGAAAGCTTTTTGTGAAAGCTGATGCTGTACTGTTTGGATTTTTAACCTCCAAACTGTAAGGTGAATAAAAGTCTTCTTTTTTTTTTTATTAAATTTATTCATTAATTACATTGTGTTGTAATTTCATAGGAACTGGGATTCTCCCCCCACTTCCCCACACCCTCCCCCCCATGGTGGGTTCCACCACCCTGTTGCGTAACCATAGTTCAAGTTCAGTTGAGATTCCCTCTTAGCAAGCATATGCCAAGCATAGAGTCCAGCATCTTATAGTGCAGTCAAGTCCAGCTACTTATTGGGGAGACCCTCTCTGGTCTGAGGGCAGAGTATCATCCCGATCAAATAAAAGCACTAACATATTATCAGCAACAATTAACATAGTTATGGAATTAATTGACATAGTATTGAGCAGCCAACATGTTAAAACTAAATGCGATTTCTTAACCACATTCTGTGACCACCCTATTCACATTTCCATTTTAGTTTATATACTACATATGACATAACATCCATAACCTAACATGTTATGCATAACATCATATCTTCTTAAATTAAGGTGAACATGTGGTGTCTAACCCTTTGGGATTGGCTCATTTCCCTTAGCATTATGGTTTCCAGTTTGGCCCATTTGGCCACAAAGAACTGCATTTTGTTTTTTTTAATAGCTGAGTAGTATTCCATGGAGTAGATGAACCATAGCTTTCTTATCCAATCCTCTGTTGATGGGCATTTTGGTTGTTTCCATGTTTTTGCAATTACTGATTGTGCGGCTATGAACATAGGAGTGCATGTTGGTTTCTTGTAAAACAATTGTTCTGGATATATTCCTAGGAGTGCTATTGCTGGATCATACGGTATGTCGATTTTGAGTTGTTTGAATATTCTCCATACTGATTTCCATAGAGGCTGTACCAGCCTGCAGCCCCACCAGCAGTGAAGTAGGGTACCCTTTTCCCCACAACCTCGCCAACAAGTGTTGTTGGTGTTTTTCATGTGGGCCAGTTTTACTGGCGTTAGGTGGTACCTCATTGATGTTTTAATTTGGATTTCCCTTATTGCCAGGGAACTTGAGCATTTTTTCTTATGTTTGTTTGCCATTTGGGATTGTTCCTTTGTGAAATGTCTGCCCATTTCCCATGCCCATTTCTTGAGCGGCTTGTTTGTTTTGGTGTTTTGGCTGTTTTGTAGTTCTTTGTATATTCTGGAGATTAGCCCTCTATCACCTACGTAGTGCGCAAAGATCTTCTCCCATTCTGTGGGTTGCTTTTTTACTTTATTGATTGTTTCCTTTGCTGTACAGAAGCTTCTTAGTTTGATGAGGTCCCATTTGTTTATTCTGGTCTTGATTTCTATTGCTTTTGGAGTCCTTTTTAGGAAGTAGGGACCTACGCCTAGATCTTGCAGAGTATTTCCAACATTTTCTTCCAAAAGTTTGAAGGTTTCTGGATGTAGGGTTAGACCTTTTATCCATTTAGATTTGATCTTGGTGTATGGTGAGAGATGTGGGTCTATCTTTTTGTTTCTGCAGGTTATCAACCAGTTGTCCCAGCAGCATTTATTGAACAGACCTTCCCATTTGCCAGAATTATCATTTGTCCTTTTGTCAAAGATTATTTGGCTGTATCTGTGTGGGTTCCCGTCTGGTGTTTCTATTCTGCTCCATTGATCTTCCTCTCTATCTATAAAAGTCTTCTTTATAGGGCCCAGCGGTGTGGGCTAGTGGCTAAAGTCCTTTCCTTGAACACGCCGGGATCCCATATGGTCGCTGGTTCTAATCCCGGCAGCTCCACTTCCCATCCAGCTTCCCTGCTTGTGGCCTGGGGAAGGCAGTTGAGGACAGCCCAAAGCCTTGGGACTCTGCTCCCATGTGGGAGACCTGGAGGAAGTTCCTGGATGCACTGGCCTGGCCATTGCGCTCACTTGGGGAGTGAATCAACAGATGGAAGATCTTCCTCTCTGTCTCTCCTCCTCTCTGTATATCTGACTTTGTAATAAAAATAAATAAAGATTTAAAAAAAATAAATGAAAGTCTTCTTTATAAAGTAAGTCTATGAAGTATATTTTGTGACAGCCTTGAAAAGTTGACTAGTATGCAAGAAAATTTACTGTATATATTTACTGTATGTATTTATATATCTACTGTATATATAGTATTTTCAGTAAGGGTTAAAGATTATCTTTGATTCAATGCGTTTCTTAATTGTTAATGCATTTATGTGTGGAGAAGCTATTTTCAGTATATACCCCTGTAAGAAAAATCTTATCAAACTTAGACCTGCATATGATATACAGATACATATCCAATAATCTGTAATGAAGAAGCTATTTGCCTCACTGATTGATTTCCTGTCCTCATTATGCAATGGAGAAACAATTTGAACTGTGTAAAGCTTTCTGTTTTGCTTTTCATATTTCTAAACAATATGTTTCTACTACTGATTCTGATTTGATACTTTCATATTTTAACTTGCTAATGTAACAGATTTAATTGGCTTTAAAATCTCACCTCTGGGACAGTGTTTGTTACAGTAAAGTTGCTGCTTGGTTTATGGCCTGGGTTTTCCTCTTCTGAGCCAGCATCCCAGGTGGTAATGGATGGTAGCTCAGTACTTTAGTTCCTTTCACACACTTGGGAGACCCAGATGGAGTTCTAGGTTCTCCACTTCAGTCTGGCCTATCCTGGATATTATTGACATTTGGGAAGCAAATCAGTGGATGAAAAAAGAAAAATCTCTCTGTGCTTTAAAAAAAAAAAAGTGAAAACAAATTAATTCTTCATACCTTTTTCTTCTTTTACCCTGTTAGATTTGTTTTCCTCTTATTACCTTAAGTGTGTATGCTTACACCTTTTTCTTTTCCCAGTAACTAATGCAATGTTTCTGTACTTCACATGTTGTATGATAACGATGTTACTGACTTTAGCCTTCCCTTTATCAACTCCCCTCTACCAATCCTTTACGATGATTATTATTCTTTGTAGTATCATTGCTGTTAACATTTCCATCTTGTTCTGCAAATATAATATATTTAGTCCTTTTATTTTTCTGTAAATAATTTTATTTTAAAGTTAAAGTCATTAGTTTGTACATTATCAGGACTGTGGACTTTTTTTTTTTTTGCTGTATAGAAAAGTAACCAATGTGATGATTATAAGTATTATACAATTCTTAACCTTTTTCAACAGTTACTCTGAACATATTCAGACTTGTAGTGATGTTATAAACTTTCAGTTTACCTTCACCAGTTTTAGTGTCTTTCTCTGTTTTGGTTCATATTTTAGTTGCACTGGATTATATCAGTAATTTTATGCATGACATTTAGTTTCTTTGTTTCTAAAAACTTTATATGCCGTGCTTAATACTAATTTGCCAGAGTAGGTAATTAACTTTCCTTTAATATACTTCAGTGGTTTCATTTTCATTTGCTTATTTTTTATGTCAAAAAGCTTTCTAGGATGTGTTTATTACTTTGAAAATTTTGCCTATATGTGAGCACCTACTTTGTACATTTTTTTCATTATCTTGGACTCTTCGCAAACCTTTTTAAAATTTATATTAAGTGAACAGATTTCCTGTGTTTCACATTACAGAGGTAGGAGTATCATGCTATTTTCCCTTTCCCTCAGTCCCCGTCGACCCTTTTTCCTTCGTCTTTTTTTTTAATCTAATTTTTACAGTGGCATACTACCATTTAACTATGCAGTTGTTGCAGGATGTGAGCGAGATCACACCAGACATGTCTAAAGCTTATTAAGGAGTCTTTATTAACCAAGCTTGGTGATAATAGAGCACAGTAGCAAATCACAAGTCCATGCAGCAATCCATCCAACCAGTCGTAATCCCAAAACAAACAAATGGTCATCATCCTTAAGTCCATCCATTAAGCTGAAGACCTATGTCCCAGCTTCCCCAGCAATTTAAGTTATCCTAAGAGACATGCAACAAATAACTGGGACACACTCACAAAGAACCTGGACACACTTACAAAGCTGCAGACATTCACCTTTCCCCGGCTTTTCTGCCCACATTCTACTGCTGCTTGGCCTCACCTCTTCTGGAACTCCAGATAGTACATAAAGCAGAAACAACATTATTATAACTATTGCCTCTTCTAAGCAGTACACAGGGACCATGCTCAGGGGATTACCTGTCCTGGGTCAGCCAAGAGTCGAGGTGCTAGTGTAATGGAAGCACCTGGCCAGAAAGAGAGTGAAAGCCCCTGCTTCATGGGCCTTTTAAAGGGGCTTGTGAGGGGAGTGGTTACACGACAATGCAATACCGTCCCCTCTCAGTTGATAGGTGAGTCACAGGTGGAGTGAATACCTGAGTGTTATGGGCTAAGGAGTTAATTAGTGCTCGTTGGGATGGCAGGAACAGGAACTGGGCTTGTAGCTAAAACACCTAGACTAATTGGACTTCCAATATCCTGGCTAATTTAGGATGTGGGGGAAGTGGTTGAGGATGGAATTAACATTCCATTGCTGTTAAGACTCACCTTCAGGACAGAGGGTAGGGTACACAGCCAAATTTCATTTGCCCATGCCAATGGGTGCTGGCTTCACTGGCTGTACCCCATAACACAGTCATAGGCTTAACCTTCCATTAGGCAAGTATTATCAACACAAAGCAAGTAGAAATTTTAAGAAAAAGATTCTGTTCCTCCAAAGTATAGCAAAAGGCTGTAAACATTAGTCAAGTCTCAGGATATCAGTTTTGCTCATGTAGGTTACATTTTTTTTCCTGTACTCTATGAGTTAGTTATCACACATCAGGGAAAACATGATATTTATCTTTTTGGAGACTAGCTTATTTCACTAAATGTAATGATTTCCAATTGCATCCATTTAGTTGCAAAAGACGAAATTTCATTCCTTTTTTTTTTCTGGCTGAGTAGTATTGCATTGTTTATCTACAAAATTGCTCTTATCTAATCATTCATTGATGGGTGTCAGGGCTGATTTCATGTCTTACCCATTGTGAATTTGACTCCTATAAATATGGGGGTATAGGTAGCTCACTATGCTGATTTCATTTGGTTTACATTAAATTCTTAGAAATGGGATAACAGGGTTGTATGGTAGATCTATTTTCAATTTTTTTGAAGATTTCTTTGTTTTTATTAGAAAAGCATATTTTAAGGAGAGAAGGAGAGATAAAAAGAAAGATGGTTCACTCCCCAACTGGCCTCATTGGCTGGAGCTGAGCTGATTCAAAGCCAGGAGCCAAGAGCTTCTTCCCAGTCTCCCACATAGGTGCAGGGTCCCAAGGCTATGGGCCATCTGCTGCTGCTTTCCCAGAGCACAAGCAAGGAGCTGGACAGCAATGGAGCAGCCAGGACATGAATTGGCAGCCATATATGATCCTGGCACTTGGAAGAGGAGCATTAGCTAATTGAGCCATTGCATTGAGCCTTATTTTCAGATTCCTGAGGAATCTCCTTACTGTCTTCCATAAAGGTTGCATTGGCTTGCATACCCATGAACAGTGGATTAGGTACCTTTTTCCCCATGTCTTCACCATCACTTTTTTTTTTTCTGATTTCTGTGTGATAGCCATTCCAACTGAGATGAGGTGAAATGTTGTTGTAGTTTTTAGTCTGCATTTGCCTAATGGCTAGTGAACAGGAGCATTTTTTTCATGTGTCTATTGGCTGTTTGAATTTTATCCTTTGAAAAATGCCTATTCATATCATTTGCTCGTTTCTTAACTGGATTGTTTGTTTTGTGGTTGTTGAGCTCTTTAACTCACAGACATTTATCCTCTCTCAGTTGCATATTTTACATATACTTTCCCCTATTCTACTGGCTGCCTTTTTGCTGATGGTTTACTTGATTCTTTGAAGAAACTTCTTAGTTCCATATAATTCCATTTATTTTTAATATAATTCTCTGTGCTTTTTGGAGTCTTTCCTAAGAAGTCTTCTCCTACACATAATATCTTGCAGTGTTTAGTGTTCCCCCAGTGTTTTCCTGACATGATTTGGTGGTATCAGGTTGTAGATTTAGACCCTTGCTCCATTTAGAGTCAATTTTTGTAAAAGCTAGGTATTCTGTTTCATGCTTATGTAGTTTTCCCAGTACCATTTCTTCCTGGATTGATTCTGGTTTGCTTGTGGACAATTAGTTAAATGTAGATGTGTGGGTTTATTTCAGGGATTTTTATTGTGTGCATTGATCTTCATGTCTACTTTTGCACCAGTACCACGCTGTTTTGATTACATAGTTGTCTTGAAGTCTGATATTTTAATGCTTGGTGCTTTTTTTTTTTTAATTGCTTTGGCTATTTGAGGTCTCTAGTGTTTCCATATGAATATTAACAACATTTTTTTCTAGATTTGAGAAGAATATCATAGATATTTTAATTGGGATTACATTGAATCTAACTTGCTTTCAATAGCATGGACATTTATCCTTGCATACCAGGGATAAATCCCTCTTGATCTGGATTCTGGATGAATTATCTTTCTGATTTGTTTTTGGAATCGGTTAGCTAATTTTTTGTTGATGATTTTTTGCATCTGTGTTCATCTTTCTCTGTTGTGTCTTTATTACTGATTCTGTCCTGGTTATTGGTCTACTTAGGTTTTCTGTGTCATCATAACTCAGTTTATGTAGATTGTGTCCAACAACCTATCCAATTTTTTTCTAGACTTTCCATATCTGTGTTATCTATTATTTCCTTTTCATCTCTGATTTTATTGAATTGATTGGTTGTTTTGGTTAGTTGGCCCAGTGGTTTATTGACTATTCAGAAAAACAGCTCTTCAAATGACTGATATTTTGTTCTTTTTTTTTTTTTAGTTTTTATTTGTTTATTTTTAAGTTTTAAATATTCTTTACATAGTTAAAGAGGGTCAAGGCATGGAGGAAGGTGGGTGAGACAATTGTTTTAAATTTTTTTCTCTTGTGTACACAGCAGGGGGAGGGGAAGGCAACTCCATGCTGTCAAACTATATCAACACCTGTGGTTGGGGGTCAGGCAGTCATTTGATGTTTCTGTGGAGACCTTGATGTGGTGAAGCATATTCTGAGGGTGTTACTTGAGTAGTTTTGTTAGTTCTGAGATAGTATTAGGTTCCTAACACCATGCTTGAGAAAGTGTTTCCAAAGTCTCCTGGCTGACCAAGTCCATCTTAGTGCACCCACAGGCCTAGGAACATGTTGCAGTGTTTGGCCAGGAGAATGTTCCAACATGTTCTGCTTTTGATCCTCTGACTTGGCACTTGATATATCCTGTGCTGACCTACACAAGCTGACTGTCACATCCTCTGTGTGTATGTGGACATGCTCTCCACTGCTCAGGCATCAGCAATGAAAGAGGTTCAGTCCTAACACATGTACTCCAAAGTCAGACCACTTAGATTGCTATTTTCACTGTCTTCAAGATTTGAGTCCAGTGATCTAGTTTGGTAGTCCCCCAGGAAATCTCACTTGGGGTGATCTTAGACTTGATTCTCGTGTGTGCCAGCCAGTGCAGGGTCAGGTTTAGTGCATCATCTGCTCCAGCCAACTGACATAGCAGTGGATGCAGCTGCCTGATCAGTTCCATTGCCATCCCATTTCTCTCATGGACTAACGATGCTACAGCTTAGTCCAGCCCAACCCAACACAGGCCTGGAATTCACCATGTACAAACAGGTGACACCACCTAATCCAAGCAATTCCCAGTAATCCCCACAGGCCTGTCTCCTGCCCTGGTTTTGTATGTATGCTGCGTTCTAGTCGGGCCTGTCCTATGTCCTATCTGGCTCTCTTGCACTCCTGTGGGTGCTGCGGCTCCGTCAGACCTGCCCCCAGACCCGGCTAACACATATCCTGAGGAGTGTTGCAACCTGCCCTGTCCCCAGTCCCAGCTATTGTGTTCCCCAGTGGGAGCTGTGGCCTAGCAGGGGAAATCCCCAGGATCCCCTCTGAAGCTTGCTCCCCACCCTAGATCCTCACCCCTGCCATCAAGTGTCATAACCCTACTTGGAATGGTTTGCCCGGAGTCCTGGCCTTTGCATGTGCTGGTGAGTGCTGCAGTCTGACTCAGCCTGCTCTCCTGACAGCCCCAGTTTCCCTGAGGATCTGGTGAGTTGTGTCATCAGGTCTGGTTCAGCAGGTCATCACTCCCAGCTCTCTGTGCAAACTGGTGGGTGTTGCAGTCCTACAGAGGGAAGGCCACAAGTGCGCTACAGAATCTGCATCCAGATCTGGTTCTTTTACATTCTGGTGAGTTCTGGCACCCAGCCTGATGTGACCCACCCCTATTCTGTAACTTGGCAGTGGGTGCTATGTCTTACTTAGCCCAATCAGTCATTCCTCTCAGTCCCAGCTTTCATGTATGCCAGTGAGTGGCAGGAAATGCTGTTTATCCCAGCCCATGTCTCCGTATGACCTGGTACCTTGGCTTGACCCAGATACACCCTGCAGTTTTCTCTCTAAAATGCCTGGTTACCAGCTACCTACTATATCTGCAAGTGCAGTGGCCTGGTGTGTGGAAGACCCCAGTTGTTACTTCTGCCCTGTCAAACATGCCCTCAGTCACACCTACTCCAGTACTTTTCCAGACTCCCTACCCTGTGCAATATGCAGCCTTTCCACCTGGTGGCAGGAGTGGTGTGTCCTTTCCTAGGTTTCCTCGCCTTCTCCACGTTCCCAACATATCTTAAGAAAGAAAAGGTAACTTTGCTGGCACACTAGTATAGTTAACACAAAATTGGCACTAACCAGGCCCAGTTTGTGTGCAAACTATTGCTGCTTTTCTTCCAGCAGTGTAACACTTGCTTAGGTAAAAACTGACCTAGTGAGTTACTTACAGCTGGGAACTGATCTAATATATTGTTCTTTGGTTTCAATTTTGTCTAGTCTCTAATTTTTAGTATTTCTTTTTTGCTTCTGAATTTGAATTTGGTTTTTTTTCCCTAGGCCCTCAGTGGTTTGATGAATCATTCATTTGATGCCTTTCTGTTTTCTAATTAGTGTAAACTTCCCTCTTTTATTTTTTTTGAAGACTTATTTTTGTTAGGAAGTCAGATATACAGAGAGGAGGAGAGACAGAAAGGAAGATCTTCCGTCCATTGATTCATTCTCCAAGTGGCTACAACCAGCCAGAGATGTGTCGATACAAAGCCAGGAGCCTAGGGCCTCTTGCAGATCTCCCACGCGGGTGCAGGCTCTCAAGTCTTTGGGCCATCCTCAGCTGTTTTCCCAGGCCACAAGCTGGGATCTGGATGGGAAGCAGGACGGCCAGGATTAGAATCAGCACGTGCAAAACAAGAACTTTAGCCACTAAGCTACCACGCTGGGCCTTGAACTTCCCTTTTAGTAGTGTATGTGCTGTATCCAATAAGTTTTGATATGATGTGCTGTCATTTTCATCCATTTCCAGGAATTTTTCTGTTTTCTTTTTAAGTTAATCTGCTCCATAGTACAGATTAACTTGTTTCCTTTTTGATTTTCTGTCTGTTGGATTTGTCCATTGATGAACGTGGTGTTTGAGATCCTCCATTGCTATTGTAGTAGAATCTGTATCTCCTTTCAGATCCATTGACAATTGTTTTAAATAGCCAGGTGCTCCTGCATTGGGTGTATATACATTTAATACAGTCACTTCATGTTGAATTGATCCCTTAATCATTATGTAATTTTCTTCTTTGTTTCTTTCAGCAGTCTGGTTAAAGGTTGTTTTGTTTGATATTAGAATGGTTACCTGCTCCTTTTTCATCCTTTGACTTTCATTCTGCATGTATCTATTGTTAAAGTATATTGCTTTTTTTTTTTTTTTAGGTTCTCTTTATTTGAAAGGCAGATTTACAGAATGAAGGCAAGAGAGAAGGGAGAGAGATCTTCTGTTAGCTTGGTCAATCCTTCAAGTGGCTTCAATAGTTGGAGCTGAGCTGCTCCAATGTCAATAGCCTGGAGCTTTTTCCAAGGGCCTCCTACGTGGATGCAGGGGCCCAGTTCTTGAGGCATTTTGCTTTGCTTTTCCAACCAATAAGCAGGTTCTGGATCAGAAGTGGAGCAGCTGAGTTGTTAACCGGCACCCAAATAGGATGTTGTCATCACATGTGGAGGATTTGCATGCTGTGCCACCATACCAGCCCCAAAACTGTTTTTTTTTTTTAATTTATTTATTTATTGGAAAGGCAGATATACAGAGAATAGGAGAGACAGAGAGGAAGATCTTCCGTCCCATGGTTCACTCCCCAGCTGGCCGCAACGGCTGGAGCTGAGCCAATCTGAAGTCAGGAGCTCTTCCGGGTCTCCCACACAGGTGCAGGGTCCCAAAGCTTTGGGCCATCCTCGACTGCTTTCCCAGGCCACAAGCAGGGAACT
Organism: Ochotona princeps; assembly: GCF_030435755.1. Lineage (NCBI taxonomy): Eukaryota > Metazoa > Chordata > Mammalia > Lagomorpha > Ochotonidae > Ochotona > Ochotona princeps. The sequence goes on along the minus strand of NC_080832.1, from coordinate 101,391,948 downwards.
GGATGGGAGGCAGCGCTGCTGGGAATAGAACCGACACCCTTATGGGATCCCGGCGCGTTCAAGGCGAGGACTTTAACCACTACTCTATCGCGCCGGGTCCAGAACTGGGTTTTTTGTAGACAGCAAATAGATGGATCTTGCTTTTTAATTCATTTGCCATCTTGCATCTATCAAATGGTTGTTTAGTCCATCGTTGTTCAGGGTTGTTATTGAAAGGTAATGACTTGGTCTTACTGGTTTCTGTCAGTATTCTTGTTTGCTCTTTTTTTTTCCCTTTGTACCTGTATCATATTCTGCCTTCAGATTCTTTCACTGTGGTGATTAGTGTTCTTTGTGTGTAGCACATCCTGTAGCATCATTTGTAAGACTAAGTGGGTGATGGCAAATTTGTTCAGTTTCTGTCAAACTTCTTTGTATTTGAATAGTTTTTTCATTCAGCTTTGTATCATTTTAGCATTTCATTAATTTTCTATTTACTTAGCTTTTTAAAATTAGTCGATTGTGTTTATTTGAAAGGCAGACAGAAAGAGGTGGAGATAGGGATAGGCAAGGTTGGTTCGTTTCACTGCTAGAAGACAAGGCTGGATCAGTCTAAAGACAGGAGCCAGGGATTTTGGATTCTCCTTGTGTGTGACAGGGATTCAAACCTTTGAGCCATCAGCAGCTGTTTCCCCACAGTGTACGTTAGCAGGACACCAGAATTGATAGATTGAAGACTTAAATCCAAGTACTCTGATGTATATATCTGTATTTTTTGTTGACAGTTGTGTTTCAAGCTGACTGATTTCAATCCTACATTACAGGATTTAATCTTACCTTTTTGTTTTGATTTTGTAACTCCTTATCTGTCAGAGATAATATTTTTATTGTTGTATTGTTGATGGTTGTAACCAGTCTGCCTCCTTTGCTGTCCCTCCCAACCATCGCACAAATGCCCTGTTCTCGGACTATTACTGTTTATTCTAGGAATTTTCCAGTTTATCATGACCTATCATGGTGAACTATTATCTTTCGTGGTTAAAAATAAAAAATAAATGTTTGTTTATATGGATAGAACTTGGAGCTATTTGGAATTGGGTTATAAGTTCTGCACACTGATCAGGAGGATTGCACTGAGGAATGAGTATTCATTCTTGGCACAATACCTATGCTATTTTACCTAATTTTTTTTTTTTTTTTTTAGCGTTTTTGAATTTATTTGAAAGGGAATTGTAAAAATGGGGTAAGGAGGAAGTAAGGAAGGGAAGGGAAAAGAGAAAGATAGGGATCAATCTTCCATCCCCTGGTTTAGGCTGAAACCAGGAGCCAGGAACTTCATTTGGTCTTTCACATGGATTGTGGAGCCCCAAGTATACTTGAGACATCCTTTCCTGATTTTCTAGGCCATTGCAAGGAGCTGAATGAAAGTGGACAGCCATGATACAGTTATTCCTTGCCCTCACTTGTACGTGTGTGTGTTAGCCCTTTAGTTTTTTGCCTTGATACAACAGTGCTTATGGATATTAGCTCTTGTACATAGAGTGTAGGTGAAGAATATCCGGCCCCTGGGCCATAGAAGGCCATGAAATAATTTGGTTTGATCCTTCCAAAGCAGTCACAGGTGGTATTGGAAATTCAATAAATCTACAACAGGTTAATGTTTTTAAAGGTTTAATTTATTTTTATTGGAAAGGCAGATTGGATTTGTGGAGAGAAAAAGAGAAAGATCTTCCATTTGATGGTTCACTCCCTAAATAGCCATCATGACAAGTCAGGTGCCCGGATTCTTCTTTAGGTCTCCTGCGTGGGTGCAGGATCCCAATGCTCTGGGCCATCCTCTACTACTTTCCCAGCCCACAGACAGGGAGTTGGTTGGCAAGTGGAGCACCCAGAAAGAACCTGGCGCCCATTTGGGATCCTCACACTTACAAAGTGAGGATTTAGCCATTGAGCTATTGCACCAGATCCCAGACTAAATTTTTAGTTGATAATTTTGTGTGACTTGAATATGATATAAATGTCCAAATAGTCCTGGGCAAGAAAAAAAAGTTCTCTACACCTGCGTTAGAGATTGAATAACTTCCCAATTTTCTTTTTCTTTTTTCAGAAATGTATTTTATTTATTTGAAATGGGGTTACAAGAGATAGAAGGAGAGACAGAGGTCTTCCATTTGGTTCATCCCCTATATGGCTATGAAAATTGGGGCTAGGCCATGCCCAGACCAAGCACAAGCCAGGTGTGCTGACCCATGTGGGTGGCAAGGGCTTAAATACTCTGGCCATCATGCACGCTGCTACCTTCCCAGGTACATTAGTATAGAGTTGGATCAGAAGTGGAGCAGACCAGGACTTGAAGTGGTGCACATGTGGCAACTTAATTGACTGCACCACAGTGCCACCCCCGCAGCCCAGGTTTTCAGTGCTGCATCTTACATGGCTCCATCTTTTTAGGATTTGTGTTCGCACACAAGTTGTGTATGTGAAGTTCCAATCCCAATTGGAACTTCCTTAAATAATCTAGCTTCTTTACACCTTTATAAACTATGATCTACCTCCAGAAACTTAGAATTTCTTGTGAGCTTCATTAGCATGTTGGGATGTTTTCAACTTCAAATAGAGGTTTTGTCTGTAATTTACTCAGAAAGTAAGAAAAATTTACCAAAAGAACTAAATTGTTCATGTAACAGATCTAAATATATTATAGTTTGGGGCTTGCTTTATTTTTGCCCTTTGAATGCAGCAGAGACCCCTGTAATTTTCATCTTTTCTGTATCATAATCTTATCTTCTGTTTCTCTTGTAAGTTGTTGTAGCTGTTTGGGGTCATTGTGTCTTTTTAAAGAACATGCAGATTCTGCAAGAGGACATTCTTTATAGTATTTTTAAGATCAAGAAAGGCCTTTAAAAAAAAAAAAACCAAAAAGGATTGGGAACCATTTACGCAATGCCTGTTTGAAAACTAGTTATTTCTTGTATGTAGTTGCATGTGATTGGAATTTTTATAAATGGATTCTGTAGACTTTCACTTTTGGCCAGCAACTTTAGATATGTTGACACTTAATCAGAATAAATATGCTTGATGAAAAGTACTGATCTAGGTTAGTCAGGATTTGCTCTATTGGGGCTGAGAAACCTCATTTGTGAGTACATGATTTCAAAATATTTAAATGAAGTCAAGATTCTGTGATTAAAGAGAATGGGCACTGTTGGGATGGCTGTTGGTATGACCAACACGATATTCTTTCCTTTAATTTTAATTTGTTGTTTTTTTTTTAAATACTGAAAGACTCCAATTTTTTTCTCCTTTTTCGATTTTGAATTTTATAGTGCAATTCCATACGGTCTGGGATTTCTGCACCCTCCCCCACCAATATCCACCCCCTGAGTGATTTTCCCCATATGATTACAATAGTATAGTCCTTCATAAGCAGTCATAAGTTCAACAGTCTGTTATTTGAGTGTGCCTTGACATTACTGGCACGACAACCTCAGACAGTCCAGCATCCTATTGTCTAGATATGTCCAACAGTTTCATTGGGAGTGCATCTTTGATTTTGATGTAGAGATGCATACTGCATTGTATCTTCTCATCTGAATATGATATTCTCTATTACGCCATCACTATACATTCCCTTATATGAGAAGCCATGAAACAAAGTCAACAACAAATATAAAATTAAAACAAAAAAATTGCAGCACCATGTAGTCAAAAAACAAGCCGACAAGTCCGTGAATAACCGACACATGGGTGAAGAAAATAGAAAAACCTCTATGGTAAAATGATGCCACTGTGCGATCCATGAGCCAGTGATGAATTCAACAAGAGAAAAGAAACTTTGGAAGATATGAAAATGAAAACAAAAACTTCAAAACACATGGGCTATAGCAAAAACAGTAAGGAAAGGGTTATTAATCTTTTTTTTTTAAGATTTATTTTTATCACAAAGTCAGATACAGAGAGGAGGAGAGACAGATCTTATATCCATTGATTCACTTTCCAAGTGACCGCAGTGGCCAGTGCTGCACCAGTACGAAGCCAGGAGCTAGGAATTTCTTCCAGGTCTCCCACGTGGGTGCAGGGTCCCAAAGTTTTGGGCCATCTTTGACTGCTTTCCCAGGCCACAAGCAGGGAGCTGCAGGGCTGCTGGGATTAGAACTGCACCCATAAGGGATCCTGGTGCATTCAAGGTGAGGACTTTAGCCGCTACAAGATTGTGCCGGGCCTGGGTTATTGATGTTAAAATTTGCATGAAGACTGCCTTGTATCAGAGAGAACATATGGTATCTGTCCTTTTGGGATTGACTTGTTTCATTGAGTATATTCGTCACTAGTTGGGGCCATCTAGTTGTAAATGGTATACGTTTCATTATTTTTAATGCCTGAGTAATATTCTATGGAATGAGTATGTTTGATGGCATGAATTAGGATTTGTATTTCTTTAGAGGCTTCTATTTAAAAGCTGTGATGTGCCGTATACTGAGATTACCAAGATAATTGTTGATGTAAAGAAAAACTTACAAGCTTTAATGATGTCTTATTTTGTTGATTAATATGGTTTAGAGTGTTTTGTGAATTAGATATTCTACATTTTTTTTTTAGTTGACTATATTGTGGAATATGACTATGATGCTGTCCATGATGATGAATTAACTATTCGAGTTGGGGAAATCATCAGGAATGTGAAAAGACTCCAAGAGGAAGGATGGCTAGAAGGAGAACTAAACGGGAGAAGAGGAATGTTTCCTGATAATTTTGTCAAGGTAAGTGTTTTTGGTTACGTTTCTACCTATTGCTTTATTGAATTGCATCTGTTAATATTAAGAAATACTTTAAAAAGGTTTTGAAAAGAATTCCAGGGATATGCTTCTATGTTAATAGTGCTGCTTTATGTCCTGCTGGATGATACTGTGTGTTTTTGTTTGTATATGCTTATGCCTCTTTATGTATCTGTCTGACTTTTAAAAATAAATTAATATTTAGCATTTGGTTTACATTTTGTAATTTGTAAAGTAGTTTTTCCATATACACTCTTATTTATACTTTGTTAGGTGGGTGCACAGGACAGAAAATAAACCCTTTTAAATATTTAAATCTTTATTTAAAACATTTAAATAATTTCCCCATAGTTCAATAGCTAAAGAGACTGAATCTGAACTGAGATCCTCAACAATTACCTTAAAAGTCTTCTCATTGCATTTTAAAATTCATTTTTGCTTTTGTCGTACCTTTTGCAATGTAATGAATTCCCAGCTCCCTCCCCTCCCCTTTTGACGATTTGTTTATTTGTATTGCAAAGTCAGATATCTAGAAAGGAGGAGAAACAGAAGATGCGTACATTGATTCACTCCGAAAGCGGCAGCAATGGCTGGAGCTGAGCCAGTCAGAAGCCAGGAGCCCAGAGTCTCTTCCAAGTCTCCCATGCGGGTGCAGGGTCCCAAGGCCTTGGGCTGTTCTCAGCTGCTTTCCCTGGCCACACGCAGGGAGCTGGATGGGAGGCTGGGCTGCCGGGATTAGAACTGGTGCCCATATGGGATCCTGGTGCGTTCAAGGCAAGGACATTAGCTGCTTGGCTACTCTGCTAGGCCCTGAATCACACTTTTTTGAGTATCAGTGTCATCACTGTAATAATTACTCTTCATTTAATACCAAGCATTCCTTTTCTAGGAAATATTTCAATCACTCGAGCCAGAAAATAGTGCTCAGGGTTTTAAAATTTGTTATAACTTGATAAAATATTAAGTTTAAAGTAGGAAAAAAGCAAAGACTGTATATTTATGTATCACTTATAATAATATTAATTTCTATATTTTGTTTTGTTTTTACATGTAGACATATACCGTAGCATAGTTTGTGATTGTGAGTTCTTCTGGAAAAGCTAATGCATGTATTTCATTTACTTTTGTAACTTACATAGTAGTAGTTAGCAGTATATTTACACAGCATGAATATATATTTTTATTTTATTTTCTATGATGTTTACGTAGTTGATTAGGCTGGGAAAGGTCAAGGGTTAGGGGAAAGTGGATCAGACCATTGTTTCTACATTTTCTTTTTTCTTCTTCCAGTATCTGGGGGAGGGAGGGAGATAAGGGTAGAACCCACACCCAGCCTCCCAATGGCCCATATTACCCAGATGGGGAATCGCCTCCTGATGTCATCTTAGAATTCCTAGTGTAGAACATGTTCCAAGGGTTCTGCTCAGATGGTTTCATAGTTCTGAAATGCTGTCGATTCCCCCTGATCCAAGGATGAGGAGATCCTTCCAACGTCCATTGGCTGATATAGTCTACCTTAGAGTTTCTTTTCGGCCAGATATTTGGTGTCAACACTTAGCTGGTGTAGTTGACCAATTTGCTGTGCCCTCCTAGGCACCAGTGAACTGCCATGTGCTCCTTATGCATCTGGGTAGCCATCCACTGCTCCATCCAAGCCACTAAAGAAGCCCACATCTGATACCTGCACTCCATGGTCGATTACAGATGCTATAATTCTTCCCGTGGTTGGAGTCCTGAATCTAGCTGTTCAGTTTGGAGGAATTCCCAAAGAGACCTCGTCGGAGGTGATTCCAGACCTGACTATTGTGTGTCCTGGCCAGAACAGAATCCAACTCTGTCCGTCACCCACATCAGTCTACTCACACACTGTTGGTTGCAATTGCTGTGTCAGTTCTGTCTCCTATGCAAACCAATGGATGCTACTGCCCAGCCCGATCCTGTCTACCACACACTTGACCCTCACCTACACCCTCAAATGTCCAGTCTGTCCCGCATCCCATTAAACTCTTGCATACATCAGTATGCTTTGAAACCTACCTGAACCCAACCAACCCCAGTATCCGGCCCCCGTTTGTGCTGGCAGACCAGGGACCACCCCAGTTTCTGGTTCTCATGCTCACCAGTGAGAGTTTCAACCCATCAGAGAGGTGCCCATAGTCTTGCTCCTGGGCCCAGTCTCAGTCCTAGATCTTGTACTCTCCAAGTGGTTCTGCAACCCAGCTTGGCAGGATTTGCCCTTGCCAGCCAGTGGTGCAGCAAAGTCCAGCCAGTCTACACTTACTCTGGCTCATTCCTACACCAGTGCATAGTCAGTGACCCCAGCCAGGTTCTCTCCTTAACCCAGTTCACATGATATGGCCCTCAGCCCTAGCTTTAATGTGAGCTGGTGCATGGCTGGCAGTAATCCATGGTAACTAACCCAGTTCCTGTCTTCCCCATGGGCTGGTGCATTAGTATGATCCATAAAGGTCCTCTAGTCTCAGTGCCTTCTTTTATCTGAAAGTATGGTGGTGTTGCCATTGGGAGTTCCTCAGAAGTCATTTCTCACCTGCAACACACTCCCTCAACAGTCCTTCCTCCCTGCCTGCCCCACATTCCCTTGCCCCTTTCCTAATCAATCCACAGTTACTGTGCCCAGGAGTGCATGAGTTCCCCATTCCAGATTTCCCTGAAGCACAGTGGGTGATGTGCTGTCCTGGAGCTCTGCCTACCCACCAGGGTCTCAAGCTCCTGGCATGTTTGTTGGCCTGGGACCTTACCTCTCCACACACCCAAGATCCAGGCCCATTCAGTTTCCCAGGTCTGATCTACCAGCACAACAGACTAGCCTGGGGCTCTCCCCTCCCCTCCACTCATCCCATCCACAATCAGGCTCATGGGGAAATCCTCAGGCTTGCTTTATCTGCCTAGATGTGAGCCCCTGGGTTCCCGCAAGCCCCAGCCGGTACTATCCCCATGATCCCCTGCAAGCCTGCACCCCCAGGCTGCCATGAGCTGGCAGCTGTATCCCTGGCCACGTCAGTGCGGGAATCAGCATGAATATTTAGCTATTGTTTGTGCCCAGGATAAGTTTCTGTTTAATTATGGTTTAGCATCTTAGTACGAACATGCATTTTGTTTTATCAGTTTGTTTCAGAGAAGCTAAAGTAACTGCATTTTGTCTAACTCTATCTTATGTAGTATTATCTCTTGAAACACCTGTGAAAATTCGGTGTGGAAAAGTCAGTTTTGTTTTATTAAGTGGCTTGCTTTTTATAACTACAGTGGAGTGTAATGGTGGATCTCAATAGAGTTGACGTGAGACTAACTGAATTTAAATGTAGGCAAGTTCTAATTTTGTCCTTTACTGGCATTATGATTATGTAATTTCTCATTTTTTCCATTCTAAATTGTGCGGGTTTTTTTGTTTGTTTTTTTTTTGTTTTGTTTTTTGTTTTTTTTATTTCTTCAAATTGTGTGTTAGTGGACTATGGTAAGCCATAGTGTTGAACTCTCCTTATTTTCTTTATTTAAAGGAAAGTAGCTTTTCAGAGAAAATTTCTAGCAGTAATGAAGCATTTATGTAAAAAATAAGTTAAAGGATAAGTAACCAGTATTTGTGTAATTCTCTTGATTGTGTGGTGGAATATGTGCCTTCTAGTGGGAATGGTCTATTATGGGACTTCATTTTGAAATATATTTTACTTTCAGGTTTGAGTTTAATGAAATATCTACTAATAGAGGATGTTGTGAGTATGCTAGGTAATAGAGGGAAGCTGAAACTTGGGTTAAAGAGTAGCCACAACATACTTAACTAAAATCAGAAACATCAGTGTGAAGTCTTGTTTAGTTTTTGAAAAGGACAGGGAAATACAGGAATAGTTAAACATACAATACTTGAAAAAAAAACATACAATACTTGAAAGTTTTGTGGAAAATGTGATTAAAAGATAAGTTTGTGGGGCCTGGTGCAATAGCGTAATGGTTAAAGTCCTCGTCTTGAATGCACCGGGATCCCTTATGGGTGCCGGTTCTAATCCCGGCAGCTCCACTTCCCATCCAGCTCCCTGCTTGTGGCCTGGGAAAGCAGTCGAGGACGGCCCAATGCATTGGGACCCTGCACCCACGTGGGAGACCTGGAAAGAAGTTCCTGGCTCCTGGCTTCGGATTGGCTAAGCTCCAACCATTGTGGCCAACTGGGGAGTGAACCATCGGACGGAAGATCTTCCTCTGTCTCTTCTTCTCTCTGTACATCTGCCTTTCCAATAAAATAAATAAAAAAAATTTTTTTAAAGATAAGTTTTTGTAGGGAGGAATTTTTTTGAAATCCCTGTACAGTTTTGACATAATACATATTTTATGTTTTCATTTTATCTTTTAAAAAATTTTACTTTTTAATAATGACTACATGGTTGATCAGGGTGGGAAGGATCGAAGTTTAGGGAAAAATAGTGAACTCATTGCTTCCAAATTTGATAATTTTTCTTCTTGTTCCTGGGGGAAAGGAAGAGATAAAGCGGGAACCACTCACAACTTCCCACACGTTCCAGTACCCAGGGATAAGGAACCACCACCTTATATCAACCCAGAGTCTCAGTGTGTATATATTCCGAGGGTTCTGTCCAAGTGGTTTGAATAGTTCAGAAACTTTTTAAGATATTTTTATGTTTATTGGAAAAGCAGATTTACAGAGAAAAGGAAGGACATCAAGAAAGATCTTCCATCAGATGGTTCACTCCTCAAATGGCCATCATGGCTGGAGCAGAGCTGTTCTGAAGCAGTAGCCCAGGAGCTTCCTACTGGTCTCCCATTTAGGTGCAGGGCCCCAAGACTTTGAGCTGTGTTCTGCTGCTTTCCCAGGCCATACGTAGGGAGTGGGATGAGAATTGGAGCAGCAAGACAAGAGCTCGGCATCCATATGGAATCTTGACTCTTGCAATGGGAGAATTAGCCAATTGAGCCATCGTGCCTGGCCCAATATGATACACTTTTTTGATTAATTTTTTTCAAGATCTCTCATGCATGAATTTCAAAAATTTTTTTTGCATCAGAATAAACTCATTGTTTAAGAAAAGTTTTACTTATTTTACCTGAAAGAGAGAGAAATCTTCTCTCTGCTGCTTCGTTCCGCAGATGGCTTGAATAAACAGAGCTGGAATCCTCCCAAGGTTGGGCACGTGGAGCTTCTTCTAGATCTCCCACGTTATTGCAAGGACTCAAGTCCTTGTGCCGTTCACCACTGCTTTCCCAGGCTGTTAGTAGGGAGCTGAGTTGAAGTGGAACAGCCTGTTTGTTAAATTTTCAGGAAATTTCTGAAGTGCCCTCATGTGCGTGTATATACATGTTGGTACACCCATAACTGTTGACACCTCAGTAGCCATGAGTATACCCAGTGCACAGAACTTGATTTTTAAATATTTTCCTGTAAAAGAAGCCTGGATATTTGGAGGGCTAGCTGATTCTGGCTCTGGCATAAATATGATGATACTAAGATAAACCTTTATCATCTTACATTGCCAGAAAGTAAATGCTTTAAAAAAGAGATGGGGAGAATGGGGAAGGGAAGACCCAAATGTAAGGGACATAGATCTGGAATAGTTTGAGCAGCAAAATAAATTTTGTTATTGCCCAAAGTATAACATAAATACATTTGTATATACGAATCCATCCATGCATGAATCATGAATAATGGAGTAGATAGAGAAGGGAAGAGTTTGGGGAGTTCCAAATAACAGTTGTAGATACTTCACATTTCTTCCTACTTCTTCCCCCTCCCCCTTTTAAAAAAGTTTTTTACTTTTAGTAGGTAGATTAATAGAGAAGGGGAGACAGAGAAAGATCTTCTGTCTGCTAGTTCATTCTCCAAATGACCACAAAGGTCGGAGCTGAGCTGCTCCGATGCCAAGAACCAGGGGCTTTCTCCGGGTCTCCCACATGAATATAGAGTCAAAAGGACTTGTGTTATCTTCCACTGCTTTAACAGGGCATAAGCAGGATATGAAGTGGGATGGGTGGGATGTGAACTGGCATCCATAATTAGCCAGTTGAGCCAATGTGCCAGCCCCTCATTCCTTTTCGAAGCTTTTCTTAGTATCAAACTGAAAAATCTGTGGAAAAATACATGCAATAATTTTATAATGCAAAAACTAAAAGTTAGGCTTCTACTAAGTGATCACTGTTAATGTTCTTCAGTGATAAGTTCTATTAATAATATAGTGTATATTTCAGTAATAGTATTCTCCCAAACGCTCAATCTGATCAAAGTGTAAGAAAAATCTCAGACAAAGCCAAATTGAGGTATTTTTCATTTTATAAAATACCTTGCCAGTACTCTCATCAATGGAAGAAATTACTGAAAATGGAGCAAGATTGAGAAATTGACTTATGGAAAGGGACAAAGGAAATTTAATGATGAAATATATTATGATATTATAGATTGAGTTCTAAAACAAAAAGATCACATTAGTGGACCAATTGGTAAAATCACTATTAATAGATTATATAAGAGTGTATAAATGTTAATTTCTCATACTTCATTAAGTGAAACATGATTATGTTATTTTGTCTAACACAGTTTCATTAAAAAACTGACTACCAAAAATGAACTAGCAGACAGAAGTAAAACTGAGGGAAGGGTGTATGGGAACTGTGAATGACCGTCAGCTATTCTTCTAGAGAAACTTCCCAAGCAAAACTTGTTTTTAAAACAGTTAACCATAGTAATCAACACAGCAGTAATCCACAGATCATTAAAGTAGTTGCGCTTATACTTCAGATAGGTATGTTAGGTCCAGTGGCAAGCTGTGATTTGAAAGTCACTGTCTAGTTGAAAATAAGCATTCTGTGAGACATTAAATTACCTGTGCAATTTTGTAATTGTATGAATGTGGAGAGCACGGTAGAACTGGATTTCCTGTGTATAAAAAACAAAATTATGTCCCTGTTATTATTTCAATTAACTATGCTGAAGAACGATGATAGTCAAATTTGGCTAGGAATGGATTGGAAAGGCTACAACATTTTTTTTTTTTAAAGATTTATTCATTTTATTACAGCCAGATATATACAGAGGAGGAGAGACAGAGAGGAAGATCTTCCGTCCGATCATTCACTCCCCAAGTGAGCCGCAACGGACCGATGCGCGCTGATCCGAAGCCGGGAACCTGGAACCTCTTCCGGGTCTCCCACGCGGGTGCAGTGTCCCAATGCATTTGGGCCGTCCTCGACTGCTTTCCCAGGCCACAAGCAGGGAGCTGGATGGGAAGTGGAGCTGCCAGGATTAGAACCGGCGCCCATATGGGATCCCGGGGCTTTCAAGGCGAGGACTTTAGCCGCTAGGCCACACCGCCGGGCCCAAGGCTACAACATTTTTGTGTCCTTTTTTTCACAAAACATTCTGTGAAGAGTTTTGGACACTCAATTCTTTATGACAAACAGGTCCAATTCAATGTTTCCTTATAAAAATAATCTTGTTATTTTTTTTAAGAGTATTTTTATTTGAAAGGCAGATTTTGTGGAGAGAGAGAAGACAGAAAAAAATAGAGAAAAGGTCTTCCATCTGATAGTTTAGTCCTCAAGTGGTTTCCATGGCCAGGACAGTGTATGAACTTATGTTTATAGATGTTTCTTTTCAGCTTATTACCAGGTTCCATCAGATAAATAGTAGACATTAGCTGGCTTAATATATTTACAATCTTCTTAAAAGCTACTTTTAAAGAGATATTAAGTAGTAAGATGCTAGTCTGCATTATACAGTTCATCTATGAGAGTATGTGTGTATGTATAATGGAGAGTACCATACCGGGAAGTGAAGATACTTATAGTATACATCTCCACTTCTGAAAAAAAGGAGGACTCCCAATGAAACTGTTAAATATCCCTTGAAAATAGGATGCTAGGCTGGCTACCATTGTCTGTACTTACAGTTCCACGATACATATGCAGATGATACAAATAACAGAATGTTGGACTTGTGACTGTTGCTGAAGGACTATACTATTGTAATAGTATGGGGGAAAACAATTTGAGGAACTGGGAAAGGTGGAGCGGAAAATTCCTGTGCCTTTGGAACCTTATTATGAGTAATAATAAACAGTAGGAACAAAGATAATTTTCAGTGACTATAATTAATTTATTAAAACATGGAGAATTTTTTTTCTGATTATGAAGGAAATCATTACAGTTTCATTAAAAAACAGACTACCAAAATAGAAACAATAGTAGTAATATAACAATAAGATGATCTGACTACTTCAGAATGTCTAAATTTTGGTTTTCTTTTAATTTTCAGCTTTTTTCTTTATTAAAGTTATATTTATTTGAAAGAGTGAGAGAGAGAGAGAGATCCACTGGGTCAGTCCCCAGCTGGCCACGGTGGCCAAGGTTCCTCTAGGCTAAAGTCAGAGGAGCCAGAAGCTTCCTCCAGGCTTCCCACAAGGATGGCAGGGGCCATGCTATGTTGCCTTTCATAGGCCGTTAGCAGGAAGGTGGATTCCAGAAAGTAGCCAAGATAGGAACCAGCATGTGTACAGAATAATGACTTGCAAGTGGCATCTTTTCCCGCTGTGCCACAATGTTTGAACTCCATGTGCTTTTGCTAGAATGCCAATTTACTTTTTGAATCTGTTGGTGTTCTACTGTCATCATAAGAAGATATGTTATTTAAAATTTGAAATTTATTTGAAATTTGAAAAATTTTGAGATGAAGTGAGAAATTTGATTTTATGACATTTTAATAAGAATTCTGTATTTTATGAAAATTATTTTTTAGGATAAACCCCAGTGATATCTTTAAGTATTAAGGAATACTGGTGACTTTAGATTATTTCAGGAAGCTAGCTTTCTTAAAAAAGAATGTATTTATTTTTATTTAAAAGGCAGACTTTACAGAAAGAGGAGAGAGACAGGGGTCTTCCATTCACAGATTCATCCCCCAAATGTCCACAACAGCTGTAGCTGAACCAGGAGGACGCTCGCTTGTTCTGGAACAGCTCAATTGGAGAACATTGAGTGGTTTATTTGTTAGTTGAATACAAATTACTGGAAAAACCCAGCAGGTGTCAGAGTACCACATGGAAGACAATTTTCCTTCTAAATGGTAATTATAATAAAAACTGAATATTAATTAGGTTGATTCTACTAATCAATGTGTAGGTTTGTGTTTGTGTGTTAAGCATTTTTTGTACCTTAAATATACACAGCTCTTAATTTTTTAGAAAGAAGGCAGTTCTAGCCTTTTAAGATATGTTGTTTAGGCAGAAATGAAAAAATACACCAAAACAAAAACAGAAAACGGAAGTGATAGAATAGCACAGTTATATGGAAGCATTTATGTAATATCTTAGTACACTTATGTTACATACTACTAAAGCATTAACTTTTATACACAAATTTATTTTGTGAGCTGTGTTCAGGTATTCTGAATCCTGTATAGATCTTATTCAGTGAGTTATAAAAATTAATTATAAAGGTAATGCTGGAAAAGAGCTATATGAACCTAGATTTGGTAAGTTGCACTTACAAAACAGATTTATCTTTTCAAGTTGTCCTATAACAGTTTCGTCCAAGATTTTTTATTTGAAAAAAAAAAAAAAGATTTCACCACAGTAATGCCTGCAGAAGCAGGTTGAAAGCAGTGTAGAAGTATCTAGTATGAAAGTATACTTCCTTATGTTCCACCAAGCCTGAAAGATTTTTTTTCTATGAAAAAAGCTTTCACAATGCATTATTTATATACTGTTTACTCATCTAGTATAAATAGAAAATCAAGACATTATTCTATATAAATCGTATCATTTGCTTGGGAATTTGATAAGTTAAACTCTTGTTTTTTTCCCTTAAGAAATAGTATGCTTTATTTCTTCTAATATATTTCAAGTTTGTTATTACCAAAGAGAAGAGGCTCTCAGGAAAGCTTGAGTATTGAAAGTTGGCCCTCAGTGTTATCCCCTGCTTTTTGCTTCTTAGACTAGCAGGGATTGCCTGTTTTTCACTGAGATCTGTGGCCTCCAGGAGCTAACCAGTTGTGTAAGATCTCTGGTATAGATTTGGTGGCTTTTTAGTCACACTAATCTTCATTTCTTGCAGTCCTTATTCTAAAGCCTCTTCTTCCTAGGACTTAAAGTATGAATAATTTAAAAAATTAACTGGTTTGAAAAATATGATCATTATAATACATTGAAGTATTTTCAGTCCATTTTAATTGGCATGACATGTCTGAAAAAATATGGACACAGAAAGAGTTCTGAATGTTTTTCCCCTGTACTTCACTTAATTTGCATAAACATTCTAGAAACAGAAAAAGGAGGCAGGTATGGTGTCAGTGATAATGGATATTTATCTGCCCTTTCCTGCTTTTGTCTTTTCCAAATCAAAAATGAGGTTAAATAAGGTGTCCCTTTGTCCAAAGTGTAGGGACAGTAATTATGTTCTGAAAAGCTTATTAGGGGAAAATGAATATATATATATATAGATATAGATAAATTATTACATGAGTATATTATAATTTTTAATTAAGGATTTACCTAGTTTTATTGGAAAGTCAGATTTTCAGAGAGAAAGAGACAAAGATCTTCCACTGATCTACTCCCTTAGAGGCCACAATGGCCGGAGCTGAGCCGATCCAAAGCCAGAAGCCTAGCGCCTCTTCTGTGTCTCCCACATGGGTGCAGGGTCCCATAGCTTTGGGCCATCCTTGACTGCTTTCCCAGGCCACAAACAGGGAGCTGGATGGAAAGTGGGGCCGCTAGGATTAGAACTGGTGCCCATATGGAAGGCGAGTAGCTTAGCCCCTAGGCTACTGTGCTGGACCCCAGTATGTTATAATTTTTTATTTATTTATTTATTTTTAAGATTTATTTTATTTTTATTACAAAGTCAGACATACTGAGAGGAGGAGAGATAGAGAGGAAGTGGAGCTGCCGGGATTAGAACCAGCAGCCATATGGGATCAAAGCGAGGACCTTAGCCACTAGGCCACGCTGCCGAGCCCTATAACTTTTTTTAAAAGGTTTTTATTGGAACAGATTTACAGAGAGAGATAGAAAGATCTTCATCCACTGGTTCACTTCCCAAATGGCTGCAACAGCTGGAGCTAATCTGATCTGAAGTCAGAAGCCAGGAGCTTCTTTTGGGTCTCCCATGTAGGTTTAGGGTCCCAAGGCTTTTTTTGCCATCCTCTGCTGCTTTCCCAGGCCACAAGCAGAGAACTGGAAGGTAAGTGGAGCAACCAAGACACCAACCTGTGCCCATATGGGATCCTGGCGTGTTTAAGGCAAGGATTTAGGCACTGGGCCACCATGAGTATACTATTTTTAAGGAGTGTTTTGTGAATTTTCTATTTTTCACTATTTTCATGGACATTATCAAGATTATCTTCCTACTCCAATTTTGTGTTGATACAACCTACTGTGTAGAAAGCTTCTATTTGGGAAGTGGGATTCAGTTGTTGTAGTCTTCCTGTGCTTCCTACATGGTTCTTTTTTCTTTAAGTGGAATATCCTGGAAAACATTTTCAAAGGAAGTGAAGCTGATAAAAAGTAAATACTGTGGTATACTCTGTATTTTATCTGCTGGCTGTTTGGGGGATAAAGGTCATGAAGGAAGAGACACCAGAGGCCCAACACTTTGTAGATGTTCATTAAAATTAGCTGATACCCAGGATTGTCTGGAGGTACTCTGTGCAGAAACAGGGGAGCAGAGTAGACTGATGGGAGCTGATGTGTGTGCATTTGGTAATATGGGATTATGGTGGGGAGAGAGATAAGATGCAGAGGAGGAGCTGATGGACCTTAAAGAAAACTTGACCTTAATCCTGCTTAGAACTTGGAGGTCATTTCATTCTTGTGATAGCAACTCATTTGGCTTTATGTATTTGGAAGGCTTTCAACTTTAGTTTTTAATTCTCAGTGCATTCTATTTTTGCTTTCCTTCCTGTTGTCCTCAGAAGATTTCTTCCATCTAATATTCATGAATATCATTATGCTTCAGACCAAATCAAAGGTCTCATGTAGGTGGCAGAGCTCCGAAGTACTAGGATCTTCATCTGCTGCCTTCCAGAGTGTGTGCTAGCAGGAAAGCTGGATCTGAAGTGGAGAAGCAGGAGCTGGAGCCAGGCAGGCACTGCAGTGTGGGATATAGTCATACGTGCGATGGCGTTACCACAATACACACATCCCTGGATGCGGGGATCCTAACAGTTGTCCTGCCAGGTACCTCCCCTGAGAACTGATACTGAACACAGCGCCACTCTCTTGATATTTATGTTCTCTGATGTTTTACATTAAGACTTCAGACTAAGGTCCACAGTACAAAATCTGAACACCATCTGTTTTTCTGAGTTTTACAAAGTTGGGAAAAAGACTTTTTCATGACATAAAAATTATATGGAGTTAAAATTCTACTGTCCATAAAGTTTTATTGAAATATAGTTATGCTTTTGCCTTCTCTGCATATGGCAGAGTTGATTGTTACAAAAGAGATTGTATTGCCTCGCCTGTATGTTATAAAGTATCTTATCTACTGTTTTATGGAAAAAGTTTTCTGAACTCTGAATCAGGGTCTTTTGATATGTTGGAATAAGATATGGGGTCAAGTTTTAGCTTTTTTTTCCTTTTTTTCTATCTCTAATTCTGGTAAGTCCTAAACTCATAATAATAAGCCAAAATGTGTATCATTCTGAAGTTGCATTTTGCTAATGCAAAAGATTGAAAACTATTAATATTGTGATTTATATTTTAATCACTGTAATTGTTTTTCAGCATATTTCAGAATTTAAATAAAATTCAGTTTAATTTGCATCTTGTTGATTTTTCCTCTTTCATAGGAAATTAAAAGAGAGACAGAGTCCAAGGATGACAGCTTACCTATCAAACGTGAAAGGCATGGGAATGTAGCTAGTCTTGTACAACGAATAAGCACCTATGGACTTCCAGCGGGAGGAATTCAGCCACATCCACAAACCAAAAACCTGAAGAAAAGTATGTCACTGATTCTTTTCCCACTTAATGACGTCAACATTGAGGGGTATTTTAATTTGGCTTTCTGCCACTGACTGCAGTAGCTTACTATTATGCTGCTGTTATTGTTATTGACATGAGTAGTCAATATTTGTTTTGAATCATGTGCCATTAGTAACAGTGGTAATTCATCATGAGTAGCTGATAACCATTTATAACAAAGACAGAGTACAACATGAGGCTTTGTTTTCTTATTAATATTATCGACTCCATTGAATGCCTTGCATTGTATCTTTATTGTTTACTTTTTTTTCTTGAAGTAGGTTTTTTTTCTAAGCACTTTTTAATTTGAAACACCAAGTAATAGAGAATTTTCCGCTGGTTCACTCCCTAAGTGGCTGTAATAGCCAGGGTTGAGCCAAACTGAAGCCAGGAGCTGAGAACTCCATGTAGATTTCTATGTGGATGGTAAGAACTAATGTAGCTGAACTATCATTTGCTGTTTCACAGACACATTAGCAGGGTGCTGGGTTATAAGTGGAGTAGCTGGGATTTGAACAAACATAGGATTCAGGCATCTCAAGTGACATTTGACATAACATACAATAATGCCTGCCCACCTTAATATATTTTAATACTGTTTACTTGATAGAATACTGAAATGTTGGTGATGCTTAGTAATATAGATGCAGAAAAAAATGTGTAAGTTTGTTTCCATTTACTTGCAATACAGCCATATATGGAGAGATCTATCTGCTTGGTTATGCCCCAAATGCTCATAACAGCCAGGTGTGGAACACACTGAAGCCAGGGGCCAAGAACTTCATCTGGTTCTCCCACGTGGGTGATAAGGATCTAAGCGCTTAGCTGTCACATGCTGCCTACCAGAGTGAATTAGCAGAAAGCTGGTTCAGGAGTGGAGAAGCTCAAACTTGAACCCTCACTCTGGTATGATGTGTAGTTGTTCCAAGCAGCAGCTTAACTCACTCTGCCACGATACCCAGCCTGATACAAAAATTTTGACAATGCTTTTTCTTTAGTGGTAAACCATCT
Source organism: Ochotona princeps (assembly GCF_030435755.1). NCBI lineage: Eukaryota > Metazoa > Chordata > Mammalia > Lagomorpha > Ochotonidae > Ochotona > Ochotona princeps. The sequence continues at coordinate 101,373,206 of NC_080832.1, read as the reverse complement.
GAGCATAAAATTTTCAGTCATTAGCCCAGCAAAGTTCCCTTAAGGAATTTGGGACTCTGTAAATATGTTAGGAGTCTAGTTTGGCAGAGAAAGGGAAAAATGGCTTGAAATTACATGCAGATTTGTGTCTGTCCTTTGACCTCAGAAACATAATTTAAACCCTCTTGCGTTTTTATTCCTTTTGAGAAAGTGACTACAAAGAAGGTAATACTGCTGTTCTTAAAGAGCTTGTCATCTCAAAACTGTAAAAACGTTTAAAATATTGTACTTGTTCTCACAAATACAGAAATTGTGGGAATAGTGTTTTTATATAGTGAGAGCTGAGGCTTTTTATAAGATTGAGCACTTATTAAAATGGTCAGTTCAAATTAAGTAGTGAACAAGTAACCACATTTATCTTAGATTAATGCTTTGGAAATTGTGATTTGTAAATTCCTTCTGATTCCATGTAGTGTAAAGAAATGTGTTTATATATGTTTTCCAAATTATAAATGTAAGGGTATTTTATGAATTTTATAGTGAATGCTTACAACTCCGTATTCCTATATATGCTTCCTACACTGCTTCCACTGACCTTTTGTTTGGGTAGGCCTCTACTTTCTGTGCTAAATGTCTATTTGATTTTCATAAAATGAAAACTTTTCATGAAATTGGAATGATTTTATGATACAAGACAAACAAGTTAAAAGTTTTTTCCCCAGAATATGCAGTGTCCAAATAATATTTAAATACTACCTGTATTATTTTTATTTTAGCCTAACTGCCTAAAGGCATACATCAGTAGTGAAACTGGTCCTGGAATTTGAAATTCTTTCCTTGGAGATTTGGGATGAAATAACTAAAATCTATATCCTCTAGTTGAATCTCCATGTAGTATTCCTGTAGAATTTTTAGGAACGGAAATCATTTATAACTCCTACCTATACCAAAATGATTTGGAACTTCTTTTTTCACCCTATGGGGCCATAAAAAATACATTTCTTAAGCAGAATCAATATCATGGCTGTTTTATTCATTTTGTTTCCTGATAGGAACTGACACAGTGATCTCACCATCTTAAGAACCTCTGGTGTAGTTCCCTTCTTGAATTAGGACAAACTATTATATGTAGGTGCCAGGAATCCTGCTTAGGCTTTTATCTCCAAGGATCCTCCATAACTTGCTTATTTTAAAATTGTTATATTGCTTATCAATCAATAAAATTTATCTTAATATTCTTATTAACAAATAAAACAAGGGCTTTCTGTTAATGGGGTAGCAGGGTAAGCCACTGTTTGCAGTGTTTGATTTTGTGTGGAGATGCCAATTCAGTTCCTGGCTGCTGCACTTCGGACCTGGCTCTCTGCTGTCAGCTTGGGAAAGCAGCAGAAGTTGGCCTACGTATTTGGGCCTCTGTCACCCTCTGTCACTCCCCAGACCCTCTGCCCTGGGTAATCTGCAGCTGCCACTCCCTCGCAGTGTTAAAGCTGTGTGATTCCTTACAACAGAATTTAATTTCTCAGAATCTTGAAGCCTTAAAAGTCCATTACCTAAGTGCTTTTAGCATTTGTTTCTGGTGATGCCTCCCTCGGCCACATTGTTTTTTCATATGGTCTTTCCTCTTTTGGAGGAGGGAGGAAGGGGAGGAGAGTAGTGAGTTAGTGTCACTTCTCTGATTAGTTCTTATCTGATTAGTATCCTTTTGAATTCTCTTAAACTTAATTATTTCTCGGTAAATCCTATGGCTAGAAACACATTGCATGTTAACTTCAACAAAATTTTTAGTCCACAGTGAGGTCTGCTAGGACCTGAGATACTGTATTTCTTTAACTTTCCTCCTCTCTGTTCTCACCCTCTCTTCTTTCGCCTCCCCTCCCCTTCCCATCCTTCTCCTCCCTTCCCACCCCTCTCCTCCTCTCCTCTCCCCTTTTCTCCTCTCCCTCTCTCACCACCACCCCTCCTTGTTCCCCTTTTTGTTTTACTTCCTCATTCTTTTTTTTTTTTTTTAATTTGAAAGCAGAGTTTCAGAAACAAAACCAATCTTTCATTGCCTTGTTCATTACCTAGATGGCCACAAGGGCCAGGTTTGGTCCAGGCCAAAGCCAGGAACTTCCTCCTGGTGTACACCTAGATGCAGAAGCCCAGGTACTGTGGGGCATTTGATTGATGAGTTTAATCCTTTAACATTCAAGGTTAATGTGAATGGGTGGTAGTTTGGTTCTGTCGTTTTAGCAAATGGTTGCAAATTGATGTAGTCCTCTCTTACTTTACTGGCATGTTCTTCACATTTGCCTTTTGTTTTGGTGAGTGTTATTCCTAGTGACTGACTTTAACATGTAGGGTGACTCTGGACTCTTAATTCTTGGAACTGGCAAAATGTTGAGAACAAAAGCCTGTTTTTGACAAATTACTTTTGTCTTCACCTTTGAAAATTTGATTTTTGTCTGTCATAAAATAGCTGCTAAAGAAAAATTTCAGCACCCATTGTGATGGCTCAATAACTAACTCCTCACCTTGCGTGTGCTGGGATCTGTATGGGTGCCAGTTCATGTCCTGGCTGTTCCACTTCCCATCCAGCTTTCTGCTGACAGTCTGGGAAAGCAGTGGAGGATGGCCCAAAACCTTGGGACCCTGCACTTGCGTGAGAGACTCAGAGGAAGCTCCTGGCTTCAGACAGGCTCCATTCCAGTCTTTGCAGCCGTTCGGAGAGTGAACCGGATAATCTTTCTCTCTGTTTCTCCTCTCTGTACATCGCCTTTCTGATAAAAATAAATACATTTTTTTTTTTTTTTTTTTTTTTTTTTAGAAAAAGGAAAGAAAAACTAGACTTACACATTTTGCCTTTTTTTTAAAATCACACATTCTTAATGTGGACCATCTTTGTGCTGCAATGGGTTAAGCCACTGCCTACAATGTCAGTATCCTAGATGGGCATTGAATCCCTGCTGTTCTGACTTCTGACCCACCTGGTAAAACACTGGAGGGTGGCCCAAGTGTTTGGGTCCCTGCATCCATGTGGCAGACCCTGGTGGAGTTTCTGACTCCTTCCTTGATCACCCCAGCCCTGTCCCTTACGACCATGTTGGTGGGGTGGGTGCTACCAACAGTGGAAGATTTTCTTTCCCTTCCTATCTGCTACTCTGTTTTTCCAAAAAAGAAATAATTTCTTTTTTTTTTTTTTTTTAAGATTTATTTTTTATTTTTTATTACAAAGTCAGATATACTGAGAGGAGGAGAGACAGAGAGGAAGTGGAGCTGCCGGGACTAGAACCAGCGGCCATATGGGATCAAGGCGAGGACCTTAGCCACTAGGCCATGCTGCCAAGCCCGAAATCATTTCTTTTAATGTGTCTTAAATATTCTTATATTTTTATACTTTGTAAAGTAAGTGGTCTCAAGTTCACTGGCCTGTAGAACTTAAATTTGTTGTATCTAAAGTATCTTCTGTCATTTCTCTTTGTAGATTCAGATTTTTTTTTTTTTTTTTGTAGTTTTAAAGCAAGATTTATTAGAAAAGCTGAGAAGAGGAGCTCCAGTCCTTGTGACGGGAGGGGGGCTTCTAGAGGAAAAGAGAAAACCCTAGGCCTCCTGCCATAGTGGCAGGAGGAGGAAAGAAAGAACCCCTACTGAAACTGGGGATAGTGTCTTTTAAAACTTCACTTCAAAGGAGTTTGTCCATAAACAAAGGAGAATTCCTGGTTTTCATAGTACTTCTTCAGTCCCTTCTTAATGATAAAGAGAACATTTTAAATGATTGAGAGATAATGTAACATGCATCCCTGCTTCCAGACTAAAAATGGATTCTCAATGAAACTTGGAAATGTGCAGACAATGGGATGGATGCTGGACTGTTTGACATTGTACCAGCAATGTCAGGGTACACTTAAATAAGAGACTGATGGAATTATGATTCTTTACAAAGGACTATACCATTGTAACAAAATGGGGAAAATCTGTTGGGGGTGGGAGTTTGGAGGGGAATTCCACTCTATGTGAAATTGTACCACGTGTTTCAAAAATTCAAAATAAAAAAATTAAAAAATAAAAAAGAGAGCAGTCTGAAACTACCCCTTTGGTAATGGCTGGAGATTGAATTGGGCTGGCGCTTTAGGTGGGGAACTTGATATGTTAATTCACCCTTGCCTCTTAGGGAAGCCAGTTCTTGATATGTTAAAATATGCACTTATCTCTTGGGAGAAAGTGCTCTGGTTAATCCAGGATGTGGTGGAGAAAAAACCCTTTTATATTTGAGAGATTCAAACTCTTTAATGAATATTTTCTTTAGGAGTAAGTGACAGGATCAGATAGATTCCATAGCCAGAGACTTATGATTTATTTGAATTTATTTGCAGATGAATACATTAAAGTATGGAGTCAGGATGAAAAATCAGTATGGATTAATTGTAGTTAGCTGTTTGGAATGATTATACGTTCTGTTTTTATTTGTTCATATAAGTTCTGTAACTAAATAGGGTTGGTAAATAAGCTTGTGGGTTTTTTAATAGTATATTTCTTAAATTAATTTTTTATTATGTTACATCTCTAGAGACCAAGAAGCGTCAGTGTAAAGTTCTTTTTGAGTACATTCCACAAAATGAGGATGAACTGGAGCTGAAAGTGGGCGATATTATTGATATTAATGAAGAGGTAAGAAAAACCTATTAGACATGAAGGAGCAATTTTGATTAATATCCTGGGTTTTTGAAAAGCACTTTGTAACTGTGAGATTTTGCCAGTTTGCCTTTGTGAAACATAAAAAGTAAAGACTTTGTTTTCTTTACTTATATCTAGTGGTTTATATATTGTATGTATGTTTTTCCCCAGAAGTAAAAAGCTTTTTATGCTTAAGTTCATGAAATCAATAGTAAAGATCATATATGAGAAGTGTTTTCTATGACTCTGAATTCACTCGAGGCATAAAGCAGTAGAAGAGAAGAAATCTTACCTTTTGAATTATGCTGGAATACAAAAAATCTTTAAAACCTTCACCTTGTATGAATTATTACATTATTATTAATGCTTTTTCCACATTTGCTTTAACCATTTGGTGATGAACATTTAAAATTTTAGCCTTGCTTAATTGTCAAGAAAGTCTGCTTGAAGGAATAAAAAAGTCAATCTATTAAAAAATACAGGCAGCATGATTCCTAGCTACACTAAGCTGTCAGTGTTTTAGTATATTTTATTACATCACAGATGGCTCAATAATTTTTCTCCGTTCTTCATTTTCTTCCCTTACGAAGCAATATAATACCTTTTCACTCCTGTTAAGGCCTCACAGATGGAGTACAGTCGTGTGCTTTTGCAACTTTGCAAATTCCCAGAGGCTTTATCTGACCAGTGGAATGTTAGAGGATACAACGTGTACACGGGCTTAGACAGTATTGCAAGCTAGCATGTGTTCTGTTGCATGCTGAGAGTCTGTCTGGGGCAGCTGCAGGAGGAGGAGGATGGAATACTCACTGAGCAAGGATGAGCACCGTCTGAAATTTGGAGACAATCTCAGAAGAATCCAGTCTAACTCAGCTGAATTTCAGTCATTCCACCTGTACAGGAAAGTGGAACAGCCAGGACACAAATTGGCACCCATATGGAATCCCAGTGCGTGCAAAGCAAGCACTTTAGCCACTAGGCTAATGTGCCAGGCCCTGAAGATCCCATTTTCAAAGGATATGTTTTGTAGGAGGGATTGATTCTCTTTCATAACAACTTGTAATTTGGCATGTTTACATTGACTTCCAGGATATTTATACTAAAGGCATTTGTGTTATTTATACCTGCTTGCTGACTAATAATGTGCTGTTTCACATTTTTTATTTTTTAAGCTCCTGAACAGTTTAACAAGACAAATGTTTAACCCCATTTTACATATAAAGAGGTTGAATCACAGAATATGTAATTGGCAGTTCTCGTTATTATTGCTCTTACCAAACCATCCCAGACCTAATGATAAAGAACAGAACATTTTATTATGCGTGTGTGGTGCCAAAGTCTCATTTGTGTTTCGTGGTGTTTGAGGTCCTCACCTGGAAAGATTCAGTGATGGGGTTGCTGGAATCCAAGGAAGGTTCTTGCTCTCAACTGCCTGGTTCCTAGGTGCTTTGAGACCATTTTCTGCTGATTGGAGAGCCCTTAGTGTTGGTTGCTTATGGTATGGGTGGGGTCTTCAGGTTGCTCATATTTAGCATGTGGCAATTTATATCTCTAAGAGGAGGCATTTTAACAAATGCAATGTTTGCTTCATTGTCTTTGTAATACAGCCTTGGAAATGATAGTGTCACTTTTATTATGTTCTGTTAGCAACAAGTAGGTTGTTAAGTAACCAGAATTGAAAAAATGGGGAAAAGATACTTCCATTTCTATTGGGAGAATTTACCTTTGGGGAGTGGGTGGGAACACCTTACTTCCAGCAGTCTTTGCCTGACATGTAAGGGAGCTTAAATTTGAGTCCATGCAGCTCATTTTTTATTGGTATTCTTTTTCACTGTGCTGTTATGCCTCCTAAGAATTCCTTAACTAAATAAATCACCCTGACTGTACAATTTCTGCCAGCTAGGATTCCAGATATAGATAATAGGTAGCTGATGTTTTCTTCCATTGTTTGTGGGAATTTGTCACACTTGGTTTAATCACTCCCAATCCTTTTAGTGTCCTCTTTTTTTTTTTTAAGTTCATATTTTTTAAATTTATTTTTTATATTTTTGACAATCTTTACATAGTTAATTATGGTAAAAAGGTTCAAGGGCTATAGAGATGAGCTAAGACTATTATTTCCATATTGTTTCCTTCATGTATCTGAGGTAAAGGGGGAAATTGAGGGAGAAGCCCCACCCAGTTTCCCACTGACCCCAAGTCCCGGATGTGGGGCACGCTCTGAGATACTTGCTTAAGTGGTTTTGATAGTTCATCAGTTATGAATCGCTGCCACTCTCACCACTCCAAGCACGATGAGGTCATTGAAGAATCCACTGATTGACATAGTCCATCACAGAGTCTCCATTTGCCCAGTATTTCGCTGTCAACATATAGCTGAGGTGGTTGATTGACTTGTTCTGTCTTCTGTCTTTTCTTGGTTAGGGTTCTGAGCCCGCCATTTCGATTGGGGAGATCCCCAAAGAAACTTTGAGGTATTCCCAGACCAGATGCTTGTGTGTTCTAGCAAGCACAGGGCCCTGCACAGTCCATCATCATGATCCGCTGGTGGTTGCAATTGCTGGGTTGGTTCTGTTTTCAGTTCCGACTTGCATGGAAACAATGGGTGTTGTAGTCCAGCCTGGTTCTGCCCAGCACATACTCAGCCTTCACGTAAATCAGTGGGAGCTGCAGCCTAGTCAGAGCGACCCACAATAACCCTCGCCAGGCCCGCCCCCTACCCTGGTTTGCCAGTATGTGTGGCATACTAGTCCAGTCTGTCCCACATCCCGTTTGGCTCTTGTATATGTCGATGAGTATTGAAGCTTAGTTCCATCTAACCAGTGCAACTATCCAGCCCTCATGGCTGTTGTTGAGTGCCTCTCTGTCTAGCCACCCCAGCGCCAATCCTAGTTTTCATGCCTTCCTGTGGGAGTAGTAACCCAAGAGGGAGGAGCCCACTATTTCCCTCCCAGGTCTCTCTCAGTCCCGGTTTATGCACTCTTCGGGTGGTTCTGTGGTTTGACCTGAGAGAATTAGCCCCCAGTGCCAGCTTCTGCCAGCTCATGATGTGGCTAAGCCCAAACAACCCTCACCCACTCTAATTGTACACGGCACCAGTAGGAATAATCAGCCCATCCTGGCTTTTCACTGATCTAGTCCACAGGAGGCACACAGGTGTTGTAGCCCTGCCTAGTCTGGTCTGTCCCCATCCCAGCCCACGCTCTCCAGGGGGAATAGCTGTCCAGCAAGGGAACCACCCCCTTATTGCCCCTGCCGGCTCTGCCCCCTCCCTTCCTGGTTCTCATGTGTGCTGATTGGGTGCTGCGGTCACATCCAGTACAGGAAACCTCACTTTGGCATTCCATATCGTGCACTGCTTTTTGTCGTGACCAAACCTGGCTTGACCCACACTCTGTTCTGGGACTCAGATTTGCCAGTGGATAATGAGAACTGATTCAGCCCAGTTTGCCCCTGACCCATGCCAAATGTATGCCAGTGGGAAACTTTCCATGGCCTATTCTGGGCTGTTTCCTGTCATGCTTCTTGCGCTTACCTGCAGAGATTGTGTCCTGCCAGAGGAGTTGCCCAGGCTTCTCCATCAGAACCTTCCCCAATGCCAGATTTTGCACATACCAGGGGGTCCATGAGCCAGCCCTACTCAGTTCACCTCCTGCCCTAGCAGGAACAGTGGCTTTTCTTGGCTGGCTTTCAACCTACTCTGGCTCTTGCTGTTGGATGTTTCAGCCCAGCCATAGCTCGTCCATACCCACATACTGCTCACATATGGCTCAGGGGTTGAGACCTAGCCTAGTCCATCCCGTATCTACCCTGGTCCTCCAGGACACCAGATAGTGTTGGGGTCTGGCCTGGCCAGGTGCATCCAGTCCCAGTCCACACTTGTGCCAAGGGAGACTACAGCTGTTTCCTGATTAGAACATAGCCCCCATTCCAGCACACGTGCCCCTTGGTGGGAACCTCAACCCAATTAGGGTGTCCCATTAACTCCCCAACCAGGCCTGTTCCCAGCCATAGATCATGCACATGCCAGTGGCTGCTCTGACTCAGCTTAGCTCAGTCCCTCACTTGTCCTGGCCTCTGCCTTAGACACTGTGGCTTAGTGTCCTTGACTCACGTAGACCAGTAGGTGCAAGAGCCTAGCTCGGCTTGATCTGTGCTCCATGCTGGTTTCTAGTTTTGCTTGTAGGCTGTTTGCTCAGTCCTGCCCAGTACATCCCATTCCATTACCAATTTACAAATCTTGGAACTACTATGCCCAGCTTGTCCGACCCCCAAGTCTGGACCACATGTTCACCAGCAGGAGCTATGACTCGCCAGAGGCGTTTCCCAAGTTCCTCCACTTGATCCACTCCCAGACCCAGTTCTCATACATGCCAATGGCTTTTAGGCCAGTGCCCGGCGCAGTCTGGCCTTCCATTTGGCCGTGTATGAGCTGGTGAATGTTGCAGCCCGGCCCACCCCATACCCTATTCAGGATGCACATTCGGGTGCTGCTGCCTTGACCAGTCCAGACTGTTGTGGATTCCTTTACCTGTGATTGATGGCAGGCTCCTTCATCACACCTAGCTTAGTCCATCACCACCCAATCTCTTGGGCTAACCAGTGGGGCTAGAATTTCCACAGGGTGTGGCCCACACATCCCCCACACAATCTACCCCAGAATATGGTTCTTGAGCATTAGTTAATGTTATGGCCCTGCCTGATGAGACCCGTCTCCTGATCCATCATCATGTCAGGTAATAGGACATCCTGCTGGACAAGCCCCGAGCCTTAGCTTTTGCATGAACTGTTGTTCAGTGCTCAGCATTGTTAAGTGATTACAAGTTCTTCAAAGGAAGAGTTACTGTCATTGGGAATCTTTAGAATTGACTCATCCCAGTACAGTGGGATCAACGTGGAACTACCTGAGCAGTAATTCAAAGAACCAAAACCCCAGAGCTCCCTGGCCGGGCAGCCAGCAAGCAGAGCCTGGCACCAAATGGCCCACTGGCCGCCCGGTGACAGCTCACCACCTGCACATGGTGGCTGGCGTCTGGGATCCGAGCAAAACGCCCCATCCTGAGGCCCCTGGTGACCTCTTAAATCTAAAATTCTGATCCTGCCCTCCCTTCCTCATATAGCTTGTATCCAGCTACACTTTCATGAATCAGCTTTTTTTTTATTCCTATATTTTACCTGGAGAACTTCTTTTAGCCTTTAGTATCATTTTTTTTTTACTATCATTTTCTCTTGTCACTTCCTTTTCGATCAACAGTAATCATGCCTCAGATAAATCTGATTTGCTATGATATTGCCATTGCCCAAAGCTTGTCAATTCCTTTTAATGAAGTATGTTTTCATTCTTTCAAGTCCTTCCTGTGTGCTGCTATTTCATTTTATTTATTCTTTTGTTGCAGTGTTTCTTATATTGCATTATTACTTTCTATTGTTCGCGTTCTTCAGTTTTTTATTCAAGGACACTGATTACTTATTTATAAATTTGTATCTTTCCCTGTCAGATAACACCATGACTTATACATCAAAAGTGTCTGTTGGATGAATAATTTCTTAAACGATAGCTTCCTAATTATGATGAGGTAGAATTGTTAGAAATATTTTAAACAGAAAATTTAGTATTTTCCAAGTATGCTATTACATGCACTGCTACTAAGTAATTTTTCTTTTTTTTTTTTAAGATTTATTTATTTTATTACAAAGTCAGATATACAGAGAGGAGGAGAGACAGAGTAAGATCTTCTGTCCAATGATTCACTCCCCAAGTGACCGCAATGGCCGGTGCTATGCCGATCCGGAGCCAGGAGCCAGGAACCTCTCCTGGGTCTCCCACGCGGGTGCAGGGTCCTAAGGTTTTGGGCCGTCCTCGACTGCTTTCCCAGGCCACAAGCAGGGAGCTGGATGGGAAGTGGAGCTGCCGGGATCAGAACCGCACCCATATGGGATCCTGGCCCATTCAAGGCAAGGACTTTATTTGCTAGGCCACGCCACTGGGCCCTGCTACTAAGTAATTTTTCACTGATTAATTTACTATTTAAAATTTTTTGCTGATTACAATTGTTTAATATTCTGAGCAGATACTGTGTAAATAATTTCATTGAAATTGAGTAACTGTTATCAGTGAATGGATTCATGGAAATATTTGTGTTAGGAATAAGGGTTAGTACAGTGTAACATACGGATTTTTAAATGTATAAATCTCTGACAGTATCTGTAGATTCTTAAGATTCCCCCTCTGTAAAACCAGTTGTCATATCCTCAAAAACCTTAAAGAAAATGACAAAGTATTTGCATGTATTATATAAATAGACATGTGTGAGTACATAGATATACATATATATTCATTCCTTGACATACTTTTAAATCAAAACTAAATTACTTATAATACGTAATAGCAACATGAAAATAATTGTTATATTTCATTTGGAAAAACAAGTCTTTTTAATTTTTAGTGCAGGTACAATTTTGTTTTTGATTTCTGAATATTTTTGACTTGAAGTTAGATCCACCTATATGAAAACTGTGGACATGGAGCTCTAACTTGAGGTTTTTTTCTTTATTTGGGTAAATTTATCTACTTGGAATCACTTAATGCATTTTTCCCTATTGTTTTCTAAAGTTTTATGGAATTTATTTTCACTGAGGAGAGATTTTTATTATTTTTGAGTTGTGATTTCTTTCAGGTAGAAGAAGGTTGGTGGAGTGGAACCCTGAACAACAAGTCGGGACTGTTCCCCTCAAATTTTGTGAAAGAACTGGAGATAGCAGACGATGATGAAGCTCATGACGCCCAGGAAGAATCAGGTAGACTAATAAGAGACGTCTGACTAGATTTCTGACTGAAGTAAACTGTGTGTACTCCAGTGCTTATTTGTATGTTTTGAAGATCTGTTCTTTCTTAGTTTTGACCTTTTCAGTCATCTTCAGTTACTCATAAAAAATATATTATGATGGGGACTCGGCAGTGTGGCCTAGTGGCTAAGGTCCTCGCTTTGATCCCATATGGCTGCTGGTTCTAATCCCGGCAGCTCCACTTCCTTTCTGTCGCTCCTCCTCTCTGTGTATCTGACTTTGTAATGAAAATAAAATAAATCTTTAAAAAAAAAAAAAATATATATATATTATGATGGATACTCGACTTGAATTAAAAATATCTGCACAAGTAATTTTTTTCTCTAGTATCTTGCTTTAACCCTAGGTAGACATTTAGTATCCTGATTATAAAATGGTGCCATTCATGTTACACGATTTATTCCTAGATAAGATATATTTATATATACCTTTTTTTTTTCTTTTGATATGGATGGGGGGGGGTAAAAAGAGGTTTATTGATAGGGACTGACTGTGCATACACATTCCCATCTGTGTTTCACTTTCAGAATGCTCGCCAAGCTCGGAGCTGAATTGAAGCTCAGAATTTATTCCATGTCTCATAAGGTGATCTGCCTTCCATTGCCTGCACTAATTGCTGGAATTGGAAGCCAGAGCTGGGACTCCAACCCAAGCTCTTTGATGTAACATGAAGGTGTTCTGACTGGCATTTAACAGCTAGTTCAAATACTTACATGAGATACATTTTTACTGAGTTTACAAATGGCATAATATTTCAGAAATTTAGAAGATTTCTATATATAAATGCAGCTGTTTGTTCATTAGTCATATTTGCTCATTGTGCATATTGTGCTTCTTGAGCATATTATTAAAATTCTAGGAAAATAGTTAGTGAAAAACATGCACTAATCTTCCTCTTGAATCTTCTGTTCAATTGAGATTTTTTTTTAAAGATTTATTTATTTTTATTACAAAGTCAGATATACAGAGAGGAGGAGAGACAGAGAGGAAGATCTTCCGTCCAATGATTCACTCCCCAAGTGACTGCAATGGCCGGTGCTGCAGCAGTCCGAAGCCGGGAACCAGAAACCTCTTTCAGGTCTCCCACGTAGGTACAGGGTCCCTAGGCTTTGGGCCATCCTCGACTGCTTACCCAGGCCACAAGTAAGGAGCTGGATGGGAAGCGGAGCTGCCGGGATTAGAACTGGCACCCATATGGGATCCTGGCACGTTCAAGGCGAGGACTTTATCTGCTAGGCCACGCCGCTGGGCCCGAGAAAGAAAATATTCTAACCAGTGATTGTCATTCAGTATGAGAAATGTTTTTGACAGGAAAGTTCAAGGTGCTAATATATCTAAGACAGCTGACATGGACTGGCAGTACATGAGAGCATGAACATAAGAGATCTCCTGTTAAGATCCAGAATTGAAGTTTATTGGATCTGTTTCAATATCTTGAAACAGATCCAATTTATATAGTTACGTGTGGTAAAATATTTAGGGTGAACCAGGCTTAAAAAATGCTTAAAATATTAAGTCACAGTAATATCTTAAAAGAGTGCAAATTGATCAGAAATTTTTAAAAATTTATTTATTTTTATTGCAAAGTCAGATATACAGAGAGGAGGAGAGACAGAGAGGAAGATCTTCTGTCCACTGGTTCACTCCCCAAGTGATAGCAATGGCTGGAACTGAGCCGATCTGAAGCCAGGAGCTTCTTCCGGGTCTCTCAAACAGGTGCAGGGTCCCAAGGTTTTGGGCCGTCCTCGATCACTTTCCCAGGCCACAAGCAAGAATCTGGGTGGGAAGTGAGGCCATAGATATTAGAACCGGCATGCATATGGGATCCTGGTATGTGCAAGGTGAGGACTTTAGGTGCTACGCCACCACACCAGGCCCCAGATTTTTTTTTTTTTTTTTTTTTTTTTAAAGATAGATTGGTACATGTGGAAAGGGAATTGTGATGTGGAAAGTAGATTACCAAAGAGTGAGATTCAAGTGACTAGAGCAGTTGAGACCTTTTTGATCATTTAGGTGAAATAATACTAACCTAAACTAGAAGAATACCTTGGATTCGGAGAGGTAGAATAGGATCTCTGTGTCGGTATCAGGGTCTAGTGATGATGGCATATGCAAGGATCACTGTCAAATGCTACCAAGGTTTTGGCTTAGTGAGTGAGTAGATGGAGATGTCATTTGTAGAAATAAGGGTTGATTTCAAGGGGTAACATGATGAATTCAGTTTTTGGAGCTGAGTTGGAGGGGAAGCAAGTAAAGATATTTGATTGTGAGATGTATTTATGGATCTGAACCTTCCAAAATTAGAACTTGATAGTGTTTTAAGTAGTGTAGGAAACCATCGGATTAGAAGAGATCACCAGGAACTATGTGCATAGTAAAGCGAAAAGAGCTTGGGGTAGGATCTTATAGTTCAAGGAAAGTGAAAAAGAAAGCAAGAATGTACAGAGAACCAGGATAAATATGTAACTGGTAGCTAGCGTGAGAACGTTGGTTAAAGGTTTATTTTATTTATTTGGAAGTCAGAGTGACAGAGAAAGAAATCTGCTGATTCATTGTCCACATAGCTGTAATGACAGGGACTCCATCCAGATCTCCCATGTGGGAGGCAGGAGACCATGAACATGGGCCATCTTCTGGTGCTTTCCAAGGTAGGCAGGTGGATCAGAGACAGAGTAGCCAATACTCAAACCAGAGCTCTGGTAGAAGACACTGATGTTGCATGTGCTGGCTTCATAAACATTGTTCTACAATGTGGAATCCAGCCCTATGCAATTCTGTTTGGCATATAAGGAAAATTCTGGTTTAACAATGACAAACTCATTTAAAGACCTGGATTGGAGAAGTGATTGGAGAAGAAGGTAAATTTAAGGGAGGTTAAGTGGAGAAAGGAAGCATAAAGCAGTGCAGCAGTGAACATTCTTTGAGTATATTTGGGAATGTTTCCTATAATTTAGAGAATAAAAATCTTAAGTATCTTTAGATGCTAATGGTAAAGAATAAGTAGAGGAAAAGTTGGAAATGGAAACTCAGAAGAATGGGGCTCAGAAGAACAGATCAGGATGATGAAATCAATTTAATTACTTGAAGCTCTTAGAATTTGCTTTAGTAGGAAGCTGGAGTTTAGGAGCCAGGGCTGAGAATTGAACACACAGATATTCTGATGTATGGTATGGGCATCTTGGTCACTAGACTAAATGTCCACTGTAAAAACTTATTTCTAATTTTTATACTGAAAAACTTGCCCTAACTTTTAGATCAGATGGAGTCTTATAACTTTTACACAGATTTATTGTTTGTTTGTTTGTTTGTTTACTAGCCTCAGAGGCAGAGATAAATTGATTGATGAGCCAGTCTTCCTCTGCTGGTTCATTGCGCAAATGGTCACGTTGACCTGGGCTAGGTGAAGCGAAAAATAGCAGCCAGGAGCTCCATCTGTATGCCTCCCATGTTGGTTGTCAGGGACCCAAACACTTGATTCATCTTCCCAGGTACATTAAAGAGAGCTGGATTAGAAGTAGGAAAGCCATCCTCAGCCAGAGCACATGCGGAATACTGGCACAATAGGCAGTAGCTCAACTCACTGCACCACAATAGTGACTCCTAAAAATGTTTATCCTTTATCATTTTGTTGTTTCAGATTTATATTTATGCCCTCTTTGGCCAAAAACTATAAATTTTATATCCTTTTATTATACATCTTATGAAATGATATCTTGGATCTATTAATACCTTAATAATAAAATGTACCTGAAATTATTCTTTCTCTCTGTTACATACATACACACACACACACTTTAATATAGAATACATTACTCCTTTGGGTATTTTAGTACTTCATCACTTAATAATTTTGTTTTCCTATTTTTTTAATTATAATAAGTAGAATGCAAACGTTATGTAAGGAAATTTCAAGATTTTTGTGATTCTGGGTGTAATTTTTAAAATGTAATTATTCTTTCAGAAACTGTTTTGACTGGATCTACCTCACCTATACCTTCTCTGGGTAATGGGACTGAAACTGCAACTGGATCAACCACTCAGCCAAAGAAAATTCGAGGAATTGGATTTGGAGATATTTTTAAAGAAGGCTCTGTGAAACTCAGGACAAGAACATCCAATAGTGAACCAGAAGAAAAAAAAACAGAAAAGGTGATAATGGTGAATTTAACTTGGATTAACTTACTGTCTCCTTTAACAGTTTTTGAAAGATTTATTTGAAAGGCACAGTTGGAGCTAGCTCTGCTATTTGTGTGTTCACTCCCTAAGTTGTCACAGCAGTTGGTACTGAGCCAAGCTGAAGCCAAAGGCCGGAACTCCCTCTGGAACTCCCATATATGTTACAGGAACGTTATACTTTAGCAGGCAGCTTAGCTTAGAAATAGAGCAGGTAGGATTCGAACCACCACTCTGATATGTTATTTGGGCATGCCAAGTGGCAAAGTTTAACTGACTGAGCCATGATTTCCATGTTTCCCAACGTTCATTACAAAATTTTTAAAACATAAGAATTAATAATTTTTTAAAAAAAATTTATTACAGTGAGATATACAGAGAGGAGGAGAGACAGAGAGGAAGATCTTCTGTCCAATGATTCACTCCCCAAGTGACCGCAATGGCCGGTGCTATGCCGATCCGGAGCCAGGAGCCAGGAGCCAGGAACTTCTTTCTGCGTCTCTCACGTCGGTGCAGGGTACCAAGGCTTTGGGCTGTCCTCGACTGCTTTCCCAGGCCACAAGCAGGGAGCTGGATGGGAAGTGGAGCTGCCAGGATTAGAATTGGCTCCCATATGGGATCCTGGCGCGTTCAAGGCAAGGACTTTTATCTGCTAGGCCACGCCGCTGGGCCCAATATTTTTTTTTTTTTTTTTTTTTTTTTTTTTTTTTTGAGTGATCAGTTTTACTTCAGTTCCAAAGACAAGTGATATCACTCAAGTATCTTTTTTCACAGTTACAGGTTTTTTTTTTTTTTGATATGTCTGGTATTACATTTTTGTTATAATTTTTTTTCTTTTTTCTATTCATTTATTCATTAATTACATTGTATTACATGACACAATTTCATAGGTACTGGGATTCTCCCCCCTTCACCTCAAACCCCTCCCCCATGGTGAGTTCCTTCACCTTGATGCATAACCACAGCTCAAGTTCCGTTGAGATTCCCTAATTAAAAGCTCACACCATACAGAATCCCACTTGTCCAGTCAAGTTCAACAGCCTCTTAGGGAGGCCCTCTCAGGTTTGAGGGCAGAGCCAGCAGAGCGTCACCCCGATCAATTAGAAGCTCCAACATATCATCAGCAACAATCCAGGTACTATGAGACTGGTGCAGAGTCCACTGATTGACATAGTCCATCTTAGAGTTTCCCCTTGTCCAGTTTTTCGCTGCAAACATATAGCTGAGGTGGTTGATTGATCTACTTCATCTTCTATCTTTTCTTGGTTAATGTTTTGATTCCTCCATTTTGTCCAGGGGAATCCCCAAAGAAACTTTGAGGTGTTCCCAGTCCAGGCTCCTACATGCACTACTAGTAAGCACAGTGCCCGCCACAGTCCATCACCCCGATCAGCTGGTGGTTGTAATCCCTGGGTTGGTTCTATTCTGAGCCCCGACCTCCATTGGAACCAATGAGTATTGCAGCTCTTCCCGGCTCTGCCCATCACACACTCGTCCCTCACTTAATCAGTGGGAGGTGTGCTGGTTGGGTGCTGCATTCCCTATTGGCACAGGCCATTTCACCTTGGCATTTGGTGTTTTGTACTGTTTTTATCACAACCAAACCTGGCCAGGCCCCCACACAGTTCCAGCACTCGGATTTGCCAGTGGATGACGTGAACCGACTCAGCCTGGTCTGCCCCCAACCGGAGCCAAATGTATGCCAGTAGGTCACTTTCCAAAGCCTCTTCTGGGTTGTTTACCTCCATACTTCCTGCGTTTATTTGTAGGGTCAGTGTCCTGTCAGAGGAACTGTTCAGATTCCTCCATCAGACTCCTTCCTGGTGTCAGGTTTCACGCATACCAGCAGGTCCTTTGGCCAGCACCGCTCTTCAACCCATTCTGGTTCCTGCTGTTGAGAGTTTCAGCCCAGCCACGGCTCGTCCATACCCACAGATAGCTCATATATGGCTCAGTTGGGGTTGAAACCTAGCCGAGTCTGTCCCACATCCACCCTGGTCCTCCAGAGCACCAAACTGTGTTGCGGTCTAACCCAGCATGGTGCGTCATGTCCGAATCCATGTTTGTGCCAAGGGATTACAACTGTGACCCGACCAGAACTCAGCCCCCTTCCAGTTCCTGCGCCCCTTACTGGTAACCTCCACTCAGCCAAGGCCTCCCCCAAGCTCCCCAACCAGGCCTGTTCCCAGCCAGTGTTAACTGTGCCAGAGGTTGCTCTGGGTCAGCCCAGCGCGCCCCATAGACTGTCTTGCCTCCTGCATAGACTCCTCCAGCCGTTCTAAACCATCCAGTGGGGTCAGAGTTTGCACAGGGATTGGTCCACGCATACCTGACACATTCTAGCCCCGAGTATGGTTCTCAAATGCCAGACAATGGCATAGTCTTGCCTTCTGTGACCCCTCTGCTGATCCCTCCTCCTATCAGGTAGTGGGGTATCCTGCTGGACAAGCCCAGAATTTTGCTTTTGAAGGGACTGGTGTTGGTAATCTACACTATAAAGTAATTACAAGTTCTTCAGAGGAAGATTTACTGCCATTGAGAATCTTAAGGACTAATACACATTCTCAGAGAACTGTGGATTCAGCATGGAGTGACTCCTGTAGCATATCAAAGGAATCAAATTCCAGAATTTCCTGGCCGGGTGGCCCACGAGCCGCTCACCCCATGTATCTGCGTACGTGGTGGTAAGCCTGGCTGTGCTAGGCTGGACTCGTGGCGGGGCACCCGAGCACCCCGGGCAGCATGGCTGCCCGAGGTTTGAGACGCTCAGGCCTCCACAATATTTGATTTTTGAGATAAATATTTTACTTGTAAATGAGAAGACTATAGTAAGAAACTTCTCTCAAGATTTACAGTGGTTAGTTTTGGGCCCGGCGGCTTGGCCTAGCAGATAAAGTCCTCATCTTGAACGCGGCCGGGGATCCCATATGGGCGCCGGTTCTAATCCCGGCAGCTCCACTTCCCATCCAGTTCCCTGCTTGTGGCCTGGGAAAGCAGTCGAGGACGGCCCAATGCTTTGGGACCCTGCACTCGTGTGAGAGACCTGGAAGAAGTTCCTGCTTCCAGCCATCGGATCAGCGCGCACCAGCCCGTTACGGCTCACTTGGGGAGTGATTCATTGGACGGAAGATATTCCTCTCTGTCTCTCCTCCTCTGTATATCTGACTTTGTAATAAAAATAAATCTTTAAAAAAAATTAAAAAAAAATAAAAGAAGAAAGATTCAGTGGTTAGTTTCTATGTTCTATCTTAGAAATTAGTGTAAATTTTTTCAGTAGCTTATTCACTGGTGAATAAAAGCTTTTAAATGGAAGGAGGGATTTGTTTTTGATTTTAGGCTAAATTTTTATTTTTATTTCATTGTTTAATGTTTTCATGAAGATTCAACCGTTCTTTTTAAGTCTGAGTTACAAAGAGAGAGCTCTTCCGTCTGCTGCTTCTCTGCAGAGCTGCAGTGGCCAAGCTGGGTCATCATCTGCCTCTCCCAACAGGGGTAAACAGGTCCCAAAGCACATGGGCCATCTTCTGCTGTTTTTCCAGGCCATGTGTTCTTTTAATGTAGACATCAAATAGATAGACTTATTTTAGTTCTGTTTTGATCTCATGCAATGATAGTAATAGTAAATTGAGTTCACGAGAGAAAACTTTTCTCTTTCTAACCAACTGTCTCCTAGTATTGAAACTATCAGCTTGAAAGATCATGAGGTCTAATTGACTCTATATTTTATGAAAAGAATGGAATTCTCAAAGGTTTTAGCATGATGCATTACAGCTATAAAACACGTATGTTGGAAAAACAATTTTTGCATTTCAAGAACATTAGACTAGATCCAGGGCCCTCTGCTACTCTAAAATTTGTGTTGAACACTGTTCGATAAACCATTAGGTTAGTAATCCTTAAGTCACCAGTGGTGATATCCATTACCCAAATCTGTTACTAGTGAGAGTAATCTATCTCAAGGAATGCTGTATGATGACCTTGTCTGTCTTTGATTGCAGACCTTAGAAACTGAGGAAGCAGGAGCTCATTGCTGTGTTTGTAGGTGACAGCAGATTAGTAGTTAGAATTGAGAGGTATACAGAGAACCCGGTGATCAGCAAGGTAATAGTGTGTTCACAGATTATTAAGGTCAAATGTACCATTAGTTTTGACATGATAAATGGCTTAGTGTAGTCAGTTTCAACAGAAACATGTCTAGTAGATTTTATTTTTAAGATTTAAGTGAAAGAGGGCCCAGCGGCATGGCCTAGCAGATAAAGTCCTCTCTTTGGGCTCCCCGGGATCCCATATGGGTGCCGGTTCTAATCCTGGCAGCTCCACTTCCCATCCAGCTCCCTGCTGTGGCCTGGGAAAGCAGTTGAGGACGGCCCAATGCTTTGGGACACTGCACCCGCGAGGGAGACCCAGGAGAGGTTCCTGGCTCCTGGCTCCAGATCGGCATAGCACCGGCCATTGCGGTCACTTGGGGAGTGAGTCATTGGACAGAAGATCTTACTCTGTCTCTCCTCCTCTCTGTATATCTGACTTTGTAATAAAATAAGTAAATCTTTTTAAAAAAAAGATTTAAGTGAAAGAGTGACACGAGAGAAGATGAGATGGTTATTTTCCATCCTGTCATTCTTCAAATGGCCAGAATAGCTAGGGCCGACCCAAATGGCAGCAAAGAGCACAGGATTCCCACATGGGTAGCCGGTATCTGTGAACCTGAGCCATCATCTCCTGCCTTCCACATCTATTAATGGAGCTGGATTGGAAGTGGAACAGCTAGGACTTCAACCAGCGCTCCAGTATAGGATGTCATCATTTTAAGTAGGGGCATAGTGTGCTAAGCTACAAGATTATCCTTGTTTAGTGGCCTTTCATTTAATAAGGATTGTAACATTCCCTGAGCAGTTAACTCTTTTTTTGTTCTCATTTTCAAGAGCATGTTTTGTGCTGTTGTCTTAAGAATTCACTCTGTGGGGTCACTCTTTCTAGCTTCAAGCCAGAGCTTCTCAGCTAAATTACTACGATTGTGGACATATTACTTATTTGCTTGCTATACTATAGAAGGGATACAGCTAGTTTCTTATTTGTTTTAAAGATATTTCTAAACAATGTATCAAGAGCATCAGAGTATGCTTATTGTCTGAGCCATGTTTTAAGAAATCTCTCAGGTCTTTGTTGTTATTTTCAGTCGCAGTACTAACCTGGTTGTAAATACCTTCAGCGTAAGCTTGGTAAGTGTTGAATGTACTGATTTTATTCTAACATGAAATAATTGATGCTGTCTTCTGTGTATTAGCCATCGATCTTACAGCCAGGAGGATCCAAAAGTCAGAATGTGGAGATAAAAACAGACATTGAAGGTAAAATAAAAGGTAAGATTTTAAACAAAAATCTTAATATAGTGAAACATTGACGTCTAGTGTTAGAATCATTAAAGAGACTTGTTACATTTGCTGTTTAGTGAGACTATTATGATGAAGAGATGTGACCTAGGAAGGCAAGCATTTTAGTATGTTCCATTCATTTGAAGCTGTCAAAGGAGTGATATAAAGGCACCTAGTAAATACTTGAATGAATAATGAAATGAATGATTAATAACTATGTTAACATAGTATTGACTAGATTTTAATAAATTTAAAAATTTTAAGTTACATTAATCTTTAATAGCTTTAATGTACATTACACAAAATAGAAGCTTAATAATTATGTGCTAGTTCATTTTTATAAGGCGCATTATTTACCTTCTTTATTCCAGCAAAGGAATATTGTAGAACATTATTTGCCTATGAAGGTACTAATGAAGATGAGCTTACATTTAAAGAGGGGGAGATAATCCACTTGATAAGTAAGGTAAAGTCTTTTTCAGTATTTCAGTGAATTTTATAATTTATTCTAGAAAAGCTTTTCAAATATTCTTGTGTTTTAGCTAGAATATAAACTGCAAATAAGTTATGACTTTGTTTCTAAGTCCTGATAACATGTTGCAGAAGTGCTCATGTTCCTGGTATGGTCTCTTTTGTTTGCTCTTTTGAGTTAAATTTCATTGTCTATTCCTACTATAATTAATATGTTTGGAATTTAAAAATTTTTTCTAATTTTCACTGTTAAAAAATGTTTGTGCAGCAGACAAAAGCAGAGAAACTTTGGTGGCAGGGACTCAAGCCATCACTTGCTGTTTCCCAGGTACACATTAGCAGAAAATTGGACTTGAATATCAAACTGGGTGTGGAACCCCAGCATTCTGATGTCCCAAGCTGCATCTTCGCCACCACACCAAACAGCTGCCTTGAGAATTTATTTTCTAAGATTTATTTATTCATTTATTTGAAAATCATGATTGTATAAGAGGGAGATACAAAGAGCAAGAAATCTTCCATTGCTGGTTAATTCCCTCAAATGGCTGCAGTATTTAGGGCTGTGCCAAACCAAAGCCTGGACCCAGGGTCTCCGAATGTGAACAGGGGCCCAAGGACTTTGACCATCTTCCACTCTTTCCCTGTAGCATTATTAGCAGAAAGCTCGACTGGAAGTAGATCATCTGGTGCGTAAACCTGCACCCATTTGGGGGCATCCGTATGGGGTACTGGTGCCCAGATGGGATATTAGCCCTATAGGTGGCAGCCTAAATGCTATACCTCAGTGCTGGCCCCCTGAGAATTATTTCTAGCTGTGATATTATTCCTTTTCTATGCTAACCCCAACCTTGCAGAATTCTTTTCTTCCTGTTGTTCTGCCTCATTGTACTTGTTCCACCCATCTGCTGTTCGGATTGTTGTTTAGAATATAAAAAGAAAAAGAAGAAAACTGAAGTCTACCAGCATGTAAATGGTGTTGAAATTATTCATACTATAGAAGATGGTGTAGCTATTTAAGGAATGAAGTGATTTTTATAATTTGCAGTAAACTCTGAGACAAACATGGAACCCAGTGGTACTTTGGCATGGGCAAAATAACAAATGGTTGTTTATATTACAAATAACTATTTGTAATATAGGGAAATTATAAATACTTGTTTTTGCTACAGCCCTATATACTAAATTGTGTAGTTTCGTCCATTTTTTTCTATTTACTTGGGTGGTTTAGTATATGCAGTCTTAAAAACTAAATTTTGTCTGTTTATATTAAAGTCTGTGACATTGTACATTCTAAGTGATGTTAAAAATGTTAGTGATACAAATTAACATTTATTATTCACATTATCATCTATGTATGTGTAGCAAAAGCAGCTAAAAACATACTCATTTAGAATGAATCCCTTAATCTACGTAATGTCTAATAATTAAAGTTGGGCTGTTCATACCTATTTTTTTCTTTCAAGAATGGGGTTTTCATATTTTCCAATTTTGTTGTAAACTGTTTTCTTAAGTATAACTGCTGTTGGGTTGAGTTTGTTTGTTTCATTTTCTTCTTAGGATACTGGAGAAACTGGCTGGTGGAAAGGTGAACTTAACGGTAAAGAAGGTGTATTTCCAGACAATTTTGCTGTTCAGATAAGTGAAGTGGATAAAGATTACCCAGTAAGCTTTTATTTTTCTATGGTGATAATATTAAAAGAATATTTTACAAACTTTTTTTTAAGCAAGAGTTTTGTATTATTAAATAGTTTTATGGAGTGTCACAAAATTATTTATTTACTTACACGTTGTTTGAATAACAGTAAAAGCAAATAATGTTTCAGCTGCCCTATTGTGATACCGTGTCGTGTCCTGGATGCTCCGGTCTGTATCCACGTTCCTGCTGATGCATCTGGGAAAGCAGCAGAGGATGGCCCAAGAGTGTGGACCCCTGCACCCACATAGGGCACTCAGGAGAAGCTTCTGGTTTTCACACAGGAGCAGTTTCTGTCATTGTGGCCATTTAAGTAGTGAACCAGTGGGTGGAAGTTCTCTCCCTATGTCTCTCCCCATTCTGTCTTTATAACTGTCTTTCAAATAAGTGAAACTTAAGAAGAAAAAGGGGGGGGGGGGGCAAAAAGAAGAATACCAGCAATTTTAAACATTTCATTTCTATACATTATTTTCACTTTCTGATCCCAGAACTGTAAAATGTCCTAGGCTACTTTATTTTATAATTTAAAAAGAAAGGAAAAACTGATTATACTAATTGAGTAGGTTAGTATTTTGATGTAACAGATTGTTTTGCTACTCAATAATTCACTCCCAAATGGCTTCAGCAGCCAGGGATGCACCAGGCTGAAGCTAGGATTGTGGAATTCTATCCTGGTCTCTCACATAGGTGGCAAGTGTACAGGTACTTCAGTCACCATATGTGGGCAGCTGGATGAGAAGCAGAGGAGCAGGACTCATACAAGGTACTCTGAAAGATTCATTTATTTGTGGGACAACGATGTGAGAGGGAGAGAAATTTTCTATCTGTTGATTCACTGTCTAAATGTCTACAACACCTTGGGCTGTGCTAAGCCAAAGCCAGGTTCCAGACACCGCATCTGGATCTCTCACCTGGTGTCAAGGACCAAGCATTTGGGCTGTCATCACTGATTTACCAGGTGCAGAAAGCTGCACTGGAAGCAGAGAAGCTGGGATTTCACAACTTGCACTCAGACATGGCTGTAGATGTCCCAAGTGACCACAACATCCCACCCACCAGATGGAGTTTTTAAAGCGGATATAGAGTTAAGGTAGTGGAAGCTTACAGCAAAGCATCTGCCATGCTTGGGTTAACCCAATTCAGAATGCTAGCCTTTACCAGCCTTTACCAGCCCTTCCTTAGGCAAACTAATATTCCTGATCACCCTATGGAGGCTTAAGCTGGCCGAGGCCTTTTACTTTGCTAGATTGCATTCATTACTGATTCATCCTTCTAGTAAGCTTTCCTTTTTTATGATTTTCTTAATGAACACAATTTCTCTACTTCAGTAAATTTTTTTTTGTTTATTTTAAAAGTATTGTTAGAGGAAGAGGTCTTCCATCCTTTGTTTTACTCCCCAAATGGTTGTAAGGACCAGGACTAGTTCAGGGTGAAACCAGGGACCTAACTCCACCCAGGTCTCCCATGTGGGTAACAGGATCCTAAGTACTTGGGCTGCCTTCCACTCTTTCCCAACTGTATTGCCCAGGAACTGAATGCCAGCATTGTCTTAACCTGCTCTACCATAGTGTTGTTCCTTTTTCTACTTTATTATGTGCATGTGCACAGTGGCTTGTTCTTTTTTAAGTGTGTTAAACATGATTTTGAGAGACAAAGATGGAAGAGAGAGAGGCACACACACACAAATACACATGCAGCCACTCACCCACCGCTCCTGTTCTTCAGTTCACTCCCCAGAGGTCCACAACAGCCCTGTGCAAGGGCTAGGCTGAAAACAGGAGCCAGGAGCTCAGTGCCGGCTTCCCACCTACATAGCACAACCCAGTTCCTTTAGCTATCACTGTTGCTTCCCATTTTCTTCAATGTCAGGAAGCTGGAGTCGGGAATTTAGCCAGTTATCAAACCCAGGCACCACAATGTGGCACGCAGGTGACCTGATTGGCGTCTTAACCTCTAGAGAAAATGCCTATCCCAGTTAATTATTTATTTGGAAAAAGAATTTGCATGCTTAAAATTGTGCCAGTTTTTTTTAAAAGCATTAAGCTTTAATTATATATTAATATGAATAAATTGAGGGAAGCCTGGCCTTTGCCTGTAAACATTCCTTTTAGAATCCTGAAGAAATAAGTTGAAGTTGGATAATGCTATTCTATTTTTTTATTATTATTATTCGTAGTAATAGTAGTAGTAATAATATTTTAAGAAATAGGATTTCTGTCCCGTTGTCCTACCTGCTTCTCACCCAACTCTAAGGTTTGAAGGAGGGGTGGAATCGTGCTGTGGGAAGGCAGGAATAATATTTTTTTACTCAGGATTTTAGGGTTTTTATGCAGTCTAATGATGATGTTTGAGTTATATGAATTTGGATTTGGTTAAGCAGGTTTTCAAATGAGTTAAATTTTTATCAGTGACCTTTGTAATTAGGATCTGAGCATTTTGTAATTTTTAGCAAGAATGAGATTAAGACATTTATGTCATTTAAGTTGTTAATGGTCAGAATTTAGCTCAATATGTAATTTATTTCAATATGTAAAGAATCAACCATTTTCTCTGTTATTATTTTACAGAAACCAAAGAAACCACCACCTCCTGTTAAGGGTCCAGGTATGCTTCTTAAAGCACACTTTTTATTTGGCTGATTTTCATGTATTTGTATCCTGAAATGCTAAAGTTGAGTCTGATAGAAACTATTAGTTTGTTTTTTTTTTTTTTGACAAAAACAAGTACAATGTGTAGTATAAAAATATTTTAGAAAGGCATAACAATTGAGTGTGTTTGCATGTATCAGTATCAATTTTTTAAAAATTAAGTGAAATGGTAAAGATGATTTTAAAAATAATTTGGACATTTCAGTTACATTGCATTTTGAGTTATTAAACTGATGACTTATTTTTTAAAGATTTAATTATTTACTTATGTAACAGTCAAAGTTATAATGATAAAAGGTGAAAGAAGAAGAATTTTCCATGTTCTGGCTCGTTCCCTAGATGGCCACAATGGCCAGGGCTGGAGTAGGCCAAATCCAGGAGCCAAGAACTTTACCTTGGTCTCTTACATGTGTGACAGGTGTGCAAACACTTGAGCCTTCTTGCACTACTTTTCCCAGACTATTAAAAAGGAGCTGGATCAAAAGTGGAACATCTGGGACCCAAGCTAGTTGCCCGTATAGGATGCTAGCACCATAGGAGACAGCTTACCCAAGAGTGCCAAAAGGTCAACATTAAACTGATGAAATTTACATTTGTTTTAGATAATTGAACATATTGGCCTATCCTATTCACTATTCGTTTTTTCAAATGAAATATAATTGATAGTATTTTAAATATTAATGATTACCCTTCTTTCAAAAAGTACATCGGTGTTTAAAAAAAAGATGAGGGTTTGCATTTTTTTTAAAACAGATAACTAAATTTTGTCTTCTTGTAATTAAAGTTTTGTAATTTGGCTCTCTTTTCCCTTAAGTTCTGTCCCCAAATAGCTGAGTTTTGCAAGTGTTGTGAATTTTTCTATTTCTTGAAAAATTTGCTGCTTCTTAGCATCATTTAAGTCCTTTCCACTTTATATTTTTATTTGCTGGTTAAATCCTAGAGCAAGGAAAATAAGTGGAAAGTAATTTTTATAAAATCTGGTGTTTTAGGCTTCTTGTAAAGCAATATTATTAAGTGTTCTAGCCACCAGCCACATGGAACCTCTTCAGATTTAACTAAAATAAAATTGAATTTAAATAAAATGAAAATTTTAGTTCCTCAGTCACAGAAGTCACATTTCAATGGAGTCAGACCCACAGAGCTGTCACTGAAAGGAACAGTAACAGTTCCAGTATTAAGAATCAAGCCTGGGCCCGGTGGTGTGGCCTAGTGGCTAAAGTCTTCACCTTGAACACGCCAGGATCCCTTATGGATGCCGGTTCTAATCCCGACAGCTCCACTTCCCATCCAGCTCCCTGCTTGTGGCCTGGGAAAGCAGTTGAGGAGAGCCCAAAGCCTTGGGACCCTGAACCCACGTGGGAGACTTGGAGGAAGTTCCTGGCTCCTGGGTTCGGATCTGTGCAGCACGGGCTGTTGCAGTCACTTGGGGAGTGAATCATCAGATGAAAGACCTTCCTCTCTGTCTCTCCTGCTCTCTGTATATCTGCCTTTCCAATCTAAAAAAAAATACAAATAAAAGAAAAAAAGAGTCAAGCTTTTAATGCCAAGCAGTGAAAACAATTTAAAGAAAAATTTAAAGAAGAAAAGGAATCAAGCCTGGTGATTTAGCTGCATTGTTCTGTTACATGGTTTCTTCTGATAGTATTTTTAAGCTCATCTTTACCTTTCAGCAGTGTATTTATGGCTGTGCTCTCAAATTATTTTTGAAAAGTATCAACGTTGTTTTTAACCCCCAGCTCCAAAGCCTGACTTGATTGCTGCAGAAAAGAAGTATTTCCCTTTAAAGCCTGAAGAAAAAGGTGAGTCTCATTTTTTTTGCCATTTAATGACAATCATTTGTTTATTATATTTTTTTTTTAAGAAATATGCTTCTTTGAAATCAGTCATTTATACTTGAATTTTGGCAGCCATTTTATTTTATGATATTTGGAATTTCCTGGTAGTAAATAATTTATCAAATTGATAGGCAATTGAGATTTTACTCAAACCATACCAATTTATAGCCATTTAAAAAATGAAAACATTACTGCTGTAGGATGTGGCATTAATCATAGTCATTTCAAATAACATAAGAGAACTGGCTAGCACTGTGGGTGTAGTGAGTAAAACTGCCTTGTGATGGTTCAAGTCCCAGCTGCTCACTTGCAACCCAGCTCCTTTCTAATGCACCTGGGAAAGTAGTGGAAAATGGGTCAAGTGCTTGGGCTCCAATACCATATGGGAGAGCCAGAAGTTTCTTCTAGCTCCTGGCAATGAGTCCGCCTAACTCCAGGCTTTGTGACAATTTGGGGAGTAAACCCACAGAAGGAAGATCTCTTCTTTTTGTATCTTAAACCTTTCTGTAACTTTGCCTTTCAAGTAAGTAAATCTTAGAACAGTAACAACAACAAAAATATATTTTAAAACCACATTAAATAACTTCCTTGCTCCAATTTGTAGAAACATTATGTATTCTTTAATTTCATTACATTTATTCATCATGTAAATTTGCAGTGCAAGATGTTTCTGTCTCATTTCATACTTTTCTAGCCTGATATTTACTTTAAAAGATAGGGAACCTTAAGTTTATATGTGTATGTGTATCTTTGTATGGACAGAGCTCCCATCTCCTGAGTGATAGGACCACGATGGCATGGGCTAAAGCCAGGAGTGAGGTTTCCAGTCTAGGTCTGCATGTGGGCGGCCGGAATCTAGTCATGGAGTGGTGACACTGCCCGCCAGGGTCGCATGGAGGTAGCCTGAGCTGGGTGTCAGACCGTCATTCAGATATATGATGTGGATATCTTAACTGGTATCTCTTTTTTTTTTTTAAGATTTATTTTATTGGAAAGGCAGATATACAGAGAAGAGGAGAGACAGAGAGGAAGATGCTCCATCCCATGATTCACTCCTCAAGTAGCGGCAACGGCCGGTGCTGCGCCAATCCGAACCCAGGAGCCAGGAACTTCTTTCTGAGTCTCCCACATAGATGCAGGGTCCCAAGGCTTTGGGCCGTCCTCATCTACTTTCCCTGGCTACAAGCAGGGAGCTGGATGGGAAGTGGAGCTGCCGGGATTAGAACTGGAGCCCATATGGGATCCCAGTACGTTCAAGGCGAGGACCTTAACCATTACGCTGTCGCACCGGGCCCTTTACTGGTATCTTAATGGGTAGACCAAATCCTTCTTCACGTGTCAAATATTTTTGAATCATCAGATGAAAAATCAGTGCTGGAACAGAAACCTTCTAAACCAGCTGCTCCACAAGTTCCACCCAAGAAGCCTACTCCACCCACCAAAGCCAATAATTTGTTGAGATCTTCTGGCTCAGTGTATCCAAAGCGACCAGAAAAACCAGTTCTGCCACCACATCCCATAACCAAGTAAGATTTTCCCTATTCTGAAATTCTTTATTGGTTTACTCAGCTTTGACCAAAATGCATCTATCACTTTTAAGTATGAAAGCATTTTTCAAGAACATGTTTTCCATATGTTCTCTATATTATATTTCTCTTAAATATATCTTCTTTTCAGAATAGATGAATATAGTTATGAAAGTTTCTACATTTGTGATTTTATTGTGATCAGTCTAGGGTAGAAGTTTGTATGTATGGAGATAGATTTATAGAACAGAAATTAGTATTACTCCTTTGAATTTTTTAATGTTATTTAATCACAATTTTTTTTAAAATAGGCATATCCACATGCAAGTGATTTTACATGTTTATTTTTCTCTTTTTCTCTTCTCAGGATTAATGGGGAAGTTTCTACCATTTCATCAAAATTTGAAATTGAGCCAGTATCAAAACCAAAGTTAGAATTTGAACAGTTGCCACCTAGACCAAAATCAGTAGACTTCGATTCACTTACATTAAGAAGCCCTAAAGAAACAGGTAAGTCAACATTAACAAAGTTGATGTGTTAAAAAGAAATCAACATAGTTTTAGAAACTATGTAATATGAGATGTGTGTGTTATTTTATGGTTAGGTGAAATTAGCTCAAAATTATTTAAAATTTTAGTAGCCAAAGTTAAAAAAAAATGAACTTAGAAATAAGAAATGGACAAAGTCTTTGTTATTCATGCTGGTCAGAAATTTGTTACTAATCAAAATGGGATAGTGTTCATATTGAAGCAGTGAAATGGTTGTTAAAGAATGTCCATCTGTTATTCCGACCCTTAACAGTGCAGTCAACCATCTGAAACAGGGAGGTATGAATACATTTTAGTTTTGAAGATTTAAGATAACAGAGACCACTAGTGCCACTACAAAATTGCATTTAATGAGACTTAAAAATTTGCTCTATTCTTCTGAATATGCTTTTGTTTCTAGTACAGATAAATACAACTTTTACGACTGTCTCTCTAAGTGACATTTTTTTCCTGCTAAATGTTTCCTTTTCAGCTTAGGATTTATTTTTCAGCCTATTAAACATCTTTTTCTATACTTCTTCCTAGACTTTTATACTGTCCTAACTGTAAAATGAAATAGTTAATACATAAAAGTCAGTGTGGTCCCAGTATTAACAGTACTATGTGGGCAATACTTTGGTTGCATTTTGTGTAGTACTTTATATTTATTTTTTAACGAAGTTTTCTCATGTTATTTTTACAGTAATTCTAGGAATCAAACAGTATTTTGCTCTATTTTACATCTAACCACATTAGGCTGTAGACGCAGGAGATATATACAAGCATGTAAATTTTTTAAGAATTAAATTTTCCCTTAAAATAAGCCTTCTGTGATAATCTTTTAAGAATGTCATTATATATTTTAGCTTTATTGTTAGCATTTCATACTTCCACTTAAACCTTAAGACTTGTAACATGAACCTTTTCTTGTTTGTAATAATTTAAAATATATTTTTGCATACCTTATTCTTTTGATGATCTTTTCTTTTTTAAGCTTACCAGTGCTAAGGCTGTATCTTAAATATGGCTTATTTTCAATCTTAATTGAAGTATCTTGTAGTTTTTTGGTTTGTTTTGGTCATCTATTTAGAGATTGCCTGCTATGGTGAAACCGTATTCAGTATTGATTTCAGGTAATTAAGCTGTTAATTATATTCAGGGAAATTCATCAAAATATATTCTGTATATTTCTTCTGCTGAAGATTGTTCTTTCAAATTTTTTTCTATATGCAATCACTAACAAGTTTTGTTGTTTCTGTTAAAAAGTAATACATGCAGTAATTTCTAACTATTGGTGATTGAAATCTTACTGATTTTTGAGCCCCCACATTATATTTTGTCTTCATTTACATAATGAAGAGGCTTTTCTAGAAAATATTTTGACAACTTTAATTTTTGCCTTATTGTTTTCTTTAAGAAAAACTGGTGAAACTAAGACTTAGCTAACGCACATCAGAAAACAAACAGCTAACTTCCAAACTTTAGTTTTTTTTTTTTTCTCTCTACTTAATTAGGCTATTTTAATGTACTATACATACTTTAGGTAAAGTTCAGAAAATGTGTTAGTTTGGGGAATTGGTTCATGTTAAGCAGTAAATATTTACTGAGCAAATATTTCAGTTAGTTTTTTTGTCATCGATGGTGTACAAAGGTAAAAGGCACAGCTACTGAAAGTAAATAGACAAGTCCTAACATATCAGTTCAGGGTCTCTCTCTTTTTTTTTTTTTATAGAATCTCACATATGTCTGATAGTTTAAGTATCCCTTATCCAAAATGATTAGATTTAGAAATGTTTAGGCTTCTTAAGATTCTTGGAATACTTGCCTATGTAAAATGAGGTATCTTTTTTTTTTAAAGAATTATTTATGTTCATTACAAAGTCAGATATACAGCAGAGAGGAGGAGAGACAGAGAGGAAGATCTTGCATCCGATGATTCACTCCCCAAGTGAGCGCAATGGCTGGTGCTGAGCCGATCCGAACCCAGGAGCCAGGAACTTCCTCCAAGTCTCCCACGCCAGTGCAGGATTCCAAAGCATTGGGCCATCCTCGACAGCTATCCCAGGCCACAAGCAGGGAGTTGGATCGGAAGTGGAACTGCCGGGACTAGAACCGGGACCCATATGGATCCCCGTGCGTTCAAGACAGGGACTTTATCTGCTAGACCACGCTGCCGGGCCCTCAAATGAGGTATCTTTGGGATATGATCCATACAGGCAGAATTCATTTATGTTTTCAGTACATCATATGCATCTAGGCTGAATATATATGTAATATTTATTTATTTATTTGAAGGTCAGGTTTACAAAGAGAGAGAAACATCTTCATCTGCTGGTTTGCTCTCCATGTGGCGTTAGACAGGCTGAACCCAGAAGCTTCATTTGGGTTTCCACATGGGTGGCAAGGCCCCAAGTACTTGTGTCATCTTTCCACTGCTTTTTTCCCATACCACCATCAGGAAGCTGGATCAGAAGTGGAGCAGCCAGGACATGAACTGGCAACTACGTGGAATACTAACACTGAAAGCAGCAGCTTCACTTTCTGTGCTATAACTTCGACCCACAAATATAATTTAATACAGTATTTTTTTTTTAAAGTCAGATATACAGAGAGGAGAAGAGACAGAGGGGAAGATCTTCCATCCGATATTTCACTCCTCAAGTGAGCCGTAACGGCCGGTGCGCGCCAATCCGATGCTGGGAACCAGGAACCTGCTCCGGGTCTCCCACGCGGGTGCAGGGTCCCAAGGCTTTGGGCCGTCCTCGACTGCTTTCCCAGGCCACAAGCAGGGAGCTGGATGGGAGGCGGAGCTGCCGGGACCAGAACCGGCGCCCACATGGGATCCCGGTGCGTTGAAGGCGAGGACTTTAGCCGCTAGGCCACGCCGCCGGGCCCTAATACAGTATTTTTAAAGTCCCTATATTTTGATTGCATCTTGTCATGTTCAATCGCACATCTGCAATTTTCTATGTTGTTAAGTATTTTTGGGTATTTTCGGTTTTGCAGTTTTTGAAATAGAGTTGCTGGTTTATACTTTCCACTTAAAATTTCTCCAGTTAAAATTTCTTCTTTAATGTGTTAACATGTTTCCAAAAAAGTGTCTAAATTAAATTCTTGAATTTTGCCTCAGGTTGAATAGTTAATATTTTTTTGTCTAATTTGAAATGATGTATGGAACTAGCCTTTTAAGATACGTTTCAGAATATTTAGAATATGTGAAAACCTGTTACTGAAAATCTCACGGTTATGTAATGTAATGGTTACAGCTGAAATGGTATATTAGAAGGTGTACTGGGGCTGGCACCTGTCACAATAGGTTAATCCTCCACTTTGAAGCTCCAGCATTCTATGTAAGCACCAGTTCATGTCCTGGCTGTTCCAACTCTGATCCAGCTCCTCCCTGCTTATGGTCGGGAAAAGTAGTGAAGAATGGCCCAAGTCCTTGGTACCCTGCATCCTTGTGGGAGACCCAGAGTATGCTTCTGGTTCCTGGCTTTAGATCAGCTCAATTCAGGCTGTTGCAGCCATTTGGAGAGTGAAGCACCAGATGGAAGTTCTTTCTCTCTGCCTCTGCTTCTCTCTAAATCTGCCTTTCAGATAAAAATAAATTTCTTAGAAAAGAAGTGCATTGACTTTTCTATTCAAAGCTAATAAATAAATACATATTATTTTATGTTTTGTTTATTCGCTGATTGGTCACAGGCAGGTTTTTGACTCTGAAAAAGTAGCCATTTAATGATTTTGTATCTACTATGTCTACAAGACCTATCCAGCGTAGAAATTATATAAATACCATTCTTGTTTTTCCCTCTCTCCTCCACTGTTAAATTTCCCTTATTGCATTATACTATAATCTCAGAAGACATAAATTCCTGACTGTTACCAGATAGTCTGGAATCACAGATAATCCTCTATGTGTGTATATGTGTTTATGAATACAGACATATGTCAGTTTTACACACATAAGATGCATAGTTGTGGAACCTTCAGTTAGGCTTTATTTTTTCTTTCTAATATCAATAAGTAACTTGAGTGTCTCTTACAAATTTGTTTAGATGATGAAGTGTAATGTTACAGACTATAGAACTCACTGGGATTATGTTTAAATTCTTTTTTTCAAATATTTCATGTAAAGTTGTTTCAAGAAAAAGCTGTTTCTAGCAGTTAATTATGTAGTTTCAATGATCCAAATATTATAGTATTTTGAGGAATAAAGTTGTTTTTTTTCTTTTGTATTTATACATTTGAAAAAGAACGAGAACTCATGCTCAATCTTCCATCCATTAGTTCACTCCTGAGTCACTAACACAGCTGGGCCAGGCCAAGGCGAGTGCCCAGAATTCCAGCTAAATTTCTTTTTTGTGGCAAAGGCAGCATAGCTACTTGAACCATCTTACTATGCTTTCCCAAAGACATTAGCAGGGAGGTGGATTAGAAGTGGAACAACTGGGACCCACACTGGCATTTATATGGGATCCTGTCCTTGCAGGTGACAGCTTAACCTATTGTGTTACATTCTGACCCCTAAAATTATTCTTAGGTTTAAAATGGGAGATGTAGTTTAGTCGTATCTCAGGTATTACATTGAGGGAATCCAGACAAGGCAGTGTCCGTAGAGTATAGTATTTTTTTCCTTCTGATTTTATTTATTTATTTATTTATTTAGAATTTAAAGGAGATTTTAAAATACATGTACTATAAACCACTTACTGATGACTAAGGTGACGTTGTCTTCCTTCAGTTTCAGTAGCTGGTCTGTTTTTCTGTGAGTTTCTTTCCCAGTATTTACCCACTTATTCCAGAAAAAAATGTATGGTAAATTTTAAATTTAGAAGGTGTCTATATAGTAGTAAATATACAGAATGAGCCTTTATCTAAAGCATGAGTTAAGCAAATAGGGTTTGCCATCAAGTTTCTTTGATAATTCTGTATTAGGATATAATATAGTGTTAGTGGTTTTTCTGTTTATATTTGTATGGAATATTTTAAGAGGTGTATTGATTTAGATTTCAAAATAATATTTGAATTTTTTTCTCATTAAGATTTAGACTCCCTTCCTCATTGTACTAATTATACTTAAGGGCTTAAGAATTGACAAAAAAGGTGGTTTAATTTTAGTTATAATACGTTATAGGATGTTAACATACTGAACTCTAACATGTTGGAGCAGTAAACTATTTTGAATCTGTCTTCATGTTCAGTGAATAGTGAAACAAAGCTGCTTTTTAGTTAATTTATATTGAAGTTGCTGCTAATCTTAAAAATTAAAAGGAAAAATTCCTTTTGAAACAATGAAATAAAGCTAAGATGTGGTACACATCTTAGGTAAAATGAGATAACCTACGATCAGTATATGCTTAACATTGAAATGGTTCTGTTCATTCTACTATTCTTTTTTCCTGCTTTGTAAAATGATTTTTTTTTTTATTTAGTCTTTTTTCTAGACATTCCTATCCTTGCCTTTTCTTTCCAGATTTTGTTTCCTAGCCTGTTTGCCATGTTTCCCTTCTTACGTGTCAGGAAATTATCCTACCCTTCTCCATTTTGGTAAGAGAACAATTTATAAAAGAAATCAAGATAATATATTCAGTATAAATAGGTAGTGCACATTGATTTTTTCTTTGTAATTTTACTGAAAGTGTATATGTTTGTCTGTCTATTTATTCTAACCCTTTTGGTTTTCCATTTTAAAGTAAAATGAAATTTATTAAAACATTCTTCCTGGTTAATTAAAAATAATCTTTTGATGTGTGTTTTAGTTGACAACCATAAGCAATATGGTTATGGATGGTTATGGATATTTTAGTTAAAAGTTTCATGTCATTGTAACAGCTTGCAAAAGTGTAACTTTAGACTGGCAGATTAACAAATACAATTTCTGGAATCAGTGGTTGTCATTCCTTTTCATTGTTACCATTCTTAGATAAATTCAAAAGCATTTATGTATGTCATGAATCCAAAATGTGCACTTTTCCATTTTACTAATTATGGCTTAAATGGAGAACCTGAGAGAGTTTTAGAATGGCAATTTTTTTTTTTGTCCTGGTGTTGTAGCCCAAAATGGGGTATACAGAAGGCATTTTACATCAGCATGGTGTATGATTTTTAGACTTTCATTTTGTTTACCCTTTCAGTTTGATTTTTTCCTGTGTTTTTCCATTTGTTTCTTTTTCTTTCATCCCCTTGCTTAAATATGCATTTGAAAATAATCTCTATGGGCCAAAATGATTGGATTTTACCTTCTCAATGTTTTGGCAGGTTCTCAATTCCATTTATCTGTACAAAATATTTTTAATCTTTCAAATGACAACACCTTTAAATGTATTATGTAATTGTTAATTATTTGTTTATGATATTTGCAAATATGCTATTATTAAAATACATGCCTAAATTCAGGTTCTTTCAGATAATATAATGCATCTTCCATTTTAATCACTTGTTTCTTGTGGTTTGTTATTTTACAGTTAATTAACATGCTAAAAAATTAAGAAACTAAAAAATTGAGTATATCAGAGTGTCTTGTTATTATATAAAACTGTTAGCTTAGTGACTTGATCCAAGATTGAGCACACCAGAATAATCTATGATAAAAAGTAGAAGTACTCAACAAATATTTTCAGTTATTATATAATGTATGTTGCAAAATAGTTATGCATCCTTTTCATGTTTGATTTTGTGTTCTACATCCTTTAGAAATGATCTGTCTAAATTCTGTGAAAATTGATGAATAGGATTTAAAGGTTATAATGATGAATATCTTTAGGTCTTTTTTAAAGAAATAACAAATCACTATTTTGGGAAATTTAAATATCTGACAGAAAGTGTTAAAAATCCAGACATTTGGTTATTTGAAGCATAATCGAAAGCTAGAAGAGCTAGGATAATTGCTGCCATACAGAAAATGTTGGCTGTTGTTAATATTAGCTTAAAATCTAGGTTAAAGGAAAGTTATATTGACAACCCTTAATATTTCTCATCCTCATATCACAGTAGTGAAAGCAACTTCATTTGCTGGTTCACTTCTTAAATGACCAGAGCAAAGCCAGGAGCCAGGAACTTCAGCTGGATCTTGCACTGTCCCCAAGGAGTTCTGGCAGGGAGCTGGATTGGAAGCAGCTAGGAGTCAAATCAATATTGGAATAAAGGCCTCTGAAGCAGTGATTTAACCATTGTGCTACAATTGATACCCCACAAATTTTTCTGGTTTCTTCTAGATGAAGGCCAGGGATTTTTCCTCCAACTCAAATTAGTAGGTCAAAGATCAACCAGCTTTTGATGGTGGAAAATCAGATTGGCAATCTATATGTCATTTTACCTTGGTATCTGACTTTCCTTAAATTCATAACTATCTTCTGCTTCCTAAAAATAATACTGTGTGAGCATAGGTGCCGTGAACTCTTCTCATCCATAACATACTGTTCACATATAAATGAATAAAAACATAATAAAGCATGCCTTCTCTTTATGTTGATAGATCTAAATGGAAAGAAGCAGGATGCCAAATACAGTTGAATCCTTAAATTTTGAATTTTAATGTAATAGAGTTTAAAACAAATTTTACATATAAGTGTTCTATGTTGTAATTAGTGATAAGCTTAAAAGTGGATTACTTTTTATATAAACAAAATCTTAGGATGATACTTTTTTATGTTAACAATTTGTGGCACAGATTTATCAGTAAGGATTTCTTGGTGAACTCTAAATGTTGAGACTATAACCCTTACATTGTTGATAAAATCTTATAAAATGGTTTTATTTTAAGGGTGAGTGTTGTTTTCCAAATGCATATGAAAAGCACAGGTCAACTTGTAAGCCCTTCAGTAGTGGTACTGTTTTTATTCATAGATGTTTCAAATCCTAAGCCTTTTTTTTTTGTCTTTTAAAAGATGCAGTAGATAATGTTTATTTTTATTCTCTAGATCTTATAAATTTTGATGACATAGCTTCTTCAGAAAACTTGCTACATCTCACTGCAAATAGACCTAAGATGCCTGGAAGAAGATTGCCTGGACGCTTCAATGGTGGACATTCTGTGAGTTATTGGGGCTAAGATAGCAGGATTTAAAACTGAGTTGTTTTATCTTCAGTCCATTTGAAGATAAAAATGAGAGAATTTATATCTCCACCTAAGTTTAAAAGTCAGGAATGTGGATATTGCAGTCAAGTAGCAAATTTAAGAAATGCAGGAAGAAGGGGAGTATACTCATTTCCTTAACCTAGAGTAGAAGCTTTTAGAATCAGAAGTAAGAAACTGTCATGAGACTGTAACAACAGAGGATCAGAAAACCTGTTAAGTCTACCTGTGCAGCTATTATGATTCCAACTGCGCAGTGGATACGATAAGAAAGAATGGGGAAAGTATTTTCCCTCAAAATACTCATTTTTGTTGTAGCGTTCCATGGGTATCTAAAGGTGTAATTTCTGTTTTGTATTAATATATCAGTTCTTCAACACTGTGATACTTTAAAAATACTTAAGTGAAAAAAATAACTTAAGAGGCAAGTTATTTTACCCTCAAAATATGCACATTTGTTATTTTGCTTGAAATTATGTAGCATCCAGTTATACAATAATGAAGAATCAGGAATTGTAGCTGCTAAAAGCAGAGTGCTAAAAGTCACTTTTTAATTAACTGAATGCATGCTAATTTCCCTTCTTTAATATGTTCTGTCCTTTGAAATTTACAAAATCATTTAGCCAACTCAAAGCCCGGAGAAAAATTTGAAGTTACCAAAGGAAGAAGACAGTGCCAATCTAAAGCTATCTGAGTTGAAAAAGGATGCATCCTACTCTTCAAAGGTAAGTCTTATTTGTTTATTTATTTGTGAACATCAAAATTCTTAGTGTTAAGTTATGTATTGAGAAGTATTATTTCTGTTACTAAGAAATCTAATTTTATAAGCAATTGAGTTCTTAAATTTAAAATACACTTCCATAGATTTTTAATAGAAGCTTATTTGAGTGACTAATGTGAATAATGTGAATATTTTTAAAGGCATAGCTGAGCATCTGTTTTATTTTTCGATTAAATTTCTACTTGTAAACTGTCGCAGCTTGGTAGGTGACATCCTAGTTAAGCACTAGCATAAACCAGAATGAATGGCAGAATGCATCAGTCCTCCCATCAGTAATATGCTGATAAGTGTCTTTTCCACAGTTAGAACACATACTTAAAAGGTTATATTTCCTCCTGAATTATTTCTAAATTTCATTCCAGGCATTTGGCTGCTTTGCCAATTAATCAGATACACTTATTTTTGGGTAATCTGAGCTGTCTGCAATCCGTTGAAATCTTTTTTTTTTTTTAAAGATTTATTCATTTTATTACAGCCAGATATACACAGAGGAGGAGAGACAGAGAGGAAGATCTTCCATCCGATCATTCACTCCCCAAGTGAGCCGCAACAGGTGGTGCGCCGATCCGAAGCCGGGAACCTGGAACCTCTTCCGGGTCTCCCATGCTGGTGCAGGGTCCCAATGCATTGGGCCGTCCTCAACTGCTTTCCCAGGCCACAAGCAGGGAGCTAGATGGGAAGTGGAGCTGCTGGGATTAGAACCGGCGCCCATATGGGATCTCGGGGCTTTCAAGGCGAGGACTTTAGCCGTTAGGCCACGCCACCAGGCCCAGTCTGTTGAAATCTTATTACAACTGGCTTACTA
Organism: Ochotona princeps; assembly: GCF_030435755.1. Lineage (NCBI taxonomy): Eukaryota > Metazoa > Chordata > Mammalia > Lagomorpha > Ochotonidae > Ochotona > Ochotona princeps. The sequence continues at coordinate 101,333,822 of NC_080832.1, read as the reverse complement.
TTATTTTAGTGGAAAGGGGTGCCAAGCTCCAGACGTTTTTTTTCCCCCCCCCGTGAATTTAAGGGGAAAAAATGGCTTGAGAGAGGAAAAAAAAAAAAAAACAGAGGTAAAGAGTAAGAGTGTTCGAAGTCAGATCTGTTATACTCCCCAGTTGCCAGCAGTAGCCAGGGGTCTCCCATTTGGATGGCAAACACTCAGCCTTCAAGCTTCTCATTGGAAGCTTGTTTGGAAACTGGAATTGGGAGTAAAGCTACAACTGAACTTGGGCTGCTACAAAGATTGAGGCATCTTTACCACAAGGTTTCTTCACAATCATTTTTTTTTTAAGAATTATTTATTTTTATTGAAAAGTCAGATTTATAGAGAGGAGGAGAGACAGATAAGAAAAATCTTCCATCTGCTGGTTTACTCCCCAGGTGGCCAGAATAGCCAGAGCTGAGGCAATTTGAAGCCCAAAGCCAGAAGCCTGGAGCCTCTTCCAGGTCTTCCATGTTGATGCAGGGTCCCAAGGCATTGGGCCATCCTCTACTGCTTTCTCAGGTCACAAGCAAGGAGCTGGATGGGAAGTGGAACAGCCAAGATACGAATCAGCACCCATATGGGATCCCAGCACATGCAAGGCGAGGACTTTAGCCACTCGGCTACCACGTTGGGCCCTGTAATCACTTTCCAGTGAAGCTCTTTGTACATTCTAAACAATGAAACTCAATATGGAAATTAAAATAGCTTTAATAATAATGATATATTTTTACATCTGAATGTTTTACTAGCAAACCATGCGTAAGATAAATTTGATGGGCAATTTTTTACCCCTACCCCCCATTTTCATTATTGTTATTGATAAAACCGTTGGCTTCACTTAACCAAACCCTAATGATTATACAGGGTTTTTCCAGTTAGGAGCATCAAATTGCTGTTTGAATTTCCAAGCTTGTAATTTATCCTGAAGTAAATATGTAATATTTCTTACCTGAAATGCTGGGGTTAAGAATTGGTTTAGACTGTAGTTTTTGAATTTTGGAATATTTGCATGTGTGTAATGAGGTATCTTGGGTTAGAATTCCATGCCTAAATGAAAATCATGCTTCAAATGTATCTTACATTTATCTCCTGAAGAGAATGCTGTTATACAGTATTTTTGATTTGCATGTATTTTGACTACAATATAGACATGAAAGTTCCCACTTAAATCATTATGTCAGCTCAACAAATTTTAGGTTTTGAGTCTGCTAACCTTTAGGTTAGAGATACCCAATGTACATTTCTTTATCTTCTTGCTATAAAAATTTTATCTGGACTGAGACCATCAATGAGGTGCAGTGGGTTAAACTTCTGAATGCCACACCAACATCCCATATTGGGGTGCTGGCTTGACTGCCAAATATTCCAATTCAAATGCAATTTCCTACTAAGATACCTGGGAAGGCAGTGAAAATAGTCTTAAGTACTCGGGCCACTACCACTCACGGGAGACCTTACTATTAGGTTATGAAATAGTGAAACATAGATCTTTTCTTTTTCTGTCACTACCTTTCCAATAAACAATTTTTTAAAATCTTGAAATCTCAAATAAATATATTACATGAATATAAAATGATTTAAGGAAAAAAAAAAACTTTGTTTTCAGCCTTCTGTGTACCTTTCCACACCTTCAAGTGCATCTAAAGGAAGTACAGCTGCATTCCTAACTCCATTAGAAACCAAAGCTAAGCTAGAAGCAGATGACAGTAAAAAAAATTCTCTGGATGAACTTAGAGCCCAAATTATGGAATTATTGTGCATTGTGGAAGCACTGAAAAAGGATCATGGGTGAGTATGCATTATTTTCTTCTACGAGTACTGCTTTTATAAAATCTTTTAAGTGTTTTTCTTCTGTCAAAAAAAAAAACACAACTTGAATTGAAAAATTTATTCCATTAGCTTCATTCTAGAAACAGTACATATGTACGTGCATTTTTAGGCTGGAGATCTTATGGTTAGACTGGTTTAATTCATCTGAAAATATTAGGGAAAATGTATTACATTTTGAATCTGATGTCTGTCTGATGTAGGCAAGCACTTCTGGGTCGCTGCCTGCTACCTGGTGGGTATAGCTTAGGCTTACCTCCCCATGACTTGAGGCACAGCTTCCAGCCCTACATGTTGAGCATGACCTGTGACATGACCAGAAGGTCAAGGGGAATACACATGGTGTTACATGACCAGCAAGTCAAGGGAAATAGACATGTCTTGTAACCAATTACAGTGTCTTTGGTGGGTGGGCAGCCTACCGAAAGATGCCCTCTTGCCCTCCCCTTCCTTAACCTTTAAACTCTGTAAGTTCTGCATAATAAAGTGGGCATTCCTCACCAGCTTGTCTCGTGGTTCTTACCGCTGAAGAACACCATCATCTCACCTTGGTGACCTCGGGGCCTGCTGGCAGGTTTAAATCCCCAAGAATCTGCACATGTAGTTAGCTTACTTCTCAAAGCACTTTGACCCCCTGTTTATGCATGGATTGAGTTGGGTATTTATAAATATATAAAATATACTTACACATAAGCAGCAGAATGGACAAATTTATACCACTTTAACAGAGAAACATGAATTAATCAAAATAGATGAGAGGGCAAATCAGAAACATATGATTTTATTTATATGATAAAAAAATACAAACTAGAAACTATATTGTTTTAATGTATATTTGTATATGTGGCATAATTAGAGAAGCAAATGAATATAATAAATACTATAAAACTTCCTAGAGGGTGTACCGATAACAGAGGTATTAGTAATATATTGTTGCTTTTCTTGTACTATCTTGGACTTCCTGCAGTTTTGCTCTACTATTATACCTTTACATATTGGAAACCTGTAACTACTTTTTATGTATCCAGTATTAAGGTTGCAGAATAAGATGTGTAATTGATTCTGTAATTGTAGTAAGAATACAAAATGTTACATAAAACTATACATTGTAAAAAAAATTTTAAATAAAAAATATGAGTACTATTTCAGTCTTTAGGTCATAAAGCAGATAATTAAAAATCTGATAGATAATCAAAGACTAGACCTTAACCTAGATGTAAATTTAACATTTTAAAAACTCAGAATTTTGAATAGCCAGAAAAGGAAGCATGAATATAGGGGTAACTTTCTGAAATTAGGAAATTCAGATGGAAGCCACCTTTATACCACAAACCAAAGTATGCTCTAGGGAAAAAACCGAGTTGCAGATTATCTTCAAAAGTTCTGATAAAAATTAAATTTACGTACAAAATAGATGATTTTCTAGTCATTTAAACTACAGAAATTAGATACAACACACTAGCAATATAAATTAAACCTTTTGTTTCTAAGAGACTGAAAATATCCATATTGTTGGTAATCTCCTTTGCTGTACAGAAACTTTTTAGTGTGATGTAGTCCCACTTGTTTATTTTGGCTTTGACTTACCTCTGCTTTTGGTGTCTCTTTCAAGAAGTATTTCCCTGTTCCTATATGTTGAAAGAGTGCTTCCCATGTTTGCCTTTAATAGTTTTATAGTTTCTGGACGCAGATTTAGGACCTTGATCCATTTAGAGCAGGTTTTTGTATAAGGTGACAAGTGGGGATCTTGGTTCTTCCTTCTACAGGCTGCTATCCATTTGTCCCAACAGCATTTGTTGAAGAGACCAGGCTTTTTCCCTGGATTGTTTTGCATTTTCTTGTCAAAGATTAGTTGGCTCTACCTGTGTGGACTCCCTTCTGGTGTTTCTATTCTGTTCCATTGGTGGTCTTCTCTGTTTCTGTACCAATACCAGACTGTTTTGATAACTAGTGCTCTGTAGTATGTCTTGAGGCCACAAATTGTGATACCTCCATGTTCGATTTTTATTCTTCAGGATAAATTTGGCTATTCATAGTCTTGTGTTTTTGGATGAACTTTTGTATCTTCTAAGAATGTTCTCTATGTGGAAACATGGTGTTTCCTACTTTCCTGTAGCCCTTGATCGTTTGTGCCCTATTCAACTATGTAAAGATTATAAAAATAAAATAATAATAAAAAAGATTGTTCTCTCTGATATAGGCAACCTTCATGCAAGTTATAAGATCAATAACTCCTTCAATACTGTTTTTGCTGCAACCATGTGTTTTTATATTTTTGTTTTTATTTTTTCTTCAAAATAATTTTCTCTCATTAAATTCATCACTAAATCACATAGTCATATCATTTTACCCAAGAAGGTTTTTGTTTTTCTTTTCATTTCTTCATTAACAAATTGGTTATTCAGTAGCATGTTATTTAACTCCATGGTACTGTAAATGTTTTTTGACTTTCTTGCTGCTGTTGATTTTGTTTTTTGGCTTCTCATTTAAGGGAATGTATAGTAAATGTTTTATAGAGACTATCATATCCAAATGTGAAGATACAGTGCAGTATACATCTCTACTTCCAAACCAAAGATGAACTCCCTATGAAATTGTTGGATATAGTTTGACAATAGGATGCTGGACTCTGCCAGTGTCTGTAACTGCAATGAAAGGATATACTTATATAGCAGAATGGCGGACTTATGACTGCTTATGATGGGCTATACTGTCGTAATATGGGGGAAATCACTTGGGAGGTGGGATTTTGGGAAAGTACAGAGCTTATGGAATTATATCATAAATTTAAAACAGAAGGGAAAAAAATGTTTTCCTCATGTTCTGAAAGATTGGGCAACCAGGATCTTATTAACATTCAAGTAGATTGTTTGATTAAAAAACTTAACAGTAATAAGTACTTTATTTGTTTTTAGGAAAGAACTGGAAAAACTGAGAAAAGATTTGGAAGAAGAGAAGGCTTTGAGAAGTAATCTAGAGGTAATTAATTTATTCTCAGCGCTGAGATTTCAAACAGCATAAACTGCTGTGCTTTTTCTCAGTTTAAGTGAATGACTGGTTCTACTAAGAATTAGACACTCCCTTCCACTTGGTAGCTATTTAATTAAAATGTTTGTCTCCCTTGTAACATTCCAGGAATTCATGTAATAAATATGTTTTGAATACCATCTTAGGTAGTGTGATCCAAAAAGTGTACATTTGTAAATAAATCAAACTTGCCTTTTAAGATTTTCTGCTTCTTTCTTAGGTTGTATGTATACAGTTCCCTTTCCTCTGCAGTTAATTGTTTTTTTCTTTTTGTATGTTCCCGGGTACAAAGCTGCTGTTTATGGGTAGGCTGTTAGATTCCCAGCTTCTGTTTACCATATTTTCATTCTTTTCCAAGGATTGGCATTCTAACTTAATTTATTTGCCTTCCTGATCTTTCTTTTTCTCCTCACTTCACTTTTGTCATCAGTTGTATTCTTTGTGCTGCGTATATCAGAGAAAGTTGGGTTTTGCCTTTTTTCAGACGTTGTTCCCATTCTGTTTTAAAATGTTTCTTAGCATTGTGCTTTTTCTTGTCACCTGTCTTATAGTACATTTTGATGACTCTTCATTCAACAATATTTGTTGCACTTAGAAGAAGTTGGATTTTTAGGTGGAAATCAAAATCCTAATCACATGGATTATAGTAGCTTACTAAAGTAAGGACTTCATCTATTGATCAATTTATGTGTTGCATTTTAGGTGGAAATAGAAAAGCTGAAGAAAGTTCTTCCGTCTTCTTGAGGTGGTGTGGCCCCTAAGGTTCTAATTGCTACAGGGATTCCGAAGCAACACTGTGGACTTTAGCTGACTTCTTACTTAACAAATGCTGGTGTTGTGATAAGAGCTATTAGTGTATGAACTATAATGTCTGCAGAAAAGTAAGGGAGGGTAACATTTTTTTATATATATTTTGTTTTGCCAATATAAAAAAAGAGGCCTTATTTCTTATTGTGCTGAGGTTGCAAACTTTTTTTTATCTGTTTGCTTGAAAATACTACTGAATCTGTATAAAAAGGAAAGAAAGTTCATAATAGTTTTTTATTGAAACTTGTAGTATTGTTTTTAAAGAGATCTATAAATATGGTAATATCTTTACAAGTAATCTGTAAGATAAACTATTTCAGAGGTTCAAATTAGCTTTATAGTAACTGTAGTCATTACTTTCTCCATGATGCATAAGGGATAGACTTGGTGGGTATGTGTGTATGTATTTACTTCTGTCACACTGCTGTTCCTGTTTGTCTGCAGTGCTGTTGATATTGGGGATGGTAAAGTAGGCCTACTAACTGTAAGCCAGATTACTCTGCCATGCCTAAAGTGATGACTAATGAAACGATCAAGATATTTCTTCAACTTTTAAAACAGTTTTATATTGCTTGCACTATGGCATTCATAAGAGGAATTTAGGTAAAATGTTTTGACTGTAAACATTTAGGGAAATATGAGCTTTATTTTAAATTTGTTAAGTTGAAAATATCTAAAAATGTCAATCTAACCCTTAACTTGTGCCTAGAAACTACAGCACATATGAAATATGTACACACCAGCCTTATTGCTGTACTTTTCTGCTTATTTTACAATCTCAAATATTACTCATTCATTAATTAGTTCTTCATGGTCCTTCCTCTGATTTTTAATTGAGTTCATATTAGGAATACAAAGCCCAAATCTTTTCAGAAATACATGTGAGGTTTCATACTTTAACTTATCATCATGTAACCACTCAGGTTTTACAATGGTAGAGCAAACTAACTCAAGGAGCTATTACAGGCTGTCATTTGTGTACCAGCTAGCTGCAGAAGGAGTGTCACTACAGGTTGAACATCCCTAATCCAAAAGCCCAAAATCGAAAATGATCCAAACTCTGAAAATTTTTGAGCCTTAACATGACACAACTAGAAAATTTTACATATCTTCTGTGATGCGCTGTAGTCAAAATACACACAAAATATTGTATTAAATTATCTTAAGGCTTGGTGTATAGGGTATATTTGAAATGTAAATGAATTTCATATTTAGACATGGGTCTCTTTTCCAAGATAGCTCATTATGTACATGCAAATAAATACTCTAAAAACTTGGAACACTTAATCACAAGATTTGAGATAAGGGGTATTCAACCTGCATGTCGTAAAACATATCACCACCCTTTATTTAAACCAAATATAGTTCACGATAGTCAAAATATGTTTTGATAGAAAAAGTGAGTTGATTTCACAGTCATTTATGAATAGTTGAATGCTTTAAATGTAATAGATAAGATGTCTAAAAATACATTTGAGTTTACTTAAATCTATAAATTGAAAATGTTTTCATTCACAGAAAAATATTTTTTAAATTGTATGATAGCAGAGGAGTCCCAGTTATCATGCTTCCATTATTCTAGACCACCAAACCAATACTTGTTTCTTTTATGTTTTTAATCTCATAATACAGAAATTGTGCAAATGAAAGTTTGTCATATTATTTGAAATATAAGAGAGTAAAAAATAGAAATTCAGATACTTGATTACTTAATGTTTGATTTACAACTCATATTTGTACTTCTAAAGAAAGTTAATTGTCCTTTGAGTATGCATATTTGAATTCTTTAACATCCTTGGGGTCTTCTGCTGAACAAAATTGTTTCTTTACATTCTATTTAATGATAATTTTGTTCTTGTTAAGTAAATTAGATCTTATTTTTCATCTTCACGTAAAAATTTAAAAACATTGATTCTAGAAACCATCCTTCAGTTTTCCCTCTGAAAAATCTGTTAAGTTACCCCTCCCTACATTAATAGTGAGGTGGGTGTGTTCTAGCACATCACAGGCTTCTTGAAGTTTTTGTTGGTCATTTTTCAGTTATACATAAAATCAAAATGGTTGTTTGAGTACTGAAATAGCATTTAAAGTTTTTGCTTGTATACCTCTCAACCAAATAGAAAAGTGACTAAAGTACTATTGTCTATTTTTCTGCCCTTAACAAAATAATAAAGGAAAATAAGCAATTTTAAGGGAGAAAATTACTCCTTTATTATAGCAGTTTACCAGTATTGCTCTTGACGTGGCAACATTATTAATGTTTAGACTTACTAAGTTCGTATCACGCAATGATATGTAACAAAAATAGCCTTACTTGAGAGATAATTTCACACACACACATACATGCAGATAACAGTTTAAAGATGAATAGCATGGAATCTGTTATTGCCAAACTCTTAGTGAAAGTATAGTTCAGGTTTGCTATTCTTTAAGACATGTACTACTAATTTCTAAATTGCATTTCAGTGGAACGTACGTACGTACGTGTGTGTGTGTGTGTGAGAGAGAGAGAGAGAAAGATAAACCATTAAGCTTCTTACTGCAAAGTGCTTGCCTCTTTAGAACTTCACAGATTTTTACAGAATTAAGTTGTAAGGATTTTGTACAACTGACAGTTAAGTCTGAGCTGAAGGAGACTGGGCCTTGTGTGACCGAGGAGTCCCTTTTTAATGCTCCATCCTGTTTATCAGAGATCAGAAAACAATCCAGATGCTCTCTAGATTTTTTGATAAACGTCTTATGCTTGCATTTAAACTTGAAGTGTGTGAATAGAATGAGACAATCAGTTAGAATCAGAAATAAAAAGTGTTATAATCTAATGGCCTTTTTTTGCTGTAGCAATAAAATGACCAAGTGCAATGACTTGATTTAATAAAATCATCTTTTAAAAGTTGCTGCTATGAATATTTTAGCTATAAAGTTTTACCCTTGTTTTAGCTTGACTCTCCTTCAATAACTATTATGTAATGCAATTGATGTGATAATTTAACATTCCAAAAATCTGCATATACAAGTACATACATATGTGAGGAATCTCAAAGTAGTATTTCACTGACTTGTTTACAGGTGCTGTAAAAAAGCTTCTTTCTTCAAAAAGAAAAATTAATAATAAAAAAGAATCGAATTGCCTATTGTTAGTCTGTATTTTTTATTTACCAAATGCTTATTGTAGAGTCTGATGAAAATTATATTATTTTGAGTTTTCCAACAAGTTTTTGAATGCTGCATTCCTTTCTCTGAGAGAGAGAGATTTTGTGTATTTGTGCAGTGTCATGTTGCTCAGGGGAGCTTCTGCTGCCAGCCAGTGACTACTTCTACCAAGAGTACTGGGCTTTGAGTTTATCAGATTGATATGTTTATAAAACCTGAAATAAATAAACAAACAAAACATACCAGACTCAGTATGGGTGTTCTCTCCACAGTGGAATCTTTTTTTATCATCTGATTAAAAACTGATTTGAAAGAACAAAATTCAGTTACACTGTAGAGATAGAGAAACAGAATCCAATCCAGAAAGATTTTGAAACTGATTGTTCAGCCTCAGTTACCCATTGCTTGGTTTTGTGAGCAACATTTGCTGGGAAGTGTGTTGGGCTTCTGAACTCACTGCTGAAAAGATCCTCATAAATAACAGGAAACAAGGTGGATTAGAACAGCAAGAGTCACATCCTGTTGAAGGGAAATATGCCAAATGCATTGCTCTAGGTTTTCTAGATTTGAAACAAGGAACAGGACACTACTATGAAGCCATATAGGAAGTGTATGTCATTTACTTTAAAAAAAAATTCAGTGTAAAATGTTTTTCTTGTTTATTGGTCTGTGTAACCACTGAATGAAAATTAAACCTTATGTACACATGATAAAGTTTTGGACTATGGAGTTTTAGTGTTTGAGAGCATATTGGAGATTGTCATTGCGACCCTGTGCAGATGATGTAGTTTGAAGACAAAATATGCAGTTAGCCACATTCCAGGAAATAAAAGCTCCTAGCAGTTTAACGTAGCTGTTATCTATTAGGTGGTTTTATTTTCCAGTTAAGATTGAAAAAGAGGGTGGCTCACAGTGTCAAATTGTATTCTGAGTCTGCTTGTTCTGTACAAGGAAAATGGATTTAAAAAATAGATACCAGGATTTGTGTGGAGAGCCTATTTGTGTATCCTAGAAGGATTTTTATTTGGCAACCGTTGAGTGACAGTTTCCCTGTTGGATTACAAGTGTTTCTTATTAACCACACCCCAGTTTCTTTAAAATCATGTGAATAAAGTTAAAAGTAAACTTTTATTTTATAAAGAAAATTTCTCAATATTTCATGTCTTGGTGTAGTTTTAGGAATGATGTGAATGTTAATTGAGCAAGATACAAATGGTTAACAAAGAATCTTCAAAAATCTATGAAAAATTCACACATTAATTTCAATTTTTGTACCAAAAAACAATCCTATCTTCCCATAAAAATTTTCAGCAACCTGACATAATTTGTTTCACAGGATAATGATAATACTACTGTTCATCCTCTCCCTTTAAACTATTAAAGACAAATAGAATGAAAAAAATAGGTAGGGAAGGTTAAGCTAACATGTCCTCTCAAAGAAGTGATAATGGCAAAGATACCTTCACAATGCTTTGAGGTTTAGAACAAAATGGGAGAACAGTTAAGTCTGAATTTTTCCTGATAGTTACTAGTGCAAGATACAGATTTTTTTGAAAGGCCTAAGCCCTACCTGGGGAATGTGGACTACAGTAACTGTAAGCCATATTTGAAAACTGAGGGCAGCATTCAATGAAAGGGTGCCTTACATAACGTACTGAATTTATCACTCTCATTGAGGTATTCAGGAAATGACTGATAGTATTCAAAGGTGTATCATCAGGTAGATAAAGTATTTCAATAATGCGTTTTACATTAAACTAACAAAGCAATTCTCTTAGAGAAGGGCTTGATTAAAGTTCCTTGTGTTTCAGGAGGCAAAATGGACAAATTGGGACTCCAAGGAGTTTCTTAAATTAGAAGTTTTTTGAAGATTTATTTAGTTTTATTAGAAAGATTTACAGAGAGGAGAGACAGAACTTCCATCCGCTGATTCAATCCTCAAGTGGCCACAAAGGTTGTGGTTGAACTTATCTGAAGCCAGGAGCTTCCTTCAAATTGAGCACAGAGTCCCCAGGCTTTGGGCCGTCCTCAACTGCTTTCCCAGGCCACAGGCAGGGAGCTGGGTGAGAAGTGGAACAGCCGGGAAAGGAATCAGCATGCTTTTGGGATCCTGGCGCATGCAAGGTAAGGATTTAGCCACTGGGCCCAAATTACAGAATGTTAAAGGATAACTATTGACTGCAAGTTTGAAGATTTTAATAGACTATCATGCCATCTGAAAATTAAAAATATGCATAGGCTTTAAAGGTAGCAATGTCAGGATCATAGCTGTTTCAAACAATTTAAGGAATGTGTTAGTACTTTAAGGCTCACAGAAAATACATGATGATTAGAACACAATTTTCAACAATTATAAATATTACAAGAAACAGAGTCAATGTAATTGAGTTTACCTTTACCCAAAGCATGAAAAATGGAATATGCCCACATTCCTTATATAAACTCAGCATAATTTTAATATTTAACCTTGGTCACCATAGACCAGTCTTGAGGAGACTGTAATGGGAAACTTACCCATCTTAATGCCTTATGTATACAATTAGGGAGGACAACTACAGAGGGCAGGAGAAAGGCAGATGGGCATTTCCTTTATTGGTTGTTGGTGATAAATAATGCAGTGAGTTTGTACCAGTGTCTGTGGATGAGACCTCAGCCGTCCATTGCTTTTATAAGACACTTGAAAAGATCCAAAATAGTGTTATTATGAAGGTAAGTTTGGCCTTGTGGACCACTCTTTGAGCATGATAAATAACCTGGTTTATCCCATGACTTACAAAATGGTAATTTGAATGTCTAGTGGATCAATTGGTAAGTAATGAAAGAGGTCATGGTCTCCTTCGTAAGCGCCCCCCCCCCCCCCCCGCCCCACCTTGCTTTTCCTTTTTTTAAAGTGTTTTGGGCCAGTGCAGTGGCTCAACAGGCTAATACTCCTACTGCCCATGCCAGCATCCCATAGGGATGCCAATTCCTGTCCTGGCCACTCCACTTCCTTGTCTGGCTCTCTGCTTATGGCCTGTGAAAGCAGCAGAGGATGGCCCAGGTCCTTGGAACCCTGCACGCATGTCAGAGACCTAGAAAAGTTCCTGGCTCCTGGCTAAAGATTGGCTCAGCTTCAGCCATTGCAGCCAGCTGGGGAGTTAACCAGCAGAGAGGAGACCTCTCTTCATGTCTCACTTAGCTGTAAATCTACCATCCAAATAAAAAGAAACCTTAAAACCACACAAAAAAGATTTTGCCAAAGGTCCCAGAGTTGTCAAAGGTGAATCCAGAGGAAGCCATCTTGTGTCTCATCTCAATGTCCCCTATGTCTCTCCTGCTCTCTCTACAACTCTTCCATTGAAAAAAAAAATTTCTTAAAAACATATTTGAAATATTCTCTTAAGATTAGCCACTGTTGAGCTAAGGATGGCCTAGCAGCTCAAGTCCTCGCCTTGAACACAACCAGGATCCCATATGAGTGCTGGTTCTGTGTGGGAGATGTGGAGGAAGTTCCTGGCTCCTGGCTTCATATCAGCAAGGTACAGGTGTTGCACTCACTTGGGGAGTGAATGATTGGATGGAAGATCTTCCTCTCTGTCTCTCCTCTCTGTATATCTGGCTTTGAAATAAATAAATAAATAGCCACGCTTTTAGGGAGTCTGCATTAGAGTATTCTACTGGGGAAAAAATGTTGATTTTTATTTTTGAAAGGCAGAGATACAAAGAAAAGAGGAGACAAATTTTCCATCTGCTATTTCACTTCTTAAATGGCTAATAGGCTAGATTTAAGCCCATCTGAAGCCAGGAGCTTTGTTTGGGTCTCCCACATGGGAACAAGGGCCCAAGGACTTGGCTCATCCTCTGCTGCTTTTCCAGTCCATGAACAGAGAAGTGAATTGGAAGTGGAGCAGCCAGGACAGAGACGAACACCCATTTAGAATGCAAGCACCGGAAAGTGGAGGATTGGACTGCCAGCACACCAGCCTCTGAACCACACCAGCCTCTGAATCTTGGTGTATTTAACTAATAACTGGACATTGGATGGTAAACTTAGTAATTCACCTAAAGGAAGTTATGTGTAATCCACATGATTTTGTGTGGTAGTTAACTACGAAACAGTGTCCAAGAATCATGTAAAGGTAATAGACATTGATCCCATGAGATAGTTGGTATTATCCTTCAGAGATGAGAAAGTGATTTTTTTTAAGCCTGCAGTCCTGATCATATGCTTGATATATTTGTTACTGTTTGTTTATTGGAAAGGCAGAGTGACGGAAGTTTTCAGTCTGCTGATTCAGTCATCAAAATGCCAACAACAGCCATGGCATTCCATCTGGCAGGAACTTGAGTACATCACCCTGAGTCATCACCCGCTGCCTCCCATATTAGTGTCAACAGTAAGCTGGATCTGAAACTGAGACACTAGAACTCAAACAAGGTACTCCGATGAGAAACGTAGACCTCCCAAATGACCTAAGCACTGCAACGCCCACACTAGTTCTATGGCTTATATTCTACTTAAATCATTTATATAAAAGAAGGATTCTGAATTGGAATTTAGAATTTCTTCTAGTTTTAGATCAGGGAAAAGCCAGGCTGGGCTGATTATTCCTGAGGGTGCAAGCATAAATTAGAGTGGGTGAGGGATGTTTGGGCTTAGCCACAGCATCAGCTGGCAGAAGCTGGCACTGGGGACTAATTCTCTCAAGTCAAATCACAGAACCACCTAAAGAGTGCATAAACCAGGACTGAGAGAGACCTGTGAGGGAAAAAGTGGGTTCCCCCTTCTTGGGTCACTACTCCCACGGGAGGACATGAAAACTAGGACGGGGGCTGGGGTGGCTAGACAGAGAGGCACTCAACAACATCCATGAGGGCTGGATGGTTGAGTTGGTTAGATGGAACTAAGCTTTAATACCCATTGACAAGTACAAGAGCCAAATGGGATGGGGGACAAACTGGTCTACTGCTACACATACTGGCAAATCAGGGTAGGGGGCGGGCCTGGTGGGGGTTACTGTGGGTCGCCCCGACTAGGCTGCAGCTCCCACTGGTTGATGTAAGGGCCGAGTATGTGCTGGGCAGAACCAGACTGGACTGCAACACCCATTGGTTCCAGTGCAACTCGGGACTGAAAACAGAACCAACCCAGCAATTGAAAACACCAGCTGATCGGGGTGATGTATTGTGCCAGGCCATGTGCTTGCTAGAACATACAAGAATCTGGTCTGGGAATACCTCAAGGTTTCTTTGGAGATCTCCCCAATCAAACTGCTGGACTCAGAACTCTAACCAAGAAAAGACAGAAGACAGAACAGGTCAATCATTCATCTCAGCTATATGTCGGCAGCGAAATACTGGGCAAACGGAGACTTTATGATGGACCATATCAATCAGTGGATGACCTCATTGAGCAAAACTGGCAGCGATTCATAACTGGAGAACTATTAAAACCACTTGAGCAGATATCTCAGAGCATGCCCCACATCCGGGACTTGGGGTGGGCGGGAAACCGGGTGGGGCTTCTCCCTCAATATCCCCCTTAACCTCAGATACAATTGATGGAAACAATATGGACATAATAGTATTACCCACTTCCCTATACCCCCTGAACCTTTTTTTTTAACCGCAATTAACTATGTAAAGATTGTCAACAACAATACAATAAAATAAATTTTAAAAAAAAAAGAATTTCTTCTAGTTTTATTCCATTCTGTGATGCTTTTTATTAACTGAGAAAATTTTTCTGGTAAATTTGTTCACAGGTAAATTATTATATCCATTGCCAGTGGACCTATAGTATGCTTCTATTTATGAGTATATCATAGTCATACATGAGATTATTGGGAAGATTCTTCATTCCTTTGTGTACATTTTTACAAATTTTTACAGCTCTTAACAAAGTAACAAAAACCTTGAGTCAACTTCTATGGGGAAATTGAATGACCACTAGATGGCAGGCAAATAAAGCTCAACTGCTTTTTGCGTGATGATAACCATGAATTCATGGAGAGGCTGCAAATCACAAAAAGCTCTGTCCCATTGAATTCACTCAGATCTAGGACACAAACGCCTCATGCTCCTAAATCAACCATTTCCCCCAGGTAATGAAATTGGCTGTAAAAATTAGTGGCTGAGTGAACTTGGGAAATCACTCAAATTTTGACAACTGCAAGAGGCCTAAAATATTCCTTACCACAAGTAAAGCTTTTCCTCTCGTCAAATACTCAGGAGAAGGGGTGGGGATGCTCAGCTCCGAGAGAGCACTCAGTAACAATACCATCTTACTACTGTGTGTCATTGCTATTGGATGTTGGTGCATGGAAGGTTCCTTTGATCCCTGTTTCTTTAGGAAATCCAAGGCCCTTCGCCATATCAAGTTACCATGTATTAGTGTTTATTCTCAGGTCTTGTTTCTTCATTTTGATCTGGCATGAGCTCCTCCTTCAACCATAACTAAGAGGAAAGAAGACTCCTGTTTGGTTACAAATGTAAGGAAGACAGGGAGATTAAGCTGTGAGCTTCCCAAGGAGGTACTGGTGTGTATCATGTCTTGGTTTTAACACTTGGTCTTCTCCTGAATGGCCTGTTATAATTCACCCAGAGCTAAAAACTGACAGTACAACCCAGGACAGGTGGTCAGTGAGGTCTCTGTGATGCCAGTGAATCATACCCTGAAAGCATCCATTTTCAGCTCAAATTCTAAGCAGGGAATGATTTCTGTCTCTGAAGTGGGGTTGAAATGTCCAACATGTAGTAATGTCAGGATGATAGGATCACAGCAGCAGAGATCAGTATTGCCCTAGAAGGGACATAGTCATGTGAAAGACATGGTATCTGAAACTTGCTGTGTAGGCAGCAGGGACATTTTACATAGCTCTTTCCAACAACATGTAAACCAAGAGTCAACCACATCATATTTTATGGAAAAATGAAGCCTTCCACAGATACCAGCTTATCTTGGCTCAGACATTGCAATATTCCAAGCAAGGGACAAAACTAATGATTTCTAATAGTAATAGATGCCCTATGGTATATGAATAGCCACATGGAGTAAGTAAACTACTCAGATGTAAAAGGGGTCAGTCTCTTAGTCTCACTAGAATTAACACTAGAGCCATTGAGAGGGAAATAAATGGAAAATAAAGTAAAATAAGAGGGAATTTAGTAAAGTTCAAGGAAAAAGATGGAAAAAAAGAATGTTTATTTGGTGCAAAAAAATAATTGAGATCTATGTGAAATTACCTCATAATATGCAATTTCCATGAGCTTTTTGAAGTATCACTATGTATATTATTTTCAGTAAATGGCATGTATGAAGGCAAAAATATCTTTTTGTTAATGAAGTCCATCTTAATCTAGGCCTTCCTTACTAATTGATGGAAAAATAAAATCTGCTACTCAAAGGCAAATATATATATGTATATATATATGTATTTATCTCAAAACAAAATTCTGTTTCTCCCCACTCTAGGGACCCATCTATATTTTTAGTGCAATATGTGTGTTGGGCTGGGAGAGGAGACAGTGTAAAGTGGGTGCATCATCCTGGCATTAAGGAAACACTTCAGCTCTGTGCTGCCCCTGCTACTCACCCAAGTGGAGACTTTCCCCCTAATGTATACTGAGTCATTGCTATTTCTGTCATGTATGTGGCCCTGAGGCTGATCTGCACTTGATTCCCATCAAAAGCCCCCATAGCAAGTCTGCAAATACAATACCTCTTCAGCCCAGCTCAGTTTCTCCCAAAGCTCTTGAAGATTTTCCCAACTGAGGCATGGAAAAAAGACCACTGTTTAACACCTCACACTCTGGTCACACTCTTGTCTTTGTTCTTACTCCTCCTTGTCCCTCTACTTGCAAACATCCCAAGACAAGGGTATTTGGCTTACTAAGATATCAGTGAGGAATCAAGATGGCGGAATAGGATAAGAACACGTTTAAACAGATGGAGAAACGTTTAATCAGGATGAAGCAGAGAGGACATATTCCAGGAAATAGAAGAAGACAAAACAACAGCAGAGGGTTACCTGGAGACTGACAGACACAGGAAAGCAGCAGACAAAACAGTGTATTGTTGCAATGACTGATACCCCAGTGGTGTTCAAGGAGCCATGATCTGAACTCCACCAGCAACCAGGTGGAAAGAGACTTTCACTGGGAGTTTGGGAGGGGACCCAGACAAAGAACTGTCCATTCTGCTGGTCCATTTGATTTGACCAGGAGCAGAGACAGAACAGCAGATCCCAAATGGGCAGTGTGAGAACAGAGAACAGGGTGGATTTCACAGCCCAGTCAGCCCCCTAGAGCTGAATTGGGCACCATTTTGTGTAAAGAGGCAAAGGCAAGGGAAAGGACTGAGCATACGCTGAGCTAGGAGTAAACTCATTTCTGACTCAGTGAACTGCATCAACGTGGAATTCTACAGGTTCTACCCAAGACAGGTCTGGGTAGCCCTCAGACCTGATGGCCAGCAGATCAAAAACGCTAGTAGTAGTATATCAGATGCCATTTTGTACACTGTGGCAAAAGGTTTAGGACTGCAGGGGACAACAATGAACTGCGCATGTGCGGAGCTCACGAGAGCTCACTGAGTTCAGTGAATTGCACGGATCCCACAGGAAAACAATACTGACTGTAGCATCATACCAGTCAAAATAGGTCCGTGTGGCACCCCGACCTAATGTCCAACAGGTTCCGGCAAGATCAGCGCCACCAACAACATAACTATATAGGATACCTGGTGTCTCCCTAATCCTGGGAACTGCTCCAACCGAAAGTGGGAGGAAGGTTGTACAGACAACGGTGCAGCCTCAACACGGTATCACAGGAGGTGGAGACTGGTGAGCCATGAGTTGGGGCTATGGAGAACATGGTGGAAATATAACATAAGAAACCAGACCTGAAACTCACTGGAGGGCATTGCACAATTGGCTGCAAGCCACAATCAATTGTGTACCAACTGCAATAAGTAAAATTAAACTGTAGACCTGTGGGTGGCACAGCTTAGAAACCTGCCCCAAGGAGAAGACTGCTAACCAGAAGTACAATGACCAAGAGCAAAAGAAGAGACAAAGACACAATGAATATTACTGGAAACTCCCCTGCAAAGGAGCAAAACCCTATGCCAACTTCAGAGTTAACTGAGGAAGAAATTGAGAAAATGGGGGACACAGAATTCAGAAAACTCATTTTAAAGCTTCTGATCAATGAAGCAAAGCTCATGCAAGAGTTCAAAGAATTTAAGGAATATTTTACACAAGCAATGGCAGCAATAAAGCAAATCAAGGCTGATATATCAGAAATTAAGAACACAGTAGAGCAAATTAAAAGTACAGTGGAGAGTTTCCAAAATAGAATGAAGCAAGCAGAAGAAAGAATCTAGAAAGAATCTCAGAATTGGAGGATATATCCTGACATCAGGGGAAAGCAAACAAAAAGCTGGAAGCAGAGCTGGATCAGGCCAAAAAAAGCATTCAAGAATTGAAAGACACTATTAAGAGGCCAAATATAAGAGTTATGGGAGTCCCAGAGGTGCAGAAAGAGAAGCTGAGTTTGCAAATGTATTTAATGAAACAATAGAGGAAAATTTCCCTAATCTAGAGAAAGAATTGGGAAACAAGATCCAGGAGGGGCACAGAACTTCCAACAAGCTTGATCAAAAGCAAGCTTCACCAAGATACATGATCTTCAAGCTCTCTTCAATCAGACATAAGGAAAAGATCCTGAAATGTGCACGTGAAAAAAATCAATTGACATATAAAGGAATGCCAATTAAACTCACAGGAGATCTCTTACAGGAAAGTCTACAGTCAAGAAGAGAATGGGGTAACACATTCCAGATTCTAAAAGAAAAAGTATTCGGCCCAGGATAACATATCCAGCAAAGCTTTCTTTTGACTTTGAAAATGAAATAAAATTCTTCTATAATAAAGAAAAATTAAAACAATTTGCCTCTTCCAAACCTGCCCTACAAATGATACTTCAAGATGTTCTCTTGACAGAGAAGAGAAATAGCACCTACCAAAACCAAAGACAAATGGGAAGAACATCCCAGTAAAATGACAACAGAAGACTCAACCAATGAACAACCCATTCCTAAAATGACAGGACCAAAGTACCATCCATACATATTAAACTGTGAATGTAAATGGCTTAAGCTCAATCAAATGTCATAGATTAGTAGACTGGATTAAAAAACAAAACCCATCTATTTGTTGTCTAGAAGAGACATTTCACCAACAAAAATCAGTGGAAGCTATACCACATGGATTTTGATTTTTTCTGTTAGTTTCATCTCTTCAAAACACTTTCTTCTGATCAAATTCTTCAGTGACTCATAGATCATGCAGTGGCATCATTTTCTGCAAGAAGGTTCCTGATTTTCATTACTTCAGCTACACATTAGTCATTTAGTAGCATGTTATTTAACTTCACGGTGTTGTTCATTTCTTTTTCTTCCTGATGTTGATTTTGATTTGTGGCTTTTCATTTAAGGGGATGTATAGTAGCTGTGTAATGGAGACTGTCATATCTAGTAACATGTCATTTAACTTCATGGCATTGTAAATTTCTATTTTTCTTTCTATTATTGATTTTGTATTAAGACTTTTCATTTGAGGGGATGCATAGTAACTGTGAAATGGAGATTAACATATCCAGATGTGAGGATACAATGTAGTATGCATTTCTACTTCCAGACAAAGATGAACTTACAATGAAACTGTTTACTGTATCTTGACAATAGGATTCTGGACTCTCTGCCACTGCCCATGCCCTCAATGATGGACATATGACTGTGTATAAAGAACTATATACTTTAGTAATGAAATAGAGAAACTAGGTGGTGGGGGGATTAGGGCTGGGATAAGGGAAATACCAGGAGCCTATGGAACTGTATCGTAAAATGATAATAGTAATAAAAATGTAAAATGTGAAAAAAAATGAGATATCAGTGAAGTCAGTTCTGTGTTAGCCTGGGCGGTGGGAGGGGTTGGTGGAACCCCAGAGCCTATGAAACTGTGTCATAAAGTGAAATTTTTAAAAATGCCTAACTTTAACTCCTGGTTTCAGCTTCCTGCTATTGCATACCCTTAGAAAAAGCAGCAGTGGCTCAGGTAGTTGGATTAAGATCCTGGCTACCAGCCTTAGCCACAGTAGGAACCAGAGAACATTTGGTAGATTGAATTAGTGGATGTGAATTCCTTTAAAAAGAAAAAAAGAGGGACCAGTTTGATAGCTCAATTGGCTACTACTCCTCTACTCCCAAGCACCAGCATCCCATTTAGGTGCCAGTTCATGTCCCGGCTATTCTAGTTCCAATCCAGCTCCCTGATTCTTGCCCGGGAAAGCATTAGAAGGTGACCCAAAGCCTGGAGCAGCTTGCACCTGCTTCTGGCTCCTGACTTCAGATTGGCTGTACTCAGGCCATTGCAGCCATTTTTCAGAGTAAACCAGCAGATGGAAGATCTTTCTATGTCTCCTCCTCCTTTGCTGTAAATCTGCCTTTTCCGCGAAAATTAAAAATTCTTTTAAAAAAAAAAGTCTTCAGGAATACATCAATGATAATAACATTTGATTTCCATTAAACCCAACAATCAACCTAGGTTTAAAAAAAAGGGGGCAGGTAAAGGAAATGTGACAGAGCTGGTTAGGAAGTTTGGAATTCCATCTGGCGTCTCTCCCAACAGCTATGTTTTTTCACCATAGGGGAAAAAATGTACTCATGGACATACACAGTTTTGCATGCAATCTGTTTCATGGATTTTTAAGATCTATGTATTTTTATTGGAAAGGTAGATTTACAGGTAAAAGGAGACATACAGAGAAAGAAATGACCACAGTGAGGTTCATTCCTCAATGGCTGCAAACGGCAGAGCTGAGGTGATCCAAACCCAGGAGTGAGGAGCTTCTTCTGGGTCTCCTACATGGATACAAGGTGCCAAGGCCTTGTACTATCTACTGCTTTCCTAGGTCACAAGCACGGAGCTGGATAGGAACTGGAGTAGCTGGGACACAAACTGGCACCTGTGTAGGATCCGTGTGCTTGCTAGGTGGGGATTTGGCCACTAGGCCACTGTGCTGGGCCCGAAGCTGATGAATAGATACCGTCATAGGAACCCTTAGGTTCCTTGATGGTGCGAAGTCACATTGATAAGAACTAATCCTCTTCCTTCTAGTAAGATAGTTTTGTAAGAGAGGATAAAAAAGACAACATGTGAAAAAAAGGTTACACTTTTGAATTTTAGTTTACTAATGAGTGATTTTTCTACTCTTCAGCTGAGAAACAGGCTTTCAATATATGACATTGTAACCTGGCCTGGTGTTTGCCATCTGTTTGGATCTCTTAATTTCACTGGAAAAAATTATTGATTTGAATTTTAAGACCAATTCTAACTAACATCCTGTTTTTTAAGGTGCTTCCATTTTTTGCTCTTTATGTCAACTGTAAGAATAAGAAAATTAGTTTCAAGTCATTTTTTTAGAAAATTATAGATGTTGAGTTGCAGTGGTAGTCAACATTGATCAACAGTGTCCAGCAGTGAACCCCCAACCAACCCCCGAAATAGGGAAGAAACCAGAAAGCCCTTGCCTAGACCAGCACACAGACAGCAGAATAAAAGTACTGGGAGATGCATGTGTGAGAGAAATGTGACTGGAGCAGATAGTAAAAATATAATAACTAACACAGGAAATCAGCTGAAAGGGCCAGTCCTTAAAAAGAAAGCAACGAAGCAGTTTGAAGGAAATTGACAAATGTAATGAAAAGGAAGCACTTTAGCCCAGGAGTAATTTGTCCTTATGGTCAATTCCAACAACTAAACTCTTAAAATTAGCCAGGTGGCAAAGAGTGTGGTAGATAATAAACCTGTAAGAGAGAAAAAAATGATCGGAGGCCGGCTGATCAATTTGAGCTTAAACGTCTATTTAGCGGCTAAATGAGAATTAAGGCAATTGTTGAAGAAAGCTGGCTAGTACATAAAGGGTAGGGAAAGGGAATGAAAATTGTGCACATGATGTTGGGACCTTTAAATAAGATTTTATGATGACTGACAATACAAATCCAACATACTTTCCTGTTATTGTATTAAGAAACAAATAGTAGAAATGAATATTTTCCCTATGCTAATTAAAAATAATAATAAAAGCAAAAATAGTTTAGGTATTTGCTCTCCATGAAATATTTTCTTAGAAGGTTAAACTTTCGAACCAAATAAAATAGTTCATTATCAAGAGTAACTGCTTGGGAAAAATTAAGGTGTCAGAATAGAGTAAGGCCACATTTAAATAGATGAAGAATCATTAGCCAAAATGAAGCAGAGAGGGCATATTCCAGAAATTAGGAAAAGACAGACTGATGGCAGCGGGCCTCGTGGAAACCCACGGACATGGGAAAGCAAAGGAGACAACGGTGTGATGTTGCAGTACCCCAGTGGCAGTCAACGAATGGTGGACTGAGCTCCACCAGTGGCCAGAGATGCACCAGCAGCAAGGTGGGGAGTAGAGTTCATCAGGCGCTCAGCAGGTGAACCCAGGCAAAGAACTGCCCATCCTGCTGATTGGTTTGATTTAACTAGGAGCAGAGACACAGCAATATACCCCAAACAGGCGGTATAGGAACAGAATGGATTTCACAGCCCAGATCCCGACCAGAGCCACATGGGCAAGCAAAGTTTGTGGGACAGGACTGTGCATGCACTGAGCTGAGAGAGAACTCATTACTAGCTCACTGCACTGCAATGATGTGACATCCTACAGATACCACCCAAAATAGGTCCCGGTAGCCCCTAGATCTTATGGTCAGCAGACCCAGAACTCTACTAGAGGCATATCAGGCACCATTCTGTATAGTGTGGCAAAAGCTTTCAAGTTGGAGACATAACAGCGAGATGTGTATGCACTAAGCTGTGAGCAAATTCACTTTCAGTTCAGTGCATTGCACTGGTCCCACAGGGAAAATAATACTGTCTTTGGCATCCTATGGGTTGAAATACATCCTCAGACCTAACAGTCATCAGGTTCCAGAAAGATCAGCACCACCAACAATCTAATAATTTAGGACACTTGATGTCTCCCTAATCCTGGGGACTGCTCAACCCGTAAGTGGGAGAAAGTTTGTAGAGACAACAGTGCAGTCACACAAGGGATCACAGGAGGAGGAGATGGTGAGCCAGGAGCTGGGACTACAGAGACTGTGGCGGAAGTCTAACAAAAGAATACACGCCTGAAACTTGCTGGAGGGAGTGGCACAAGTGACTGCAAAGAAACAGGTACCAAACGCAATAAGTAAAACTGTAGACCTGTGGGTGACACAGTTTAGAAGTCTGTCCTAAGGAGAAGAATCTGATAAGCAGAAGTATAGTAATCAAGAGCAAAAGAAGAGACAGAGGCAAAATGAATATTACTGAAGACTCCCCCTCAAAGGAACAAAAACCTTTGCTAACCTCAGAGTTAACTGAAGAATACATCAAGAAAATGGGGGACAAAGAATTCAAAGCACTTGTCATAAAGCTTCTTATTAACAATGAGAAACACGTAACACAGGAGTTTAAGGAATTTAAGGAATATGTCACACAGGAAATAACAACACCGAAGTAAAATGAAGCTGAATTATCAGAAATGCAGGGCACAATGGAGCAAAATAAAAATTCAATCGAAAGTCTCCATAATAGAATGAATGAGGCAGAAGAAAGAATCTCAAAATTGGAAGGTATTTCTTGCCACGATGTGGAAACAATCAAAAAGCTGGAAGTGCAGCTGGACTAAGCTAAGAAAAATTATTCAGTAATTAAGAGACACCATTAAAAGGCCAAATATAACAGTTATGGGAGAAGCTGGGCTTTAAAATGCATTTAATGAAATGCATTTAAGAAAGGAAAATTTCTCTAACCTGGAGAACGAAATAAGAAACAGAATACAAGAGGGGCACAGAGTTCCCCACAGGATTGACCAAAAGCAATTTTTCATACACATGATAGTGCAGCTCTCTTCAAACAGAAGGAAAAGACCCTTAAATGTGCATTTGAGAAAAATCAACTGACCTATACAGGAATGCCAATCAGACTCACAGATGACCTCTCAGAGGAAACTCGATAGACCAGAAAAGAATGTAGTGATATATTCTAGAGTCTAAGAGGAAAATATTGTTGGCCCAGAATAACACACCCAGCAAAGCTTCCCTTTGTCTTTGGAAATACAATGAAATTCTTCCACCATAAAGAAAAGCTCAAAGAATATGCCTCTTCCAAGCCTGCCCTACAAAAGATACTTAGAGATGCTCTCTTGACAGAAAAATGGAATAGCACCCACCCAAACCAAAGGCAAATGTGGAGGACATCACAGTAAAATAACAACAGAAGATTCAATTAAACTATGAACAACCCACTGCTGAAATGACAGGACCAAATTACCACCCATTCATATTAACCCTGAATGTAAATGGCTTAAACCCATAAATCAAACACCATAGATTAATACACTGGATTAAAAAAAATCTGTTGTCTACAGGAGACACACCTCACCAACAAAGATCGGTGGAAATCATATCTCATAGATTTTAACACTTTTGTTCCTTTTTTTATTTCTTCAAAGACTTTTTTCTCATATTAAATTCTTCACTGACTCATAGGTCATACAGGGGCATCATTTTCTTCAAGAAGGTTCTTGATTTCCTTTTTCATTACACATTTGTCATTTGGTAGCATGTTATTTAACTTCATGTTGTTGCAAATTTCTATTTTTCTTCCTGTTGTTGATTTTGTTTTGTGACTTTTCATTAAAAGGGATGTACAATGACTGTGTAATGGAGGCTATCATACCCGGATATAAGGATACAATGCAGTATGCATCTCTACTTCCAGATCAAAGATGGACTCCTAATGACACTGTGTTTATATCTATCTATCTATCTATCTATCTATCTATCTATCTATCTATCTATCTAACTATCTAGATACAGATACAGATATAGATATAGATCAGCAGGGGATTTGAAGATGGGGTAAAGGAAATTCCAGAACCTATGGAACTGTGTCATAAAATAACAAATTTTTTCACACACACAATCAAGAGTAATTGCTTGCTTACCAAATTCATTTAAGAGTTTTTGTGTCCAATGCCCACCCAGTTGAGCCATTATGTAATAAGTCTTCCCAACCCCACCAATTCCCTAGTTTTCAAGGCCTGAAAACTCTGAATATACTCTTTGACCTCTCCCTTCAGGAACTTACTCTCAAGGTGAGGGGAGCGGATTTCTTTCTCGCTGTGAACGAAAGATTTTATAGACTTCATTTTCCTTGATTAACGCTAGTCCTTTTGGGGCATGTTGCTCATGACATGTAGAAGTCCACTCGGGGATAGCAGAGGATAAAAAGGACAATGAAGAGTTTGTGAACTTATGAATGGAAATACTTCAGCAACCCAAATGTCCATTGAAGGATAAAAAAATAAAGAAAATGTGACATATACATATACTGAAATATTATTCAGCCCCAAAAGGAAGGAAATTCTGTTATATGTCACAACTTGGGTAAATCTCAAAGACAGTCCAAGTAATATGTGATTCAACTTCTGGGTATTTGAAGTATTTAAAAAAATCAAGTTTGTAGAAACAGAAACATGACTGTCAAGGACTGGGAGGAGAGGAAAGGAGTGGTTTCTCAATAGGTACAGATTCTTAATTTTTTGTAATGAAGTTTTAATGCCCTGTGATGCAACCATGGGAGATAATACTGCAGAGCTGAACACTTACAATGTAAAACACTTGGAGGGGAGTATTATACTACTCTTAGAATTACTTCCATGAACTACTTTGAATATGTTCTTTGTATTAATATCACATTGATGTAAGAACTGATGAGAATTGTGTGCTAGTGATTATTATTCATTTACCATAACGCTGAGAATCTAACATAAGAGCAAATTCCTAAAGTTAAGCAAATGAAAGCAACTTTTGAAAAAAAACATAGTCAATGAAGGGAAAAGTGACCCACTTAGTTGAGTGCTCCCTTAGTTGAGTGCCTACAAGCTGAAATAAGATGAAGGTAGGAAGTGCATATGTAGATGGAGTACACTGGCAGTATTTATCCAGCTAGCATAGGGACGGAGAGAATCACAACACTAACAACTGCAGTTCTTAGGGAAAGGTTAACAAGAAGTAGGATCTGTATCAGAATCTTCAGGAGGATGAGCCCCGTGATCATGTTGTATCCCATTGGGAGAATCTTGCTTGGCCGCAGTTTGGGTTAGGAAGGAAAGTAGTTGAGTACACTCCTATGCTAATAGTGTGATCCATGGTGAAGGAAGAGATTGATGATGCAGGAAATAGAAAGGAATACGGTCCTGAGAGAGACCAAGAGGATAAAGGACCTGTGATGACAATGATTTTGATAGGCAGACAGGCACTTCGTCCCATGACAAGAAGAAAGTGAAGACAGGAGCCCATGTGGAGTGAGACTGTGGAACTGCTGGTGTGAAGTCCGTGGGATTCTCCTCTGCTGACATTACTTATCTCTGTAAAATGCAAGGTGAAGCTGAGGAGATGTTGCATCAGTAGTTTGAAGAAAACCAATGAGTATCATTAATCAGGATTGTGGAAGAGCAAGCCTGGCCGTGAGTCATGGCTGGATTGGCAAACTGCATGCAGCGATGATGGAATTCTGTGTTCATTACTAGGTAAAACTACCAGAGCTTATCTCTTATCAATGGGAAGATGTGCATTTTTTAGCCTCTGAATTTGAGATATATTCTAGTGTAGTTTCATAGTTTCCCAGTGTTGTTTAAGATGTAATTGTCGGGCCTGGCGGCGTGGCCTAGCAGCTAAAGTCCTCGCCTTGAAAGCCCCGAGATCCCACTGGTTCTAATCCCGGCAGCTCCACTTCCCATCCAGCTCCCTGCTTGTGGCCTGGGAAAGCAGTTGAGGATGGCCCAATGCATTGGGACCCTGCACCCGTGTGGGAGACCCGGAAGAGGTCCCAGGTTTACAGCTTCGGACCGGCGCGCATCGGCCCGTTGCGGCTCACTTGGGGAGTGAATCATCGGATGGAAGATCTTCCTCTCTGTCTCTCCTCCTCTGTGTATATCTGGCTGTAATAAAATGAATAAATCTTTAAAAAAATTTTAAAAATTGGGCCCGGCGGCGTGGCCTAGCGGCTAAAGTCCTCGCCTTGAAAGCCCCGGGATCCCATATGGGCGCCGGTTCTAATCCCAGCAGCTCCACTTCCCATCCAGCTCCTGCTTGTGGCCTGGGAAAGCAGTTGAGGACGGCCCAATGCATTGGGACCCTGCACCCGCGTGGGAGACCTGGAGGAAGAGGTTCCAGGTTCCTGGCTTTGGATCGGCGCGCACCGGCCCGTTGTGGCTCACTTGCGGAGTGAATCATCGGACGGAAGATCTTCCTCTCTGTCTCTCCTCCTCTGTGTATATCTGGCTGTAATAAAATGAATAAATCTTTAAAAAAATTTTTTTTAAATTAAAAAGAAGTGGAATCATATATCTCCATTTGTCATACTTGCACTAATTACCTACATAATCTCATCACTCTGTTGGTTTGGGGGAAAATAACAATGATATCTGGATGTCTGATTCTGAAGAAATGTAGTCTGACACCAGAGTTTGCACAAGAAGTATTAATTCAGCCAATTTATTGTGCAACATATTTTTGTGCTCCTACAAAGTGACAGGTATTATTCTTGCTGACAGAAATAGAGTATTGACAAAATTATCATATCTCATCTTCTATGGTCCTTACTTTCATGGAGAGGAGACAGTTAACTAATAACACCAATAAACATGGTCATTTTAATAAGTGATGTACAGTTATCTAACACATACCTGTGTTTTAGCAGGCCAATATTGTGATAGGGCTGAAAAATTACTATAGCCTAGTAATCTTTGCTGTAGCAGAATGCATTACTTCACTGTTTGTGTTGCTGCTGTTGCAAATGAGCCTTACGTGCTGCCAGTCACACAAAAGAATAGCAATATGGTTATGGAGAGTGCATAACATTTGATGATGATAAGTTACTTGGATATTTGTATATTTTCTTTATTACATTTGTTCTCCTTATCGTGCATTGTATTTCTACTTGTTGAGGAACAAGTTTCCTGTGAAGTGAAGAGCTGTGGTGTGCCAGCCGGAGGCTCCATGCATTTTGTATTTATTAAGCCTTGTGACTGCATCATGAGATGATGTGAAGTGATTGACCTGTGCCATTTAAGTTTGTGTAAGTGATGTGATATTGTGAAAGTATATTTTCACAGTGATTAAATTGTCTAATGATGCATTTCAGAATATATTGTCATGGTGAAGCTATGCGTGGCTGAATAAGAGGAAAATAAGTGAAGTATTACAGAGAATGATCAGGGATAGAATGTTAAGAATAACCAATCAAACATCTTTTTTGACTACAAATAACAGAAATTTTAATAAAAGCATAAGGTTAAGGAATATTAACTATCTATTTGAAACATTTTTTAAAAGATTTATTTATTTATTATTGGAGAGTTAGATTTACAGAGAGAAGGAGAGACAAAGATCCTCCATCCCCTGACTCACTCCCCAAGTGCCACAACCACCGTAACTGAGCTGATCCAAAGGCAGGATCCAGGAGTTTTCCCCGAGTCTCCCATGCCCATGCAGGCTTTGGGCCATGCTTGACTGCTTTTCAAGGCCACAAGCAGGGAGCTGGATGGGAAGTGGGGCAGCCAGGACACAAAACTGGCAACCACATGGGATCCTGGCATATTCTAGGTTAGGATATTAGCCACCAGACTATCATGTCCAGCCTCTATTTGAAACTTTTTCAAGTTTGTAAAGTTGTACAGATCAAGTTTTTAAAGTTATAAAGATCAAGCATTTTTCTATCAGCATATTCTTTGATCCTCAGCTTATTTTCATTTTCCTCAGGCTGGTTGCCTCTTGGTTGCAACATGGCTAGCATGGTTTCAACCTAATAGTCTCTCCTAGTATCCAAATCCAGAGAGGAGGGAGGGATGGGGTGTAGCAGTGGATGGGGAGATCTTTCCCTCTGGTGCATCTCTTTTGTTTTATCAGAAAAATAGTCTTCCTAGAATCTCTCCTGTCACCATGGAGTTTTCTCCGTACCTTACTAAACACAGGTGGTCACCTGCCTTATCTGGTTCAGGGATCAACAACAACAATATCAACCATAGGTGACCACAAGGACCTGAGTAGATGACATTACGACTGAAATCTTGTGCCATGCAGACCATGGCATCATGGTGCAAAAGGGGAAGTTGGATAGGGACTTTGGTCATGGAAGGCCTGGCAGTGAATAGATATTAGAGGACAAGAATGAGTCAGCCAGGTGAAGCTGTGGGTGGAGATGGGTGGAGGCCTTTCAGGCTTCAGCCAAAGCCAATGGAAAGCAAAGGCGGTGTGAACATTGTGACTGGCTAGAGCAAGAGGAACAGGATGGGGTAGTTTACAGTCTTGATGGAAACTGCACTGATTTAAAATCAGTGATAGTGTAGATGCAAAAAGAGAGGGAGTATCCAGTTTCACTGAGGGTTTTGGAAGAAATTTCCTAAAGAAAGTTGGATTGAATCCTGACCAACTATAAAGCATCAACCAGTGATCAGAGGTGAGAAGAATGTCCTGAGAGCACAGAAGCATACACGAAATAAAACCTGCACATTTTCATCAGAGTAATGTGAGTGAGGGAGTGAGGGAGTGAGGGAGTGAGGTGGTGAGGCTGGAGTCATGACTTGGAGTGTGTGTGTGTGTGTGTGTGTGTGTGTGTGTGTGTGTGTTTCAGTTAAGACTAACCCTTGCCTATTAAAACAGTTTTGGGTCCCAGAGCTAGTTACACTAGTTGAGTTTGCTTCATCATTTGTATAGTTTGGGGTTGGACTTGGATGATCATCAAGAATATATAACAGGTGCTCAATAAACATATGCTGAACAAATGAGCTGGGAACAAGCTCACTCTCTTTTGCTGACACAACTTTGTTCAACAAAATAAATGGACTGTGAATGCTCCACAAAGTGGCCCCTGACCCGCTCAGCCTCCATCTACCTCTCCCGTCTGCTTCAGTGTTTAACACAGAAGACCTGATAAATTTTCCATATTTGTGTCATCTACTTCCAACTTAAGTGCTCTGTGTAATCTGACGTCATCTTTTAAGCAAATGTGTATATCCACAAATGCATGGCACACAGGACATTTTTTTTTTAACCTCCAAGATGAAAATGTGGCTGGTAAGGATGTATCAGTAGAGGTTAACTAATTGTAACAAAAGTATCATGCTTGTGTGCAATCTCCATGGCCAAGAGAGGGTATGCATGTGCGGGGAAAAGAACACACAGAAAATCTTTGCCCCTTTGACTTAGTTTTCCTATGAACCCCAACTTACTTTAAAAAATAGAATCTATGTAAAAATCCACAAAATATTTCCATGAGAGTGGATTCAAGAGGGAGAATAATTAGCTCTCTAGTGGGGATCTGGGGGTTCACAAACCTAAAGATAGTGAAACATAGAAACAAATTATTGCTGTCATGTGTTTTCCCAACTTGCCCATTCCAGGAGACAAAGAGTAAAAATGGGGAAGTGCAGGGATTAAAGTCAAGGGTATCTTCCACAAGATTATGGTAACCTCTTGATGGAGGGCTTTAAACTGACCACTTGAGAGCCTGGCATGGTAGCCTAGTGATTCAAATCCTTACCATGCACGTGCTGGGTTCCCATATGGGCACCAGTTCTAATGCCAGCAGCCCTGCTTCCCTCCCAGCTCCCTGCTTGTGACCTGGGAAAGCAGTCGAGGATGGCCCAAAACCTTGGGATCCTGTATCCACGTGGGAGACCCGGAAGAGGCTCAGGGTTCTTGGCTCTGGATCAGCTCAGCTCTGACCATTGTAGCCACTTGGGGAGTGAATCAATGTACGGAAGATCTTCCTGTCTGCATATCTGACTTTCAAATAAAAAAAAAATCTTAAAAAAAATGACCACTTGAGATACTTGTGGAGGGAGTTTTCAAGCACGGTGTTAGGAATGTTGAAATGTCCATGAGTATTGGCAATCTAGGTTTTCATTGGAAATGATTATTTTAAAGTTAGAAAGTCATATATACATACAGAAAGAACGAGAGAGACAGTTCCCATCCACTGATTCTCTCCTTAAATGCCCCAAACGTCCAGGTATGCTGAAGCCTGGAGACAGGATTTCAATCAAGCTCTTCTATGTGAATGGCAAGAACCCAACTCCTTGAACTATTAATGCTGCCTGCCAAGGCTCACGCCAGCAGGAAGCTAGAATCAAATGTGGAGCCAAGGATTGAACCCAAGTACTCTGGTATGCAATGTGGAAATCCTACCCGTTGTCTTAATCATTAGGCCAAGTGTTGCTCTTGAAAAGATTTTTGAGTGTTTCAAGGTTAAAGAGGGATATGTCACTGATCTTGTTGCTTTTCTGGAGTCTTTGCCCTTATCTTAGTCATACAGGCCAGGTGATGCTGAGCCCCAAATCTCAGTGGATAAGGACAGTAAAGATCAGTCTTTTCTTAGGCCTATCATGAATGATCAGGTGTCTCTACTTAACACAGTCCTTCTGTGACTCAGGCTGATGGAGAAGTACCATTATGAATTGCTGATCACCATGTTAGAATTACTAGAATGGGTGGGCGCTGTCCAATCCCAAGGAGATTAGAATTTGCAATGTTACCTTTTGTCTGTAAGTGGGGACCACCATGGACAAGGAGTACAACATGCATATCTCATAATCATGGTGATAGAAAGACCACACGCCAGTTACACAGACCCACTCATAGGTGTTTGGGGTTTCTATATCTGCATTCCAGGCTTAGGCCGAATCATAAGCAGGAAGTAGCCATGGCCAAGTACTTTAGGATCCTGGGCCACCACCACACTCCTGGATCTCTGACAAAGATGAAAGCCTTTGCTTTTTGTGAGAGTCCATGCGTGCCACCTCGTGTGTGACTCATCCGTTTCCACCACAGCCCCTCCCACTGCGGGAGCTACTCCCAGTCAGGACTTGTTTGTCAGGCTGGGGCACCCCTGCACGTGGGGCTGACAACCTGAGCGAAGGCAGGACCTAACCCAGCAGCCTCAGCCCTTGGATCTGCCATTTGGGACTGATTGACTGCTCAGAGGTACAGGAGTCTAGCCTGTTGATTTGTAGCAAGATAGGACGAAGGAAAACCACTAATGTCCTGTCTCCAGCCACCAGGGAGCACATTTGTCAGTGAACTTGTTGTTGGCCAGCAACAGTGAGTAATTCCATGTCCTTTATTTCCAACCGACTTACTTTGGAGAGAGGAATTCCAGAGAAGAGCAGCCAGTTTTAATTCTATATATGCAAGGCTTTGTTACTTTGGGGTTTAAGTAATAACGTGATGGTAGATAAGTATTAACAAGAAATTTGGTAACTTGGAACCACTTCATGCAACTCAGCAACAGCACTGGTCTACTGGGAAGCTATTTTTATTGTCACTTATCTATCGCTCTGCTCTGTGTTCCTCTGATCCCATCCATCCTATACCAGAACAAAAAACCTGAAATCTCTAAGAACTTCATTGTTTTCCTTGTAATCTCCAAGTGACTAAGTGCCAATACAGAGGTTCACAGATTCTTTTAATCATTTTTTTCCCTGTCATTAGACTTTGTAATGTATTGTCTCCAGTTTTGACTTAGTGCTAAGATACCATGAACTTAAAATCCTCCTTGAAAGCAAAAGGGTTATTATTTTACACCTTTGTGAGAACCCTGCATTTCCTACTACCAACCTGTGGCACAGAAAGCTGTTGATCTTAGACAATTTTTCCTTTAGAAGAGACTTCTTAAGAGGTATGTTAACTTTGGAGAGTTTTCTCCTAGTTCTTGAGCTGATCTTCATTGTGGGAGAGAATACTCAAGCACCTTCATTTATACTGCCTTTGATAGTAGTCCTAAAATACTTTTGTAATCCATGCTTAAATGTATTCCTTCCTTTTACTGATGGATTCTTTATTAGTATTTGCTGGAAGTGAATTATAAATTTTTTCTTATCTGTGTTCATGTTGTTTGAATTATACACACACATGGTGTGAGACAGAAAAAGAGGGCAAGAATTGGAAAGGCACACGGAGATTCTTTATCTCTTGGTTTACTCCCCAGCTGTTGGCAACACTCCAACATGTGGGATTGGGCTAAAGCCAGGAGCCTGAAACTCCATCCGTTTCTCCCACTGAATGGCGAGGACTCAGTATCACCTGCTACCTTCTAAGATGTACATTAGCACAAAGGTTGATCAGAAGCAGAGTACCCTAGATCTCAATATTGAATGCAGAATCTGAAGCAATAATTTAACCACTGTGCCAAATGCCTGACCCAATTGTGAATTTTGAAAGTTTACAACACTTTTTGTTTGAATTTTGACAAAATCTATTTTTTCATCTTCAAAATAAACTGATAGGCTTGACTGCATATGCATTATTTCTATTTTATTGTTTCTTCCTACAAAGTTTATACCTTTAAGACAAGAAAATATTGACTTATTACATCCCATGTAAGTGATTTTGGTTTTTGTTAACAAATGGTTAACCTTAAATGATTACAGAGTTTGTATTTCTGTGTTTACACATTGAATCCTAAGATCATAATGGTTGCATTCCCATTCTGACAGTGTTTACATAATACAGTATCATTGTCTTTTTGTAAAATGGATGAGGATTTATAAACAGAAACCAGGACTTATTCAAAGATAATATGATTAGGGAAGAGCTAAAGGGCTGGTGATTGTTGGCTTTTCTAACATTGAACATGGGAGGAAAGCAGAGGTCTATTGTGGGTCTGTTTGTCCTGGATCCAGGCAATAATAAGGTGAAATGTCTACAGAGTTCAGTATTTCTAAATATGTCGAAAAGAATAATAGCAATAAAAATTCAACCTGTATTCTTCTTTATAATCAGTGTGTTCTGGTAATTGTAAACCATGTCTAAGAGGGCCTTACACAGTCACTGCCATTTTCCCCTGCCACAGGTACTCAATTCACTGGTGGGAAAGTTTTATTTAGGACAATGCCTACTCCTGAGAATCTGTAGCTTTCACTTGCCTTATTAGTTCCATTACCTGGGGATTCATGTCTATATGGAATTGTTAATCCTTTATATTTCTTTTTTTACACAGTAGCCATTATATAGACAAATATCACCAGGATAACTCAAATTTTATCTTTATTTAAGAATGAGATGGTAGAAGCTTACTTTTTCTGCATATTATTCTTAAATATTTTGATTACAGTGGATAAACTTATAAATAATACTAGCTTAAGCTGGGAAAGTGATTTGATTGTAATGATACTTGAATAGCTCATAGAATCTAAGGAATGAATGTGAGGGCTGAGCGTGATCAGAGCTCTTTAGTAGGGTTTGTCCTTCTTGGTATATCTGCTTTGTTTTTCTCTGTCTTTTCTGCAGTGTACTGGTTTCCGATTATATGTTACTGTCACATGGGATTTATTCTCAAATCTGTGTATTAATATCAACTGAACAGTTTGACAAGCTCCATTTTCTTTAACCAATGTAATATAATTAGTTCAATTCAGGTGAAGAGAAATGTGTTGGCCCGACATTCAGCACTGCAATCAAATCCTTAAGACACAGTGTTTATAAATGGAGATTTTAGAGGTTCATAGTTTAAGATTCAGCTACGTTATTGATGTGCCATTTAATGAGGGCACTAGATGGTGGAACACCTGTAGAAAAAGGGTCACATAATGAACCAGCTGCAACTCTGCCCTAAAAGACAACCTGCTCTCAAGAACCATGGTTAGAGGGCATAATGATTAAAGACCTAATGACCTGTCTCTGAGCTATCATAACTGGATCAAGTCTTTATCCTTAATCCATTAACCGAAGATTAAGTCTGTAACACATGAACTTTGGGTATTGTTGAAAATACTATTCAAATAGATATTATTTTTATTTTTCAGTAATAATGAAATTATACAGCATGAAAAATTGAAAGGGAAATATTGTTTGTCTCAGCTCTCAGAAATTCTGGTTCAATGACTTTGGAATAGACATTTTTATAAGAGCTCTTTAGGGAATCCTAATGCACAATGAAATGTGCTACAAAGTGTTATCTTTTCAGCTTTTCACCAAACAGTGAGTTCCATCTCTTTCTTCCTGTCCAAGTTCTAAAATTGCTAACAGGAAGTCTGATGGTTCCATCTTGGTCAGTTGTCGTCCCCCCAGTGTAGTCAACTGTGGCCAAGTACATTTCTTCAAATGATTGAACATACAATAAACATAGTTAAGTGGTTTCCAGAAGAGCATATGTGAGGCGAGAGGGTGGCTAGTTAAACAATTAGTGAAAATAATAATATCTGTAGGGTTCCAGGGTAATTCCTTCACCAGAAAGTATGCAAAGTGAGTCCTCGACTACTAACTTTGAGAATATCTGGTTGTTGATAAGCCAATGCCAATCCTTTGCTTTTAAAGCATAGAACTGTGGAGAATTAGTTTTTGTTAATTTGAGGATTTTGTAAAGCAAAATTGAAATTTAGTGTATTTAATAGCAAAAACACAAGCCACATCCATATGTATGAGTATTAGTGCATTTTCTGTTGCTACACCAAAATATCTGAGAAAAGAGGCTATACAGTCTTTTAGGCTGAAGGTCCAAACAGCATGTTACCAGCTCTAGTGAGGATTCATACTAGATGATATCACATGGTACTGCATGAAGAAGAGATCACACAGCAAGACAGGAAGCTCGAGACAGGAAGGGGCCAGTCTTAGTCTTCTACAATCACCTTCTTTCTTGGAAATGAAGTAGGGACCAATAAGAATTACAGTAATTCTTTCTAAAGGTAGTACTCTCAATGACTTAAGCACCTCCCATCTGGCCCCACTTCTTGAAGATTCTACCACCTCTTACACTGGAGATCCGTCTTCCCAGCACATGAAACCTTGGGTGACAAGGACTTTCCCAACCATAGCATCTTCTCAGAGTGGTCTTTTCAAATTGCTGTGTATTCAGCAATTTACCCCAACAATTACTATGAGGACCATTGTTTGGCATAATGCTACAGTTGCAGCAGTTACAAATTTTATCCCATAACACATCTGGCTTTTAAAATCACGCTTTATCAGTATCTCCTTAATCAGATTCTCTTCTCTCTACTTCCTGCATCCTTCCCTCCAGCTCCCACAGTATTTCTCAGGAAATTCTGTATCATCACATTTTTGGTGGAATTTTATCTATTATCACCAATATTTATTTATTTAAAAAAGAGAGAGGGAGGCACAACAGCTAGAGATGAGCCAGACTGAAGCCGGGACCCTCACTGAGTCTCCCACATGGGTGACAGAGGCCATCTTCTGCTGCTCTTCATAAGTCATTAGAAGGTATCTAGGTAAGAAGAGGAGAAGCCAGAACATGAACTGGTGCCCATATGGGAAGCTGGCATGGAATCACCCATTATGCCATATGCCAGCACTGGTACTGTATCTTATCAAGTGTCTGTAAATGTTAAGTATTCTTAACTTTTCATTGCGGCTGGAAGGGAATAACACTCATTTTGTGCAAGTGTGACTACTGTGGCCTTTGGTGATGGGTATAAGTTTACCCCTCCTCCTTGGGTCTCCTATGAAGATGTTGTTAATTCTCAAGACATTAGGTTTTACATAAATCAGTGACCAGGGAATCATATACCCGAACCCCTTCCACATGCTAAGTGGCAATCTCTCTGCCATCACTTTAAACCTCTCTCTCTCTCTCTTTTTTTCTTCCTCTTTCTTGTTCAGTATTTGCCTCCTATCATGAACCAGATGTTTACATTAAAACAAAAGCCTAGGTAGGATTTCCATTTTGAATACCTAGCAATTTCTTTTGTTTATGTGTGTCACACAAAAGTGTTTAATAACCCCTTGTGCAGTAGGGAGCTCAAAGAGACAAGTCCAGAGAAGATGTTACTTGGTCCATTCTCCTTTAGCAACATGACAGACACACAGTCTCAACAGGTCATTCAGATGGAAAGCCTAAGAGTCCTCTCTTGAGGACTGTGAATTGTGGCAGTCAACATATCTCTGCTTTGGAAGATGGTAAAAATGGAAGAAAAACATGGGATACTTACGTCTAAGGCAAAGCAGCTAAATGATATTTTTCCACCTGAACTTGAACATAGAACTGAGATTCCTGTAGCACAAAATAGATTTTTGTTAGACAAAAATATATAATTTTTAAAGGAGTAAGATCAAGAAGAAAGACGAAGACCACAGGATGAGGGGAGAGCACTTTTACAATGCTTTTTCCTTCCCCTGAATGGCAGAAACTAGGCCTTGACCTAGAGAGTTTTTGGACATTGACAAAACAAAAAAAATATGGTCTGTGTGCAGTTGAGTACCAAAGAAGAGAGTGGAACAGAAGCTTCAGTGTGGACAAAGTGGGGTGAACACTGGTGTACAAAGACCAGCAAAGATCGAATAGATCATCAGAAGTTAGGATTTTAGAGGTTCATTCTTAGTTCGTTCTGTCACAAGGTCAGTGTGTCTGGGATGGACCAGGGGAGATAGCTTGAACTGAAAATCAAAGAATTTACCATGCATTGACAAATTTTGTTTCATATGGGTCAAATAATGTTACCAGTTTTAGTTAACTTGAGTTGTTCCAAAAATAGCTATTTTTCATTGATCTTGATAAATACTATACTTTGCAATATTTGTGTGCCTGCCTAATTGTATGTTTTATAAGTATATACTTGTTCTTTCTTCATTGATTTATCCAGAAGGTCTGCTTCCATACAAAATGGAGGCTGAGCCTCCAAAATGCTCTTTCTTACCTAAGCTCCAATATGAGCTTGTTCTTCTGGGTTGTTCTTCTGGAGTCTCACGTTAGAAAAGCCATTCAAAAGCTTGTTTGTTGCAAAAATATTTTCCTCTTCATGATTATATTATGAGCAAGTCACCATTTAAATAGAAACATTGATGCTTGACTACTAAATCATTTAATCATCCAGAATGAGAGAAGGATATAATTATTTCAGACATACAAAACTCAGAGAAGGGGCTGGTGCAATGGCTCAACTGGTTAATTGTTCATCTACAAGGACCATATGGGTGTTGGTTCATGTCCCAGCTGCTCCACTTCTGACCCAGCTCCCTGGTGTGGCCTAGGAAAGCAGTGGAGGATGGCTCCCGAAGCCTTGGGATCTTGTGCCCAAGTGGGAAACCCAAAAGAGGCTCCTGGCTTCAGACCGATTCAGCTGCAGCTGTTGTGGCCATTTGGCGAGTGAACCAGAAGATGGAAGATCTTTCTGTCTCTACTTCTCTCGTAAATCTGCCTTTCTACTAAAAATAGATAAAAAAAAAACTAAAAAAATAATTGGGAGTCTATCACCCACAGATCTTCATTGCTTGAAAGAATATGTACATGTCAGCAATAAGTGAACATAGAGAAGCAGAATGTAATATAATACAAAAACTGAAATCTAATAACCCAGAGAACATATGCTTTTAATATGGAGACCCAAAGAGAATACCCCAGTTTCAGGAGTTCAATAGATTCCATTTTCAAATGCTTTTGAGTTTCAACATCCATTTAAAGGCATTTTCTCATTTTCACTTATAAAATAATTGTAACTCTCTAATATCTACCTGTATTCTTATCTATGTATCTCTGTCTACAAATTTACCTCAAGAAAGGATAAAAATACACAGATGCAAGTAAAATTCATCAAGACTCAAACTATTTTTTAAAAGATGAAAATAAAGATCACAAGGAGCCTGAAACTCCAGTTTGTGATTTCGTTAGGAAAATGCCATTGCCTAGTTAGATAATTACAATGGATAGAATTGCTAAGCCATTCAGTCAGTCAGTCTATATTTTAAAATGTATTACTCTTATTGTATTTTATTTAGAATGCAGGGTATGTCTTCTTAATTCTTTCAAACAAATCTTTCCTTAAAAAATGAAAAGCAGGGAGAGATCCGTTGGTTTAGCCCTCAAATGCCCACAAGACTTAGAACAGGGCAAGGGCAATCTCAGGAGTTTTGAACTCAATTTGGTCTCCTAGCTTAGTAGTTAGGGCACAAGGACTTGTTCCATTGCTTGTTGCCTGTCAGGTTGTGCATGATTAGGAAGCTGGAACCAGGAGTGGGCTGGCACTTGAACCCAGGCACTCTGGCACAGATGTTCCAAGTAGTGGATTAACCCTGCATACCGCAGTGCCTACCCCAGGAAGTTCATGCTTTAATCCCTCCTTTGCTATGTGATCTGAGGATGTTTCTGAAAGTGGTTCACTATCCTCATGCTGTGAAAAGAAAATCATTACCAACTGGTGAGCACAGTCACGAGCAATTATGCCATGTAAATATTCAGATATATTGTTTTAATGGCCATCGCAGGTCAAAAATCATGTCTAGCCTTATACATTTGTGTGTATTTTTATAACAGTTCCGTAACAACTTGTATGTAGTTTTAAATTGGGCTTTTTTGATTTCTGAGTCTTCATTTGTGAGTGCTACAGTTCTGGGCTGCTTTTGCAAAGGTCTAATGTATTCAGAAACAAAGTATCCCGTAGTTATGAGAACATAGATTTTGCTGAAAGAAATGCTGAAGTCTATTGAACCCCTAGAAAGTACTTCAGAAAAGTGTGTATAAAGGGAATACATAAAAACCACAATAAACTTTGGGGAGGAAATGCTGGCTAAGTTTAATTTCCTCAATTTTCTTTCTTTTCAGCCTTGCTGATCCTTCTGTGTTCCCTTTCTTGATCAAAAGCATTACAGTTGCTCACACTGAAACATCAGTGTCTTTTACTCTCAACTTATCTTTTGCACATGAGCTTTTGTTCCAAAACTTTGCCTTTTTCTCTACAGTTTTTCATGACAGTCTGCCGTTTACTCATCTCTCTGACTCTCTGAGGATTGGGTGCTGTTAACTTTTTGTATTTAGAATCTATTTTCCTTCCATTTTCTTGTTTTGGGTCCTTATTGTTATTGTTGTTGCTCATTTGGGCTAAGAAATGGCTTGTTCATCAACTTCCTATCTCTGGCCTCTGCACTCTTTTTTTTTTTTTTTTTTTAGCAGTTTATTTATTTGAATGGCCGAGATAGGGAGAGAAAGAGAGAGAGAGAGAGAGAGAGAGAGAGAGAGAGAGAGAGAGAGAGAGAGAGAGAGAGAAAAGAGAATCTTCCAAGTGCTAGTTAACTTTCCAATTGGGTGCATGGGTTGAGGCTGAGTAAAAACACAGCCAGGAGTCTGGAACTCTACTCAGTGCACCCAAGAGGTTGCAGGGACCCAAGTGCTTGGGTCATCTTCTGCCTCTTTCCCAGATGCATTAGTAGGGAGCTGGACAGGAAGTGGAGCACCCAGCAAATAAACTTGTCTCTAAACGTGAGGCTGGCATCGCAAACATCAGCTTGCTGCATTGTAGCAAAACACCAGCCTTCACTCAAAACACCAAACCTACCCACTAGCTACACTGTTAGCAAAATAATTTTTTTTAGAATGAAAACTCTTTGTATCATTCAAGCATTTTATGGCCCTTCATTATCCATAGGAAAAGTCAGTGTTTATTAAGGTGCAGAATCAGCCTGTATTTGGCCTTAACTTGCCTATTACTGAGAATTGACATACATCAGTTCCCATCTCACACATGACCTCCTAGCAGGTGGCTGGCTTGGTCATTCTTCAATCACCTGGCTGAATCAGACTCTCCTTTAAAGTTGTTCTTTCTCTACTTGGAATATTTTTTTTTCCTCATTGCCTTGGTGATGTCTTTATTATGTGCTACCAATTCCAACCTCTCACCTATGGATAACTGAGCACTTTTTGCCATTGGCTTCTATAATAAACCTTAGGTATTTCAAACATGGTACATATGAAGTTAATTTATACCATTTATGTAATTTGTCTTTTTTTTATTACATTGTAGGTACTTGAAAACCCATACCCATGGCTTACTTGTATTCATAATGATCTCTGGAGCCTAAATTGTATCTGATGCTAAACAGATTATAGGTAAGTATTTTATAAATAAATGAATAAAGTCAGGTATCTTACCAAATCTCATAAAGGTGCACAATACAAAATAGGGGAAGGAATCAAATCTCTGCATTTTAAATTAATTGTGTTCTTGATGCTACAATGTTAAGAAGCTTATCTTTCCAATTATAAAATTAACCAGGTGTACAAACACATGTTACATAGATTATGTATAGGTATCCTTTAATTGCAATTATTAATAATAGTATTAATAGTCTACCATATTTCATTTTAAACATTTGTTTCATATAATGAGAATAGATTTTATCAATTTCATAGATATAATTCCAATAATATAAACATATTTCCTAACTCAACCTCCCCTTTTTTCTTTCTTTTTCTTTGATTTTTCCATTAACAGAATATCAATATCCTTTATAGTCACAGGCTTAATGCACCAGTAATCATAATGTTCAGCAAGTTAGAAGTAGAAAGACCACTGTTCCACAGGAATACAGACAAGATCTATAAACAATAATCAAATAATAAAGTATAAGTTTTATTTTTTTAAAAACATTGTAGTTTATTTATCTGAAAGGTAGAGCTGGGCCTGGTGTGGTAGCCTAGTGGCTAAATCCTAGCCTTGCATCTGCCAGGATCTCATATGTGTGCCAGTTTGGATTTCGGCTCTATTTCCCATCCAGCTCCCTGCTTGTGGCCTGCTCAAGCAGTAGAGGATGGCCCAAAGCCCTGGGACCCTGCGCCTACATTGGAGACCTGGAACAAGCTCCTGGCTCCTGGCTCCTGGCTTCAGAGTGGCTCAGCCCCAGTTGTGGTGGCCATTTGGGGAGTGAACCAACAGACAGAAGATCTTTCTCTCTGTATCTCCTTCTCTCTATATGTCTGCCTTTGCAATAAAAAAATGAAATAAATCTTAAAAAAAAGGTAGAGTTGCAGGGAGGGAGAGAGAAAGAAAAGGAGGAAGAAGAGGGGGAGAGAGATAGAGATAGAGGCAGAGAGATAGAGAGAGAATCTTCCATCCATTGGTTCACTCTCCAAATGGCTGCAATGGTCATGGAAGAGGTAATGCCCAACTGGAATTGTGGCTAGTGATTGTAGTAGGGATTATGACCGTGGTGGTAGAAAAAATGGGGAATCCAAGGATTCCCATTGTTTGCAAATTACCCACTCTTTGGGATTCTATTATAGCTACAGAAAACAGACCATCACGCATGAAAAAAAACTAAAGGACTGCCATACTTGGATTCTCTTCTGGTTTCTCTTCTGGTTTTAGAAGCATTTCTGAAAGTTTTTCATGTTCTACAGTATGGTTATGGGGGAGGAAAAAGAATGAAGTTTAGGAGTTGTACTCTGCTGCTACTTTCTACTCCATTTCAGACACTTTGGTTTCTTTCCTTTAACAGTTTCTAACTGTTGGATTAAGTATTATCCATTTTCTCATCTTGATGGCTTTCAATGTTGTGTGAGGTGCTAGAAATTTTCTGATTTTTTATTTCTGGATGGGTGAGAAATCCCACCAGCTTTTTTATGGATATGCATGGATTCTCTTATTGACTGCTTTTCTATAAATATGATAAGATTATACAATCATACTAACTCATACTATTATCAAAACTGACC
This sequence comes from Ochotona princeps, assembly GCF_030435755.1. NCBI lineage: Eukaryota > Metazoa > Chordata > Mammalia > Lagomorpha > Ochotonidae > Ochotona > Ochotona princeps. The sequence continues at coordinate 101,291,424 of NC_080832.1, read as the reverse complement.
ACAAATATTTTTTTAATGCATGTCTAAAATTCCATGATACTCATTTGTCATAAATGGCTATCTACTTTATTGTTCAACATTGCCTTGTTCCCATAAACTTTTTTTGGCTATTAAATATACAGCCACAATCAGAGAAGGTGAATATTATACTTCTTTTATTATTCAAATTATTTCTATCTGGTAGTGCCAGAAGTGCTACAGGTGACACACTGCACTTCTCTGGCTACTTGGAGTTGCTTTTCAAGATTTGTTTACTTGTGCAATCCATGTACCCCAGCAGCCTCTGAGTGTTGAATAAAGCTCTGTCTCTGGTTTTGAGATGACTCATGAAGAAGTTAATTCTTGGCACACACCTTGACCGAGTGCCTGACACAGATGTCATCCTGACATGTTCCTCCATGTTTATCACATGTAGTTCAGGTGTGAGTAACCATCCATTCTTCAGCATTGCCTGAGACCTACAAGTATGGGGAAGAAAGCATCCAGTTCAGAGGAGATTTAGGCTTAGAGGCATAAATGAAAGGGATCTAAAATTTTTCTAAGTTTATTTATGTAAGGTGAACAAATTTCATATCTTTTCCAGTGCAGGTTTAGAAGCGTAGTGAAACTTTCTGCTCTATCCTCGTTCTTGGCTGTGTCCCCCACCCACTCTCCTCCTTCCTTCTTTCTTCTATTTTTTTAAAAAAATGTTTATAGCAACATACTTTCAGCTTATTTCACAATCACTGATTTAAAATTTTAATGGAATCTGGGCTCTGGAGAAAACTTATATAAATATGTGAGTGGTTAGCTCTGAGGAATATCGATTGAGTCATGAAGTATTATTTTTATTTCCAAATAATTTAGTTTATTGAACCAAGATAGTGTCCCTGGAAGAGGCTGCCTCTAGAACATATCCATATTAAAGTGTTCACTTATGCGGGATGGCAAAAACATTAAAACTATTAACATTCTTTGATTGCAAAGAAGAGAACTAGAATTAGATAATACCACCATATCTTCAGGTTTCGTACTTGTATGTCCAAAGAACTGTGTTCAAATAAATGCTTTAAAGATACGCATTGCACATGTACATCCACCTTATCATTGTTACCTAAGCAATGCAGTATGACAAATATCACAGCATTTGTGTGGCATTCGATTGTTATAAGTAATATAGAGAGGATTTAGAGTATATAGTGGGATATATGTGAACACTATTATTTTTATATGGGTCTTGAGGATTCATAGATTTTGGTAAATGAATGGAGGTGTTCTGGCATCAATATCTTGTGCATAGCCAGGGTAATTTTAATTAGGAGTTATAGAAGTGCGGGCATTTTGTGACACAGTGGAAAAAGGCTACTTGGCCTGCCTGCATCCCACACTGCAATGCTTGGGTTCAAGTCCTGCTTTCCTTCCAGGGCCAGCTTCCCACTAACTCCCACTTGGGAGGCAGGGTGTTTTGAGTACTAAATTCTTACCTCCTACATGGCAGATCTTCATTGAATTCCTGGCTCCTAACTTTGGCCTGGGTCACACTTAGCCATTGCAGGCATTTTGAGAAAGAACTAAAGAATGCGAGATGACTATCTTTGCCTTTCAAATTAAAAAAAGAAGAAGAAGAGAGTTGAGTTATTTCAATGACTTGGTGTGTGATGTGTAAACTGGGGTAAACCACTTGCTTTAAATCAGTTCCCTCTGATATGAGGGAAAATGGTACCTTCTCTATCTTGTAAGATTATAATAAAAGTGAAATTTACCCATACATTCATAATCTGAATGAACTGAACTTCATTAAAGGATCAGATCTTTCTTATTTTGGAAAAGCAAAATGTCATTCTGAAAAGAAAAATCATAGAACTGAGTTTAAATACCAAATATACTGCCTGTTAATGAGAAGATTGGGAAAATCAGCCGGAATAGGGCCTTAGTATAGGGAAATTTTGAAGGTCATTTCACTGGTACAGAATCGCTTGATGCCATTAAAGGAGCTGATGTAGAAGCAGTTCCTGACACAGAATCCATAGACAGTCACTGTTTACTTCTACTCCTGGCTGTTGTAATGACTGTGTTCAAGCAGCAGGGATATACTGGCCATTGGCTGCAGGTCCAACAGTGGGGTGGTTAATGACAGACACCCTGAGATCATCTCAAGCGTATATCCACAGTCTGGAAACTTTTGTAACCTCACTTGAAATCTTTGCAATTTATCACAAATCCCAATTATGTAAGCAGTAATTACAGACTGTTAGCTGAGAAAGCTGGCAATTGACCTGTTCCTGGTTTGCTAATAAAATTCTGCTGGAAGGTGTTTGTTGTGATTTGTGATCTCTTTCTTTCTTTCTTTCTTTCTTTCTTTCTTTCTTTCTTTCTTTCTTTCTTTCTTTCTTTTTCTTTCTTTCTTTCTTTCTTTTTAACATCGAGAGTTAAAATTGTGCCTGATTTTCTCAGAATTATCCCATCACTCATTCGTGTGTGTATGTGATGTGTTTCAATTAAGTTGATGTTTGTTTCTGAACGGGACAGGCATTCAACTATCCTGGCATATGGCTACCATGTTTGTTTCTACCATTTTTGTCTCACTGTAGCAAACGGTGTCACTTGCTGGTTCAGCTGAATGGTTTTGGGGACAGATGAATGTGACATGGACATTGAAAGGTATTTTTTGAAGCTAGAAGTGAGAATTTCACATATTCAAGTTTCCACCCTATGGGGCTGTGTGTCAAATGGCCCATTTCACTGCAGGGGGAAAGAAGCCTTCTCAGTTTAGTTGTTAGCATGCTGATTGGCTATGGACACTTAGCTTTTGTTTGTCAAATGCATACATAAAGTGACTTTCCTAAGCACCTTCTTTACATTTGGAGATCAGACAATAGGGAATAGAAAAATATGATCTTGGGCTGGTGATTGGAAATGTTATTGCTTTGTAGTTCTGGCTACTGTTACAGTAATTTCACTGTTGTAGTTTTGTTTGTTGTCTGAGGAAGAGATAGAAGCAGTTTTTTAATTTCAAATTTTTAAAAGATTTTAATTATTTTTGTTGGAAAGGCAGATCAGGTTTATGGAGATGAGAGACAGAGAGAAAGATCTTCCATCTACTGGTTCACTTGCCTAAAGGCCACAATGGCTGGAGCTGAGCCAATCTGAAGCCAGGAGCCAGGAGCTTCTTCTGGGTCTTCTGTTTGGGTACAGAGTTCCTAAGTGACTGCAATGGCTGGGGCTAAACCAGAGACCTGGAATTTCCTACGGGTCTTCCATGTGGGTGGTACGGGCTCAAGTATGAGAATCATCTTCCACTACCTTCCTAGGTGCTTAAGCAGGGAGCTGAATCAGAAGTGGAACAGCTGAGACGCATGTGCTAGGCTTGCATTACTGCTTAACCTCGTGTGATGCCACAATCTTGGCCCCTGGGCAAGAATTTCAATGCAAGAAATATAACTGAATTATTCTTTAAAATATTGTTTCATATAGAACTGTGCATGATTTTTTTTGAAGACAAAGTATTCACTTCTTTAATTGAAAAAATAAAACTTTTTTAAAAATTCATTAATTACATTGTATTATGTGACACAGTTTCATAGGTACTTGGATTCTCCCCACCCCTCCCCAAACCCTCCCCCCAAGGTGGATTCCTCCACCTTGTTGCATAACCACAGTTCAAGTTCAGTTGAGATTCCCCCATTGCAAGCATATACCAAACATAGAGTCCAGCATCTGAACTGTGCATGATTAAACTATATATTTCTTTTTGGTTTAAAATGGTCAAATAGCCAGTTATACCATTGTTATAGCGCCTTGTCTTTCTTGGGGTCGTCCAAGTGTTCTCTTCAGAAAAGTAAAATGACAAAAACAAAAACCCAAAGAAAACATACTTTCAAATATGACTTCATGCAGGATAAAATACCATGACAATTATAATTTGTCATTAAAATCACGGGTCCTCTACAAGTCATATACTCTAATGCAAACTGCCAGCTCTTCCCTCCATCTTCCATCTTGTCTTTCCCACCTCTCTCTTTCTCTCCTTTTCTCTTTTCTGATTGATTATATGAAGGATCTTCAAAATTTCATGGAAAATTAGTATTAGAAAAAACTATGCATGAATTTAAGAACATTTACAAAAACTTTAATCTTTTAGTTACTCTTTCAATGAATATTTAAAGCCCTCTCAGATTGTGTGCCAGCTTGTGTCAAGTGCTAACCTAAGTAACAATGAATCTGTTCAGTTCCTTTTTTTGAAGATTTATTTTTATTTGAAAGGTAGAATTTTTTTCAGAGAGAGCAAAGGAGACACACACACACACACACACACACACACACACACACACATCTTCCATCCATGGTTCACTCCCCAAATGTCTACTACAGTGGCAAGAGCTTAGCTAAAACTGGTAGCCAGAGGCTTCTTCCACTTCCCCCATGCAAGGACATGGTCCCAAGGTATTGGGTCAGCCCCATTGCATTCCCAGGCGATAAGTAGGGAGGTGGATCATAAATGGAGCAACTGAGACATGAACTGGTACCCATAAAGGATGCTGGTTCTGCAGATAGAGGATTAGCTTTCTCTGCCACCACACCAACCCCATTGCTCTAGTTTTGACATCAGTTTTGGTAAAAATAACAACAGCCCATGCCCAAGACCAACTTGAAGAGATTGCTGTGTACCTATGAAAATATAGCTCCAGATTTAGTTGGGAGTGAGAGATAACAGCCCAAGCCTGTTTACTCCTCTTTGAGAGTTGCCTGTAGGAGCCCTAGCTCATATTCTATTCTAGCCACCTACACAGTTCTCGCCCTGCCCATCCCAGAATGTGAGCCATCATTTCAGGTCCTTGAACACAGGCTATTATTTCTTATACCATAGTTGGTGACATGAGCTCCGGTCGACACGCAGTTGACAGTAGCAGGTAAGCAAGAGCTCAGCAGCTACCTGTGACTCCCAGGGTGGGCTGGTGCTTCCCCCCTGTGGCCTCCAGGCCAAGGAGAGATCACTGACCTAAGAGGTCTGTTTAGATTGCACAGAAGACAGAGCCCAGCCTCACAGGCTGAACAGGACAGGGGGCATAGAAGTGTAAACATTGTTAATTGGAGCTGTTTTTTTTTTTTTTTTTTTTTTTTTTTGCCTTTTTAACTTTCTAGAATCAGGAAAGTCAACTGTGTGGAAGACAATGACTCGTACTCTTCTGCTGTGCAGCTTGATGTTTCTTTTGCCCATAGAGTCGTGTAGGACATTATGTCAGGTAAGAATGGAGAAAAGCCGGACTGGTGGGAAGAGCAAACGGACAGCAAAATCTGACAGTCAGGTTTCTCAGTTCTCTGGAATCTGAAGGGCAGAGAGGCGACATTGATGCAATGACTGGTCTAGCCAGAGAAATGCTACCTGTAAGGCATTAAAACTAGTTTCAGCTGATAGCTGCAAATGATTTTCCCAGCAACTTTATTTTTACAAGTCTCTAAGATGTAGTGATGCTTAAGTGAGTTAAAGGTAATGAAATTTTCTTGTGTTTTGGGGATAGGAAGACTTCAGTTGCTCATAAGCAGGACTACGCTCTTTCCTGAGGGACAATTGGCTATGGGGGTGGACAAAATTGCCTCAATGATAGGGAGGAATTAATGGAATTTAATAAAAATGGTCTGTTATAACCAAGGATTATCCCTACCAATAATGGTAATGGATTCTGTTTTGAGGAACCTTAGAGAAAACACTGGAAATGAGATAAAAGGAACAATGAGAACATTAACTAGGCCATGGATAAGCAAGGTATAACTAGGATGTAGTCCGCAGCAAAGCAGTGTTTTAATTTTTGTGGGGCAATGAGCCTTGTTTTTCTTGAGTATTTTTCTCACATTGTGATCCATTTTAATTTCCCTATTAGTGATTTCTTTAAAATAAGGTATGGAAGGGTATTGAGAGAGAGTATATGAAAATATTTTGAATATCTTTGGTAAGTATTATTACTTAACCAAAAATCAAGTGGGGAGCTCTGAGGTGAACAAGTGAAGTTCTTCTTTTTTAATTATAAAGGCAGATTTATAGAGAGGAGATACAGAAAGTTCTTCCATTTGCTGGTTCACTCCCTAAATGTCTGCAGTGGCTGGAGCTCAGCTGATCCAAAGTCAGGAGGTAGGAGCCAGATGCTTCCTTCAAGTTTCCCACACACGTGCAGGTCCCAAGGCTTCAGAACATCCATTGCTGGTTTCCCAGGCCACAGGCAGGGAGCTGGATACGAAGTGGAGTGGGACACAAACCTGTGCACATATGGCATCTAGGCTCACGCAAGGCAGAGGATTAGCCAATTGAGCCATCATTCTGGGCCCATACTAGTGAAGTTGTACTCTTCCACTTTATGGCTGGGCAGACTTGAGGCCCCCAGTGTGGAATGTGACTTGCTTGAGGTATGCCTCTACTTAGCTGCAGAGGCAAGGGCAGAACCTGGTTTTCTTGTTCTTAGCTTCCTGTTCTTTCTTTTTAAACATGTGCCTTCTTTGCAGGAGTCTTCCTTATAAAGATTTTGGTATTTGAAGTTCTTTTCAGGAGATTTCCAGTTGACATCCTGCTTAGTCTGCCCTTAGCTGGAAATCTGCACAATTCTTATTCTCCCCCAAACAATGAGCTGATATCTGGTAATGGGAGAAGTTAGAGATTCTGTTTGAAAGACCTTGTTCTGTGGGCATCTCAACCCCATAGTTTGGCTCTGTTTGTTCCTTTTACAAGACAGAGTGGGGAAAGTAGGCACAGTATGATAAGTTGGCTTTTTTTTTCTTCTTTGTAGTTGCTGGAGTTAACTTCTTTGGGAGAATTTTGTATTTTCTTCCCATTGTACAAAGCTATTGAATACTGAACTCTGGGTGCTACCCCCTCTGCAGACCTGCCCACACACCTAGGCAGCCAGCCCAGCTGGTCAAACAGGTTGTCAGTTTGCAAATGTCTTTTTCACCATAATAGGTTTGGAGCCATCCACATCTGAGGCAAAAGTGGCTCTTAATCGATGCCACCTTAGACATGAAATGACCAGAGGAGTTCAATAATGTGTTTGGCAAAATTAACAGGAGAGAGTGAATCACTGGAGAAGGCAGAGTTTCTGTATCTCCCTGTAAACAGCATTCTATGGCATTCTGCCCAAGTACCTGATTAATCTGATGTGACTTCATTGGAGTTGGTTGAATGGGCCAAGTATTATTCAGAGTTGTTGAATTCTAATAGCATTTGTCATACTATATTAAAGTTCATGCCCCTACCCAGATGGCTGGTGGACATCTTGAGACAGTAGTGTTTTCTTCTATAACTCCCTCTGCCTTTTGTGCTTGGACATGGGCTTTTTGGAAAGAGCAGTAGAGCAGGGGTCAGGAGAGCTAAGTTATAGTCCTAGCCTTGTATAATTCACGGCATCGGCCAAGACCTTCACGTTCTTATTTGTGAGACCAAAAATGCTAAAAATATTATTTTACCATTCTTAACTCTTCCACTTATATAGCTTAATTCTCTTGAATATAAAATGAAGATATCTTAAATCAGTGATCTGAGGATGTTGTCTTTAATGAATTCGTAGTAATACTTTCCTGATTATAGATTCCCAAATGTCCATTTCATATTCTCTCTAAGTTCTGATCTGATAGAGAAAAAAGAATATTCAGCACTACTTTTTGGTAATACATAGAAAGATAGTATTGTGAAGGAGAAAGGGACTTGAACCCGAGGGTTAATCACAAAACTTACTGAATTTCCAGTTTGTTCTCCAATGGATAAGCTGTTGGAATACAAGTTGAAGTTACTGGACATACACACTAGGGGGCAGTCTGCTGGTGCAGAAACAAGGACCTTCAGTATCTCCATTCACACATGCACATGTTACAGTAGACACACACACATAGACTAATAATGCATATATGCAGATATATATGAATAAGAATAACTTTCTGAACAATTACAAAGCAGCACTATACACAATCTTTGTTCTTAGGGAACTTGGAATTTGAGGTTATTTAAAAGAGTATATGGTAAGACAGTATAGGTCAGGTGAGTATATGCCAAGTATTGATTAGGTGGTATGGATAATAAATATTATGGGAGGTGGATGAAAAGATGAATCACTTATAAGTGGATCAGGAAAGACTTCTTGGAAGAGAAAAACTTGAGCTTTGAAAGTAATGGGTATTTATTAAGTCTGTGTGCTGAAAAATAACAGTAGTTAAATCTTAAGTAGCACTTGCACTGAGTGTTCCAGGTGTTTTCCATGGATGATCTCATTTATTCCCTGTAAACATGCTTTCCATAAGTATCATACAATTATAGTGCTATAGTTCCTACTCAAGTTTAGGGATGAGAAATCTGAGGTTCAGACAGATGAACTTTCTTAGTCAAAGATGATGGTGTTAGGGTTTGAATTTAGAAGATCTCCCAGATTATATCCTTTGCACCATAATAAACCACTTTTCCAGGGAAGGGTCAAATATACTATGAGTTAGTAGGACAGAGAAGGTATAATTGAGAGAGATTGGAAGGCACATGATAGAGGGGAGTCAGGCTTTGGAGGATCCCCCTTAAGGAAAAAGAACACAAAATTACAAATAGAAACTGAAACAAAAAGTGGATATTTACCTACAATAATACAAGAAATTATAATAAATGTAAAAATTATGAAAATCCACATTATTAACATTGTTCAGTATTACATCCAATAAAATGAAATTTAAAAATAAATTAATGATCTTTCTGTTTCAGCCTTTTTTTAAAGATTCATTTTTGTTTTATTTAAAAGGTGGAGTTGCAGAGAGGGGAGAGGAGAGAAAGATAGAGTAGAGAGAGATAAATCTTTTACCTGCTGCTTACTGCCCAAATAGCTGCTAGTGCTGGAGTTGGCCATGTGGCTAGAGGCACCCAAGCATTTGAGCCATCTTCCACTGCTTTCCCAGACACATTTACAGATGGCAGGAATGGAAATGGAGCAGCCGGGACTTGAACTGGTACCTGTATGAGATGCTGATCCTGCGGGTGACAGTTTTACCCACAGGCCACAATGCCAGCATTTTTGGCTTTATACTTGTATGGTAATAATTTTACAACTTTTTTCTGTAGAAACAAGAATTATTTAATCTTTTTTTAGGTTTACTATGTAAATATGTGGTACTACGGTTATATTGGGGAAAATATGTTTCTTTCATATGTGCATTGAAAGATATCAGGGCATGTAAAATGTTCATATTTTGTGACTAAGTACTTTTAGAATTAATGTCATTTACATGTGAATATCCTTATTATAATGCAGAAATGAATGTAAAATATCCAAATATATATTATGCAATCCAAAATAAATGGGTCTCCAACTCCATTTCTCCTTTTCCATGTTCTAAAAGCAGATGTGCTTCTCTGGTGATACCCAAAATGATGAAAAATGTGAAGTAGGGGGAGTTGGAGGGATGAACAATAATGGCCTTAGCAGATGGCAGGCAGTGGAGGTATTTGTACATTGCTAGACTGATCCCCAGAGCGTAGACCATCTGTTCTTACTGGAGAGTGCATAGGGCTTTCACTGAGTCAATAGCAAAGAGAGAAAAAGCTAGACAACCAGAAGGCAAAATGAGAAGATGGGGACATATTTTGTAGACTCAGCTCCCAGTGGCCTTTTTTGGAGTCGGAGCAGATTCACGTATTGTTGTTCATCTATGACTACGGTGAACCTTTGTGCTGGCATATCAGCAATTGACTTTGATGTAAATCTTTGTGTTTCCTGTCTAGGCTGCCAGCAAAAGCAAGGAGAATGTGTCTGCCAGACCACATGGTATGTTGTTTGCTTTCTCTAGTGGAAATTTGGCTCTTCATGTATTGTCATGGAGGACCATATTCAGTCGTTCGTACTAAGACATGACACAAAGTGCTCCTTTTTAGCCTGCCTTTGAACTCTGATTTTTCCCCCATTTTTAAACTGTGCCTTGACTCCAGCCTTGTTCTCCAAGCATCCTCTGCTCCATCCCAATCTGAGAACTTTTGGCCGTAAACCCAAAACAGAGGCAGTAGATAGAAGAGATCTCTGAGAACCCGGTGATGACATAACTCGATTTAAAGTTCCAGAGTTAGGATGCTTTTTAGAAAATGTCTGGGGCGATGGAGTCCGAAGCATAGGTGGTCTGGGGGGAACGCTAGGGTTCTGAGGATGTGCTCAGTGGTCCCTGCTGGGCGTGAAAGTGGACTCAATTTTGGGCTGATCTCTAAGTTACTTATTTTATACACTAGAATTAAGCATAAGCTATTGTTACACTGATTTTATGACCACCGATCCAATGTCCTATTGTTCCTCTTTATAAAGACATCTGTGTCCACAGGGTTTGTGTGCCTTCACAACAGTGACCCCTTGGTGATTGTCCCAGTGTATCTCAGAGCTCAGACTTTTCCATCTCCTATGGACACCTTGTGTTTTCCCAGGTGTATGTGATGGTGTCTGTATGGACAATTCCCATTGCAGTCAACCTTGCCCTCCAGGCACAGAGGGAAGTATGGGGTTTACATGCAAGACAAAGAAATGGCACAAGATCACTGACACCTGCCGGACTCTAAATGCCTTCAACATCTTTGAGGTAATGCTCTTTTACTCAAGGTATATACACTGATCTGGTCTAATGAGCCTCAAGTTAGCAATGAGTGCTGTTCTCAAGAAGAAGTATGAAGGAGTATGAAGCATGCTCTGTAGGGATGTGTGTGTGTGTGTGTGTGAGAGAGAGAGAGAGAGAGAAAGGAAGAGAGAGAGAGAGAGAGAGAGAGAGAGAGGGAGAGAAAGCGTCTCTCTGAATACTAACACTATACAATAATGTCATTATAAACTTTGGGCACCCAATCATGATGCAAAGGAAATTGGTTATTCTGTTTAGGGCCAGAGGAGGTGCCGATATTACCATGGTCTTCTTTATTTTCACTGTCAGCCTTTTTCTACCTGATGCCTTAACACACAAAGCAGTTTTCACTGACCAATGGATTTCCTGAGCACTAGAATTCAGGTACTACTCCAGACCTCCTAAATCATAAACATCTACAGGTGATTATGTTTTCATTAAAATTTAAGAAGCAGAAATACCTAAAGGGAGACTATGTCATCAAAGTAGAATATTTCCACATGTGTTGAAGTAATTGCATTTTTTTCTAATGAACTTCTAATTGGGGTGGTGTTTGTTACAGTGATTAAGTCATTGTTTGGGATGCTTGCACCTTTCATAGAAGTGGTTGGGTCTGAGTCTCAACATTGCATCTGATTCTAGTTTCTGGCTAATGAACACTCCTCAAAACAGCTTTGGATGACACAATTGGATCCCTGTCATCCACATGGGAAACACGGATTACGTTCTAGGCTTCTGGCTTCTATCTGGTTCAACTTCAAATGCTGTGGGCATTTACAGGGTGAATCAGTGAATGGTAGATCTCTGTTTTTCTGCTCTTCAAACAATATAAAAATAAATGAAGGAAAAATTAAAATGCCAGTAAATAAATTTGGATCAATCGTCATTTTTTTGTTTTTCTTTTCTTTGTTTATAAGAGGCTTTATCTTTCTGAAATTCAGCTCCGATTTCCCTTAGAAGAATTTTCTATTTCCCAAGTTTTAGGCATGCCTTTTGTCTTCAGAATACCCTCATGCTGTCTTTTGGGTCCCAGCTGTGGTCAGGAGCAGTCGACATTTTGAATCTCTCGCCAGGCCCCAGAATGCTGCACGCTTCCAAAATTTAGGTGGCTTGAGCAAAGATGCAAACTGAGACCTATGTATTGTAGGCCATAATATTTCAGTGCTTTAAACGAAATGTGTAAATTGCCAAGGAAAATTTGTTCTATATGCTTCCCATCCCAGATTCCACCCTGTATCTCAAGGATAGTGACTAGCCAAGGCCACACATCTATTATCCTGAAAGCAATTGCCTCTAAACTACCTCTCAGGTCTAGGGAGATGTGGACTTGGTGGTCTGGTCCATGCTTGACAGGGAGGTTTTGCGAATAAGCTCATGCAAGGCCTGAAAGTGGGCCTTCATGTTTGGAACACAGAATTAAGATGCCTGGAAGCAGGGAAACGGTCTGTGGGGAGGTTCATCTATACTCATAAACTTTTGGCTACGCAAATGGACCGACGTGGGAGATCACAAAGAGGTTCTCTAAAGAAAGGGCCAGTAACTTTTTAGGTTTTATGAATCACATGATTTCTGTGACAACTACTCAAGATGGCTGTTGATGCATGCATGGGTGGATTGAGTTTCAATCAAATTTTATGTCCAAAAGTCTGCTTGAGGCCCTGGTTTGTCAGTCCAGCTCTACCTAATGTGTGGCTCCCCAAGCCTGAATCTACGGGACATACTGCCTGCCAGTATTTTCACTCATTTTTTTGTCTGGATGTTCATCCAAGTCCAGTTCAGAATTGCTGATATATTAATGTCTTGTTCTTGGTCTTCTAAGAACAGCAGAAATAAACTTAGATGAAACCAGAAGTACACATATATACCTAAGATAAAGCAGGAAGTGGGCATAGAGGCAATAGTTGCTATTTTAGGGGAGAAACTAAGGAGCAGGCAGTTAGGAAACTGGGCATTTTACTTTCTGATTCATACACTTTGATATTGGTCAAGAAAATCCACAGCAGATATGACCCTGAAAATAGGGAAACATTATGCAACACAAAATTGTATAATAAGACTGTCCTAAGTTTTAGTACAAGTACTTTTAACACAAAAATAACATAATGAAATTTTATTTTGCTTTTACCATATCTTAGGAGGAATCGTATTCAGTCCCACCATTCAGGGAACATGTAGAAATACATGCACAATCAGGAAATTCTGGAACTATAGCAGATATGTTGATGCAAAGATGTCCAGAAGATTTATCTTGTGTAATTAGAAATATTCAGAAGTCTCCACGTATCCCGGGGAACATCGCTGTTATTGTGCAGCTCTTACACAACATATCAACGGTATTGTTGACAGGTGTTGATGAGGCAAAGATGCAGGTGAGCTACCCTGAATATTTTGATGAACATTATTATATCTGTGGAAAGAAATGTGGGTTAGTTATTCTTTGAGCTTGGTGGGGGTGGGGACTTTAGTATTTCCAATGGCTGGCATAGCAAGTGTTCAACAAATATTCATTGAAGAAAGGATGAATGAACAAATGGGAAAAGTCAGCACGATCAACATATATTTAGAGAAGTTACTTGATACTATGGTGGATATTAGAGTCAGCTTTTCCAATTTTGATTTTCTTTATTGAACCTCTAAAAAATATCCTATATCCGGCAGATAGAAAGATAGTTTTTATTTTCATTTGCAAAATAGAACAGGTTGCTAAAATGGAAAATAATGCTTTGGGAAGAAAAGAAGGCACATTTGTCTAGTGAAGAAATGTGAAGTGGAATTGGCATCATTTCTTTTGATTGTGGTCCTTGAAACAGGATGGAAAACATATATTCAGCCATAGGGATCAATTTCCAAATTAGTACATTTATGAACAGGGTCCTGCAGCACAGGTGGTTTTTAAGGGATGTTTATCACATAATGGGTACTCTGACTATGGTAGGAAAATTGCTAGTTTCACCAGGACATAAAGTAGAAGTGATGATGGAAAGTAGGTAAAGGCTGCCCACCTAGCTATCTCACAAATGGGGAAGACAGGAAAGGCAATTCTACTGTAGTCCTCTCCTTTGACTATGAAAGTTACCTGGACACCTCATGAAGGTTTTGATTCTGATCCTTTAATCTGAGATTCTGAAATGCTAGGATGTACAGGTGATGCCCATTCTGTCGGTTGGAGGAATATACTCTGGAAAAGTTAATCTTGAATATGTTGACAGTTGCAGAGTGCCTCAGTATTAATGTCGGTTTTTTATTGGCAGAGTTACAGCATCATGGCCAACCATGTTCTCAACAGCAAGAGTATCTCGAACTGGACCTTCATCCCCGACAGGAACAGTAGTTGTGTTCTGCTACACTCAGTGAATGCCTTTGCAAAAAAGCTGCTTATAAACAAGCTTATTAATATATCAGATGTCTTCATTCATACTATGGGCACTATAATATCTGGAAACAGCACCGGAAATAATTTCTCCTTTTCAATGAGAGTTAATGACTCCAACAGTGAGATCACTGGGAAAGTATTGATCAGTAGAGATGAACTTCAGAAGATTCCTTTGCCTTCTCAGATTGTCAGCATTGCATTTCCAACTCTTGGGGCCATCTTGGAAGCCAGTCTGTTGGAAAACGTGACTGTGAATGGACTTGTCCTGTCTGTCATTTTGCCCAAGAACCTTAAAAGTATATCATTGATTTTTGAAAAGATTAGCAAAACCGAAGAAAGGAGAACACAATGTGTTGGCTGGCACTCCCTGGAGAGCAGATGGGATCAGCAGGCCTGTAAAATCATTCAAGATAATGCCAATCAGGCTGTTTGCAGATGCAGTCCAAACAAGTTGTTTACTTCTTTCTCTATTCTCATGTCGCCCCACGTCTTGCCGAATGCAACCCTGACTTATATCACATACATAGGCCTTGGCATTTCTATTTGCAGCTTGATTCTTTGCTTGTCCATTGAAGCTTTGGTCTGGAGCCAAGTGACAAAGACAGAAATCTCGTATTTACGTCATGTGTGCATTGTCAACATTGCAGCTACCTTGCTAATGGCTGATGGGTGGTTCATTGTGGCATCCTTTCTTAGCGGCCCACTCACACACCACAATGGATGTGTAGCAGCGACATTTTTTGTTCATTTCTTTTACCTTTCTGTGTTTTTCTGGATGCTTGCAAAGGCCCTGCTTATCCTGTATGGGATCCTGATTGTTTTCCACACACTGTCCAAGTCAGCCCTTGTAGCATCTCTCTTTTCAGTGGGCTATGGGTGCCCTTTGATCATTGCTGTTATCACGGTTGCAGTCACTGAGCCAAACAAAGGTTACCTACGGCCTGATGCCTGCTGGCTCAGCTGGGACAGGACCAAGGCCCTCCTGGCCTTTGTGGTTCCAGCTCTGGCTATTGTGGCTGTGAATCTGATCACGGTCACTTTGGTGATTGTCAAGACCCAGCGGGCTGCCATTGGAAGTTCCATGTTCCAGGAAGTGAGGGCCATTGTGAGAATCAGTAAGAACATTGCCATCCTGACCCCACTACTGGGATTGACCTGGGGATTTGGAATAGCCACAGTCATCACTGACAACTCCTTGGCCCTCCACATTATCTTCTCCTTGCTTAATGCATTCCAGGTAAGTCCATTTGCTTCCAATCAAGTCCAAAGCAAGAAAATCTCTGAAGAGCTTTTGTAAAAGGAAACTTGAGGCACAGATTTCTAAACAGAACATTTGGAATGGGATATTCAGTCAAGAAATAAGACCTGGATTTGTATCATTTGTGTCCTTACTCTTCTCATTTACTAATAATGTAAAGCATAACCTGGGACATTTACTTTTTTCAAGCTACATTGTCATCACATATAATATATCCTTGAAATGGCCTGAATTGTTACTGCTGAGCAAGTAAACCATGACAATTCTAAAATTTAGGTATGTAGCTAGAGGGATTAGGATGTGTACATTTATTATATTTCTTTGTACTTAGAGATTTTGGTTAACATTAGAAATCATATTATTTTAAAACAGCCATATAGTGTGGGAGAGGCTGCAGTCAGGAGCCTGGAACTTCATCTAGTCCTCTCACGTGGTGAGGCAAGGACCAAAGATTTGTGACCTCTTCCACTGCTTTCCAGGCTCATTAACAAGAAGCTGTATCAGAAACTGAGCAACTGGGACTCAAATTAGCACTCATACAGGATGTGGGAACTGAGGGCAGTGGCTGAACCCAATATACCATAATGCTGACCCCTAAAAGATTTAATTTTATAATTAAGACTTTGATACACTAGAGTACAGTGTTAATTCTAATTGGGGTGGTTCAGATTTTGAATTTGCTGTTTTTTTGCATTTGTATAGATTTTAGCAATTATTAATTGCTTCACATATGCTCACAAAACTGGTCATTGATTGAACTGTAGTAAAAATCTACTTTTGTCAAGTTTCAGCTCGGTATGCACTGTGCCTATTCTTTATGAACCTGTAATGAGTTCATGTCTCATGCCTTTTCATTTTCTTATCCTCCCCAAGGCCATCCCATTTGTGGTTTTTGTTTTCGACAAGCCTGTGAGCACTTGTAGTTTAATATTATGAGCACATTTGCCTGTGATCATAGAATCAACTTGTATCTTCAACTCAGTTTTTACCTTGATTTCTGACAAGAACTGGGGTGTGGCCCATCTAATTGTCCTTGCAGGTAGCAGCAAGGCAGAGTGTGGTTTAGGGCCAGGCAATGGGGAGGACAGTAGGCAGTGTTATGTTGGAGTTGGCTTGGATTGATATTTTCAGGATTTTTACAAGCTGGAAGTAAATGCAGTCATCAATAAAAATTAAATTATGTATTTTTTCCATTAAATAAATTAGATTTAAAACAAAGGTTATATATCCTTAAAACTCAATCACTTTAAATTATTTCCTCTGCATTTTAGATTGCCCTAGAGGTTGTTTGCATCTATTGTACTTGTTTTTTTTTTTTTAAGATTTATTTATTTTATTACAGCCAGATATACAGAGAGGAGGAGAGACAGAGAGGAAGATCTTCCTTCCGATGATTCACTCCCCAAGTGAGCCTCAATGGGCCGGTGCTGTGCCAATCCGAAGCTGGGAACCAGGAACCTCTTCCGGGTCTCCCATGCAGGTGCAGGGTCCCAGTGCTCTGGGCCTTTTTTGACTGCTTTCCCAGGCCACAAGCAGGGAGCTGGATGGGAAGTGGAGCTGCCGGGATTAGAACCAGCACCCATATGGGATCCCGGGGCGTTGAAGGCGAGGACTTTAGCCGCTAGGCCACGCTGCCAGGCCCGTATCTATTGTACTTGTATGGAGGAAGTATAAGTGCTGAATAGTAGCTTGCTGCTTCTGCCTGTCTCTTCCTACCTCCATGTTTTTAAATCAACCAAGGTGGGAGTATTAAACAATAGAGATTGACAAGCACTACAAATGAATAGAGTTGGCAATTAAGATCGCAATTGTTGCCATCACTGAGTCATGGCATACTTTGCATGTCAAGTTGCAGAGGAGAGCAAGAGGAGCCATGGATACTCAGAGGAGACACAATCAGCTGATTGGGAAGAAATGGGGCAAATGGAGTCTTACTGTGAGAAGAGGTGAGAGGCAGCCAGGGTTGATGGAGTAGATTGGGAATAGAGGTTCTGGCACATGTTGGGAGGTACAGAAGATACAGGGGAAGGACCTGCTAAAAAACTCTGTGTCCTAGTCCCATGGGGGTCTACCCACTGGTATTGAGGCTCAGTCCTTCCTTTGCTATTATTATGTAGACAGTTAATGTCTTGACTTCTCCTCCTTGTTAATTCATGCCTTCCGATTGGAATCCTGCTTGTATTTTCTGAGACTAGCTGTGGTCTGGGTGAGGCTTTGGGATCCCTCAGAGCTGTCTTGGTGGGAGAAAATATAACAGATATATTAAACTCAAAGAAAATGCTTTGAGGTTCACTGCTGCAATTGTGTTTCATCTACTAAAAGATATTCAAGGGAATTGCCACCAATGTAGTCTTTTAAATATATTCTCCCACCCCATCAGAATAAAATACTAACAGTGCAATTTTGTTCAAATTTGGACGATACTTTACAAAACTTTGTGCTAGTTGTTACAGACATATTTCCTTTTTACATACGTAAGGAATGTATTAGTCCCAGCCATCTTTTTACGAACAATACTTTGTAAACTAACAGACCACACCAACAATGATATTTTTAAAGTAGACATAAATGATAGGTTTTAGTAAGTATTACGTAGGTTCAGATTGTCTCACAAAAGAACAGTCTGAGAAACAACATGGGGCCCATGCCTTTGAGTGCTTACTGGCTGACAGAATGTGCCCTTTAATGTGTTTTAGACTGGTTACCTCTTGCCTGTATGTTTAATCAATCTGTTGTAGGGTTTGATATTCTCACTGAGGAACACCTGGTTGTGATGCCTTTATGGTTGGTGGTGATTTGCATTATCTTTTTTTTGAAATAATTTTTTTAAAGATTTACTTATTTCTATTACAAACTCAGATATACAGAGAGGAGGAGAGACAGAGAGGAAGATCTTCCATCTCATGATTCACTCCCCAAGTGACCACGGCAGCCCGTGCTGCGCCGATCCGAAGCTGGGACCAGGAACCTCTTCCAGGTCTCCCACACGGGTGCAGGGTCCCAAAGCTTTGGGCCATCCTCGACTGCTTTCCCAGGCCACAAGCAGGGAGCTGGATGGGAAGTGGAGCTGCCGGGATTAGAACCGGCGCCCATATGGGATCCCGGCGTGTTCAAGGCGAGGACTTCAGCCGCTAGGCCACACTGCCGGGTCCTGCATTATCTTTTAATTCCACTTATTCACCAATTTTGAAATACGTTTGTTTTAATGTCACTTTTTTGGTCTGAGGATACATATACATGATCTTTCTTTGAAAGTTTTGTAATATTCTTTTTTGTGGATGGGAATAGGAACTTTGTAGGGTGGCATGAAGGCAGGGAAAGACTGTTTTTGCTCCTGAGACAATTTTCTACTTACTGTTCAGAGATTAAGGCTACTGTCTATTTCCTAACATCTCCTCTGATTTTTCCTTGGATTATCATATTCTGGTGAGAGAAGCAAAGCTCCTGCTAAATGCAAAACATCTTCACTCTGCTCAACATTAAACAAAGCTCCTGTATAAACAGGAACCAGGTTTATTGGTTTGTTGGAATATCCCATGTGTCTGCAGCAATGCCTGGCACATGAAAGATGATCAGTGGATGAGCAAATCTAGGGGTTGTGACCTAAAGGTTCGAAGTAATAAAATTGCTTTCTTTTTACCAAAAATAGGAACTGATAATTAATATTGATATTTAATGCTATTGACATCATTATTTTGTAAATGGATCTTCCTTCACCTTCCATCTTTCATAGGGCTTCTTCATCCTGGTGTTTGGAACAATCCTGGATCCAAAGGTACTCCATGGAAATTATTGTTGATTTTTTTCCCTGCATTACTGGTACTTGTCCCTGAAATGCTCACTACCAAAGATCACACAGTAATAGGATTTTGTTTACAATGTAAATTACATCTACCATCCTTCAAAGTCTTAGGAAACTGTTTCAGATTCACTTGTTTAATTCTTGAGACAATCTTTGGTATTAATAGCTTTTAGTTTTACAGGAAAGGAAGGAGATTCAAAGTGATTAAGTAACTTATTCAAAATCTCTAGAGAAACCCGCTATGATTAGTTGAAGCAGAGAAAAAGTTCATTAAACCTCACAATGTCCTCTTTAGCTTGAAATCTCAGTGGCTACACTCCAGAAATAGTTTCCTATGCATAACACATTGTTCTTTGAAAGATGCTACTCCTATCTTCTGTGCTGGATGCAGAAAGCACAGCTCAACAGGCCAGTGTCAGGCAGAGGAGGCTTGAGTGGGAGATGCTTCTGTTGCTGCCTGGGTGTCTTCTCTACCTTGCTTGTTGGGTGTTCTCGCCATCTGCTCTTTTGCATTGTCAGGTCTGATTGGTATTATCCAGGTGACACAGATGCATCTAAATTGCAAGATTGGTTTCAAGAGTGAGTTCTTGACTTCTACCTTAAAGAGCAGGGGACACAAGGAAAGAAATTCACCAAAAACAGATGACTGCTGGTAGTTGGCAAAAATAAATAAAAATCAAACAGTAGAGCAAAACACCAAATATTCACTCAGAATTCTAAGATCATCCTCTGTTCAGTGTACCACTCTATCTTCTGGAATAAACAGTGTAAACAGTCCTTTCAGGGGTAAAGGAAAGCACCTGCTGTCAATTAAGCCAAGAAGCAAATTTTTAGAAGTAGAAAAGCAAATACTAGGTTGGCTGTACCAAACAACCAGCAATCTCCACCAGCATTGCAGACAAAATCACCATGCAATTTCATTCTTGTTTATTTTTAAGACACTAATGCTATCCTAAATTCAACTAAAGAAGTTTTTTGAAACAGGAATTTCACAATTGTCCCTTTATTGTCTTATGATGACACCGTGTCAACTTGGTAAAAATGTTTCAGAGGTGAAGAAGTGCCAGTCTTCCTCTTTTTGTGTTCTACTTGCATGCTGTTAGCACCTTCCTTAAAGCTCATGAGCCCCAGACTTCTCAAATAGAACGAAAAGCTAATAATGTATTCCCTGCTTTTTCATAGATTAGGATATAAGAACAAACATAATTTTTGTGCAGGAAAACACAGAGTATAAACTGTTATACATTGATATAATATTCATAGCCAAAACCAATGACAGCATTATTACTTAGTACCTTAGTGCTAGATGCTATAAAATGTATAAAATGTGAGCCTGAAGCCATGAAATCTATGAATATAAAGTATTCTCATATTTAAAATTATGATATAAAAGGTAAGTACTCAAAAGTGTCATTGCCTCATCATAGAAAGTTGACAAAACATTGCATGCATTGGTATTCTTTTAGGATCAATAATCAATAATGAATGTGTAGCCCCAGTTGTATTTATTATTAATTTCTAAAATAGGTATAATGCACATTAACGAAGATAAGAATGAAGAATGCAATAAATAAATGTGAGAGAAAGCGCCAAAGTATTTTCTCAAAATCTAGTGGATCTTAACTGAACTTGAACTGTGGTTATGCAACAAGGTGGAGGAATCCACCATGGTGGGAGGGTTGGGGAGGGGTGGGGAGAATCCAAGTACCTATGAAACTGTGTCACATAATACAATGTAATTAATGAATTAAAAATAATAAATAAAAAAATCTAGTGGATCTTTCAGAGCACCAATCCTCCAGCCTGCGGGCTTCTCCTTTCTCTTTGTAACCGGTAGGGCATAACAGATATTGCATGTTCTGGTAAAGGTGAAGTTGCCTTGAGATGTTGGGCTTTGGCATACCCTAACTACCAAGTAGAATTTATAAGGTTATGAAGAGTAAAAAGTATTTTGTATAGCAGAAAGGAAAAGGAAGAAAAAAGAAGGAAGAAGGGTGTATTCATTAAGAGATATAGAGAAAGAATGGAAAGATCTGGAATAAAGAATGTAAAAGCTTCTTTCTGTTGGTAGCTATTGGATTTCAGTTTTAAAAGGGGGAGTACTACTGTCTCAAGTTATCTTCTAAGTAGAAAAATGTGACAGATATGAAAAATATTTAAACATTATAAATCAAGATATAACTCTTATTGTTGCTAGGTTATGTGATTTTTCTTCACTCTGGAAAAAGGAAATTTGAATAATGGGCAAACTATTTAAGTTCTCCAAAAAGTAAAGTCTAAATTATGTCACAGAATCATAAAATGGTGGTAAATTATACTTCTTGACCAGTGGGTCCACCATGAGGCCCTAAATGCAAGCCCATGCCCCTGATGGCTCTCCAGCTCCCCACTCCCCCCCAAGCACTTGGCCATGTTATTGATGCCCCAATCCTACTACTAACAGAAACTAGCTGCGAGCATACTCCTTTGCCAATGTTTGTCAAGCTTAAGCACGAGTGTTAACTTCTTATTTTTGAATTACTTTCCAATCCTGAGTTCCTTTTCTTGAATGTCCAGATAAGAGAAGCCTTAAAGGGTCGAGTAACATCTTCAAAAGGGATCTCCAGAATATCAGAGGTAAAGTTTTCATGTTCATTTTCATATTAAAAAGTGTGACAGGTCACAGCTGTATTGGAATTTCTGGCGTGTGGAGTATTGGAAAAATGGCCAGCTGAACACTTCAAGAACTGGGTTTTTCAGAATTGTCAAGTGATTACCTCTTTGTGCTATTCAAATTCTTTATGGAGAATGGAGATCACATCCAAAGAGATGAAAGTATACTCAGTGCTTTCTGAGGAGAGTGACAGTGCAGCAGCTATGGAAGGGGTATGCCTCAGACCACATAGTATGAAAGCAGATGATGAAACAGAAATGAGAGAAGATAAACCAGGTTCTCCTGAGAACCCAATTGCTCTCTTGGACTTGAGTCAACCACATATTGCAGAAAAACCAATAATAACCATATACAAAGAACTTGCTCACAGCTTGGTTCTCACGAGAGGATGTCTGCCCTGGTTGTTGACATTCGGTAGGCTTAGGGTTTATTCTGGAGGTGTTGCAGAGATGCTCCATTCATTGAGTTGTTACAGTGGACTGCTGTACAATGCTCTTTAGCTTATCTTCTATCCCTTTAATTTAGAAACATTTATTGTTGAGCAAAAGATGAATCTCAGCTTTTCTCAGTGAAGGCAAAATTGGAAAGTTTTTAAATGGCAGCAAAAGGAGATTCAAGATTGGCCAAAGAAATGTATCCAGCATCAAGAGAAGCAGCACTCAGAGCTTCTCAGGCCAGCATCACCTGTCAGGGAGGGCTGTTGAAAGAGAGGGGATATGCTGGATCCTTCACGAGGTAGGGCTCCTTGTAGCTTTGAAAAACATTGTTCCTGATCATCTTCATTGTCTTGCTATTTATTCTCTTTTCTTTGGTTTTGAAGGCATCTTCTATTTTTTTTGCTCCTTTTTTTTTTTTTAATATTATCTTTCACCTTCCTCTTCCCTAAACTTTCATCTTATTCCTAGTCCCCACAACTGGGAGATTGATGATTTCTGTTTCAACTTTAAAAGTTCCAAATTCTACTGATTATAGGAATTTAAAATCATCTAAAAGTAAAGGATGTCAACCTTAGATAAACATCACAATTAACTGGGATACTTCAAAAAATGAGATTGCATAAATCAAACCCTGGAGATTCTAATTCGTTTGTTTTACAGTGTGGCTCGGATTCTGGAAGTTTTCAGAACTCGTGATTCTAATGCAACATCCAGGATACTTATGCCTTGCTGAACTACCCCACTAATGTAAATATTTTCCTCCAAATAACAGATCTAACATGAGTTTTACTACTGTTTTTTCTCATCTGCCATGGTGCTCCGAAGAGAAAGGCCTGGCTTTCCTTCTTCCAGTGTAGCATCACTCTGTGTGTCCTCAAGGTTGACTCATTCCGCTCATGATAGGGATATTGTATCCTTCACCAGTGATTTTGCCTAATTCCTTGTATTTCTGTGTAAGTTAAAAGGTTATTTGATACTTTATTAACAGTTTTCAATTGAATCATTGCTATTCCATAATGGCCATACTAAGGGTATTTAGAAAATACTTCCATCCAGACCATATTAAAAAAACTTAAATTAGAAACTCTTGGGGTGTGGCCTTATCATTTCTTTTAATGCTTTAAGAAGCATTGTTTCGGATACTAGTGTATCTATCTTAATTGTTTACATTATCTCCTTCATTCCCTTTATTAGCTTTAGGCTATTGTCTGTCATTAGTTCATTAACCCTACTCAGGACATACAAGTAGATGTATCATCTACTTTCTCCTCTAATACTTGCACATTTCTGAGCCCTACATAGTGATGTTTCCCAATCCAGGGTTAACTTATCCTTCAAAGTACAAAGCTAGGTGGGGTTAGCTCCAGTTCTGCAAACTCAGGATAATCAATGCTCATGCTCACATGGTGATAATTCCAACTCTGAGTTAATGCACCACCTACCTTAACTAACATATGAGACAGCTTCAATATCTTCATGAAAAAAGAAAGTGAAAGATAAGTTTATTTTGGTACAAATATTTTTGAAATCCATGCAAATTAGGAGTCTTTGAAAAGTTTATGAAATACATATTATGGAAAGAACTATACATAGATTGCAACTTTTCACCAAAATAATCTTTTATTCTAAACCTATAAACTTTCTGAAACACCTGCATGTATATAAGATGCAAGGATATCTCTTGTGTGTGGTACATCATGTGTGCATGACTTTAGCAATGAGGATTTCAGGAGGGCAGCTCAGCAGGACATATCTGAGATTTAGGAGCCACTTCTGTGATCCCTTCCTCTCTCTCCATACCACTAAGTTTCCATCTTCCTGCTCACTCCTGTTGACCCCAAGCTGGAAGCTCCTTCAGGAAGCGAAATCAAGACAAGCCAGGAAAGAAGAGGATCCTTTGTATGAGCCGATAGTTTTTATCTGAAGGAGTGGAACCAGATGAAGAGAAAGGACATAATCCACACTTATTCTTTTGAATAACTTTCATAATCAAAAACAAAATAAAATGCAGTATATATGTACACAGTGGAATACTATTGTTATTAAAAAACAGAATGAAGTTCTACCACTTGGAGCAAAATGAACTCAACAAGAGATTTATTGAATGAAATAAACTAGAACCAGAAAGACAAATACTACATGTTATCCCTTGTATATGGGAACTAAAACTTTAAAACCAGCCAAAAAAAAAAAAAAAAAAAGAAATATCTGTGTGTACTGGTATCGTGACAAATATTTATTTTACAGAACAAAGTTTATTTAACTTTTGTCAAGCCAGTGCTTAATAACGTATTACTACTATAGCTTTAATGATTTGTGATTACTTTACAATTTATTGTATATGGGTGAAATGATCATTTTTATTCAATTATTGTTTAGTAGTTGTTGTCTGCATTCTCACTAAAGTAAGGTTTTTGCTTTCAACTTCTTATTCAGTGAAATATTAAGCCTTTTACCATGATGTGTGTCTAGGATATGATTATTTGAACAGTTCAAAAAAACCAAGGTTGGAGAAGGAATGCATTTGGAAGGGAGAGAATGAAAGGGAGGAGAGGCATATATATCACTGTGTTCTTTGAACTGCATTGGATTTGTTAAATATTAAGTAAAATTAAAATAAAAAGAAATAAAGATTAGCCAAGATAGTACATTAAAAAGTCTCCTCAATAACTTAAAAAACCACCCCCCAAAGTCAAACTAATAATGATAAAGGCAATTATTATTTGTCTTCAGCAGAATCTTTCTTCTGAATTTTCTTGTCACCCCACCAAAGGGCCAAGCTAACAAATGACTCTGCATCCCTAACTTGGGAGGTGAGTATACCACAAAGGGTTCCCCAAATGTGTGTCATATAGGTGATATTCTTTTGACAATTATAATTTGATAAATTATATCTGTATTTTTTTCTTGATTGGGAGAAATTTCCCACACAATATAGTCTCACTTGGTTATGGTTAGAAGTGTATTTATGTTTTTAGTTCTTCAGCTACTGAATATTTACAGTCAGGCATACTTGAAAATGCCTGAGTAGCCTAAAATTCCTAAAAGTAGCCTGAGTGCAAAATGAGCAGAGATACCTGTCACGCTCAACTACTTCCCCATCTCCATGTATCCAATTAGGATTAGGATTAGAGAAATATCCTCAAATTTCCCGTTGTGTTCCTTCAATCCCCAATCTTATAAGGTCAAGATAATTATAATTTTAAAAATCGTATAAGAAGTCTTATACATATTTGGATTTTTTTTTTTTGCCTTCGAGTTAGACCTAGAGCAGAGACATACAGATAAAGTTAGAGAAATTTAGAGACATGAAGAAGGAACATGGAGCCCCATGAGTGGAAGAGAGCCACCCAGATACATGAACATAGGCATGTATGCATCTCCAAGCCTGTGTCTCAGTGTCCTTCTCTGTCTAGAGAGAGAAGACCAGAAAGGTACACAGAGGCATCCATAACACTCCGAGATAGAGACATTCAGGGATGGGCTGAGAGATGCATAGAGGGACCCAGAGAAAGGCTGAAAGAGGCAGAGTGATAACACAGGTTGAGACCCTCACAGAGTGACAGAGACAAGAACACAGAGGTGCAGAGGAGAATATGTGGATATATAGCGAGATCCTCCCATCTGTCACCCCAAGATTTCCAGCCTCCTTCAGCCTTGGTAGACTTCTGCAGCAGCTAAGCAGCCTGCGGATGGAAGCACGTCCTTTTCAAGTAGAGTTACCCTTAATAGAATGTGGTCCAATTTAGAGAAAGACAAGGTTTGTGACTCAGCATTTACAGGGAATGCAACAAGCCTGTTACCTGGTTTCCAGAGTGATTAAAAGGAAAGAGATGCTCTGTCAGTCAAGAGGTTAACGTTCAATAAGGAGTGAGCTTCTAACACAGTGACTATGAAGCCTATGGCTCTTTCTATTTGTATATTAAAGCTGTGTTTTTCTGTTTTTGACAAGGTTGTCCACTCCAAGAATGGCAGAGTCCAAAGAAGAAATGTGCTTGTTGCTATCCTCTTGTCTCTGGAGAGTATGAAGGAAGCCTCAACACCGTGGTGCTGACACAGAGGGGTGTGCAGGGGCACACAAGGGGCCCTTCTGTCTGTTCTTTGTGCTGCTGACCTATCCTTGCCCATCCAATGTAAATCGTATACATCCCATTGAACATCCACAGGGAACACAAGAACAAAATAGGGCACAGAAGGATCACATTCTTGTTACGGCCTCTATCACCTTGCAGTTGGGTCACATTTATCCTGGGGAAGAGAGGTCTGGCTCAATTTGGTAAAGATAGCCTGGCATGCCACCTGCTGGGTTCTGTGAGTTGCTTGAGGGAGGTGTCCTCATGAACAGTTGGCAACAGGAGGGTAGACCATAAGTGGGTCATGATGGCTTCTTTTGCAAAAGCAATCCAACTTCCAGTATGTTGCACTCCTTCATACTTAAAATGATTAAATGGTTACTCTAGCTTAGATGCAACTGCTTTGGTCACAAGCCAAATGAAAAGTATAGAGCCTTTAGACCAAAAAGATGCCAATTTTAAGCTAAGCAGATGGAAACCTGGAGCTGTGAGTCACCTCTAATCAAGGGTTTAACAAGAGATAAGTAACCCAAGTCTGCTGGCTCCTGGGCCCAGACTCTCTTCACAACCACGTAGCCACTGAAAGGTGTTCTGTTTACACCGAGATTGTAAAATCAACCCTCACCAACATCATATATATATTTTAAAGCTCAGGAGGGAAAGGAAATATCATATTTCAAGTGCTGAACCACTGATTTTATTTACTTTTTTATGTAAGCAAATTCAATATTCAAAACCGGTGTCACCTGATAGGTATCATTGCAATAGGTAGTAACCCTTGAAGGGAAAAAAGGAAAAGTCCCTTTGTATTGCAAGGGCATGGGTATCTGCAGCAGAAGAGAACTGGGGGAACAAAGAACAAATGGCAATACATATTTCTTAACTGTGTTACCAAGAAGCCAGTTTTCAGTGACATGACATTACAAATGGGGAAGTGAAGCTCATTTTGTATGAGTGGCCTCAGCCTTTCTCCCTCCTGCGTACCTTTCTTATCTCCTCCCTCCCTCCCTCATTTGAGAACACATTTAGTGTCCCACTCATGATTCCCTAAGAAAGTGACTTGGTTAGGTGGCCCTGGGAGAAATTGGTGCTAACAATGTCTAAAGCAAATTTATGGGTAGAAGCATTTAGTATGAGGTGATTCTTGTGAGTCATGTAAATTCTCATTTATACATTGAAAATAATAGATCCTACCTCAAAGTGTTTTTGTTTAGGTTAAATGACTAAATATAAGTATTAGGGTAGATCTTGTTAAGTGATATGTCATAAAGATATTACATTTTTACTTTATTATTTTTGTTAGTTTTTTTAATAATTACAACTATTATTTGCTTAGTTGAAGAAAACAAGAACATACTAAAGAGATCAATCAGGAGCAGGTAGAAAAATGCACCATCCTGGAGACAGTCATGTTTTAAGTGGCTTTGCTCATCATGGGACAATAGTAGCATTCTTCTTAAGTGAAGTCAGAGAGTGAATGAAGTGATTCTGATTCGTTATTTAAAAATACATCCATAAACTCTCTCCAAGAGTAGAGTGGAATAGGAACAGGCTTTGCTTAGAGACTCAGAAACAACAGCAAAATAACTGTCAACTATTCTGAGTCAGTGTATGGAAACAAGAATGGAAGCTCACTAAGCCGAATAGTCAAAAGATTCAAAGCCTGGAAAGCTTGAGAAAACGCTGTTTCATGTTCCAGATGAGAGGGAGGCATTGGCCTTTTGCTTAGGTGGTGCATTGGGCAGTCACATCCTGTATGAAATCACTCTCTACTCGGGCAAATTCACTCTCTGACATAAGGTGAGGCAAGATACTCCACCTTAGGCTGCTCGTTAACCAAGAAAGGCCCATGGATGTCAGTGGAGACTCTGGAGTTATTTGAGAGTCCCATGAAGAAGCTGTGAGAGCTTTCTTGCAGATGAAAACCCACTTGGGACCGTGCTGGAAGACACCAATGCATGTCTGGATTAGGATGGCTATGAATGACCCAGATTGGGTGCCCTGATCATACTTCCCCCAGGAAGTGACTTGGTCAGGTGACGCTGAGAGAAACGGATATTAAAACTATATAAAGCAGATTTATTGATAGAACATTCAGTACATGGTGATTCTTAGACTTTTATTTTCTCATCTATAAATTCAGGATAATATATCCTACCTCAAAGGGTTGTTATGAAGATTAAATGTTGGTCAGTGAAGTATCAGAATAGATTTTGGCTAATAATTTCTCATGAAATTGTCACATTTTTGGGCCTGGTGGCATGGCCTAGCAGCTAAAGTCCTTGCCTTAATTTCTCTGCTCTCCCGCCCCATTTCCGAGTAGCACAGGATTTTGAAGGTATATTAGGTTTTACAATTTTTTGATGTAGATCATAAGCAGTCTGACTCACATTGATTGTTGGTTCATTCAAGTCCTCGCCTTGAACGCCGGGATCCCATAAGGGTTCCAGTTCTAATCCTGGCAGCTCCACTTCCCATCCAGCTCCCTGCTTGTGACCTGGGAAAGCAGTCGAGGATGGCCCAAAGCTTTGGGACCCTGCACCCGCGTGGGAGACTGGGAAGAGATTCCTGGTTCCCGGCATCAGATCAGCACAGCACGGTCTGTCGTGGTCACTTGGGGAGTGAATCATAGAATGGAAGATCTTCCTCTCTGTCTCTTCTCCTCTCTCTATATCTGACTTTGTAATAGAAATAAATAAATCTTAAAAAAATTGTCACATTTTTAATTTGAGTACCTGTAAATGGACTTCCATGCACAGAACACAAATAAATAATGGTTATGGCCCTTTGCACAAGTTCCCCTCACAATAAATAGCACATCGACTTCTAAATCAAAGAGTTCAACATTCTATTTGTGACTTTTAGCATTGCATTAAAAATTTTTTTTTAATTTACAAAACATATCCTGTGAGGTAGTAACACAAAAGGTTCTCACGCACTCCTAATCCCAGTTTTCCTATTATGATGTCATATTTGTCAGAATTAATGAACTATACCCAGCTTTCTCATTTTTTAATCACACTCATTTTATGCCTCCTGTATCTCTAAGCCTTTACTAATCAACATTCTCTGTTCATATTGATTTTTTTTTTTATTTTTAGCTCACACATATAAAAAAGAACATGAGGTATTTGTCTTTCTGCTTCTGGCTTATTTGTTTAACATGATGTCCTACAGTTACATCCATTGTGCTGTTAATAACAGGATTTTACTCTTCCTTATGGCTGAATATTATTCCAGTGTGTATGTGTACATAGCATGTTTTGTATATTCAATTGATTATGGGTAGCTTGGTGGATTCCATATTTTGGCTACTGTGAATAGCTTTCAGCATTTGTTTTGATATGTTCATATAAAGGGTGTCAGCAAAGCGTGTTGAGTTTACTGTTGTTTCCATGGTAGTCACACATAATTTTTGCAAAGGCAGAGTTTGCATCACGTTCCTTGACTTACTCTACACTGTACCGAAGCTCTGCTGCAACTTCTGTGTTCTCTGAGATGGCACCTTGGATTGATCGAATCAAAGTGCTGATTCTCCCCATCTGTTTGGTCCAGTATTGACCATCTGTCCCATTTATTTTAAAGTAGGACTTGCTGTGTTAAATGGCTTTTGTGCTTTTGGTCTTTTTGTGTACTGCTGTTTTATTTTCCAAGTAAGACTGTAACCTTTCAGGAACAGGTTTCTGCTGCTGTTGTTACTTAACCTGGTTACTCATTTCTGTCACTCACTTTTGTATGCCCATAGTACAGAGCAAGAATATGTTCAGTAATGAGTTCAATAAAGTCTTTAGATTACACAATTACTTAATACCGGCTTTCTCAATTCTTAAATGACCCAGTTCTTAACTAGCAACCTAAGGCGCAACTGACCCATTTCCACAAGATCACCTCTTTGGCTGTTGTTGCTATAAACCCTCTTTCACTGTTTTCTCCACAGGATAAACAATTTTCCAGGTAATATTCATAAACAATTTTACATTATCTCCTTGTGGGACAAAGATACCAGAATTTAAGATATGTGGGACTACTTGGTGGTGAATGGAATAATCCAAGCTGGCTACCGATCCAAAGTCAGATCATTTGAAATTGAAATGGTGTCTTCTGTATATGAATCAACCAGTCATGTAGAAGCTTAATAAAATCCTGTTCCAAATCAGTATGTAAGTAAACCAGAAATTTTGACATCAAGTTCAGTATCAGACAGGCAAACAAATGAAAATATACATAATAACCTTTGAACATCATCAATGACAGTGGTACAACCTTAATCACCCTTGTTCTAACTCTGCCAGTGCAGTAGATACAGCACAGTCTCCTGTGATCGTCTCAGATAGAGTTGAAGGACAAACAAGTGACTCATTTAATGGATTTGCTACAGACAAGAGAAACCTGTAATTTCTCTTAGGCATGCATGCCGGACCCATTGTGGAATGAATCACAGACTTGCACAAGCCATGAAACCGTGGGCAGCTTTGCAGTTCTCAGATTGCGTTCTCCCAAGAGCCAGTGGGTTCTCACTGGAGCCTTCTTTTCAAAAACTGGGGATGATGGATCACGGCCACTGACGGGGGCAATGAGGGAGGTGTCAGCGCTGCACTCGTGATGGTGGGGCGCTATGGTGGGGAGATCAGCGCTGACCTTCCTGCTGGGTGATTCCTCACCTCAGGGTTGCTAGCTCTGCTTCTGGATACTGTGAGTATGTTTCCTGCCAACACCCCTCTCCTACTGAAAAAAGAATTGTTTGTGCACATATTCCAGGAGAGGGCTGGGGGAAATGTGTGATTTATGACAGGACTTTCTGGAATGTTTAATTCTTTAAGAACTTTCCTTGTATTATTTAGAAACTGGCTACTTCAAAGTTGGAGTATTTCCTGTCTCCCCTACACTTGCTTTTCTTTAAAGTGTCATTAGTCAGGCTGTAATTGCTTGCTTCTAGGATAGGAAAATGAAAACAGCTTTTCATCAGTTACAATAATTGGACCTGAAGGGCCTTCTTGCAGGACACATTTCAGTTCCTTCCTTTTAGACTGAATGGAAAGCTGGATGTTTAAAACAAAAACAGCCTTCTTTCATCATATCTTCTAGTGAGGCTGACAAAGCTGTATGGAGAGCGACTTGCAGCACAGACTTGAGTTCTTGCTAAAACCTTTCTGTAAAGCATCTCTCCTCTTTTGGTGCCTGATAGTATGCTACCTGAACTGTGTTTCTCAGACTCAGGATGGTTGTGAGAACTTGAAAATGCGGTGCCATTTGCTCCCTGAGTGGCTGCATTCCAGTGAGCATTCTACATAGAAAAGAAAAATTTCCAAATCTGTCAATTTCTTTAAAATTATGTAAGCGTCAAGATAGTGATGAGATGCTTGCCAGCTAACTCTGAGATTATGTGATTCATGAGACCACTCAGAACCTGAATCTAGACCTCAGTTCTTAGGAAAGATGCTGAGCAACAAAGAGACTGAATGGAAACTATCTACACCATCTAAAATTGTTCAGGATAAAGAGTTTCTGCTTCTATTAAATCTTTCAAATTTTACTTTTCCCCCAAACTGTGTTTGAAACACCTCATGGCAAGGGGCAGTCGATGGCTGCATAGATTCTAGTGGTGAGACTCAGAAAGTCTGGGTCTGAAACACTTAGTTAGGCATCTGATGTTATAATCAGAGTTCTGATTGCCCTTTTAGGATACATAGAACATAGACTTACGGTCTTGGGCTTTGGGGAACAGCACACACATACCCCGATATGGGTGTCACCTAGCTTTAGTTTCTTGCCCTTCAGTCGACCTTTCTGAACTGGTCATTCACATCAGACAATGGACAATTCCACTGGAGAACTGATGAGTTACTAGGTTAACAAGCGATTGAGAACAGGCTTTATCTTGCAACATTTGGTGCAGTTTGGTGGAGAGTACTGGGGAAACATATTCACATTTTTCATGGAGAGTTTTGAAAGATCACACATTCTGATGCATCACTGCCTGCCTGACTACACATAGAGTTCCCAGGCTGACCTGTTTTTTGTTTTCTTTGGGATTCCTGATGCCAGCCTTGGCTTGGCATGTTTAGACGAGTGGGGAGTCTTCAGTCTGTGTGAGTCATCTCCTACCAGGCCATCTAACACATCATAATAAGCTCCAGGATACAGGCAAGGAAATTGTAATTTTGTATTTCTACTCACTCTGAAATCCAGTTCTAGGGACGAGGAAGATGTAAAAAATAGGAGATGTTCAAAAACAGCCTGGTTCTTCTGGATCTGAGCAGGGGAAAATGTGTTGAAAGAGACTCGTTCATTTTCATATCACTCATGTCTGATCAGACATCATTGAGCTATCATAGCACTACTTCTTGCTCAACCTAGATGTGGCTATGAATCCTTTTCCACATACACCTCCTCCAGAGTCTACAACAAAGGGGTTCACAGCAAGTGTGGCATTAGGAAGCATTGCTCCTCAAACATCGAGGTTTCTGAATTATTGAGATTTACAAATATGATGACATACCACTCTAAGATTAAAAAAGTCATGATTTTATAGCAAAAACTTCAGACACTGGCATCACTCTTCAGGGATAATTCTTCCATTCACTGATCCATCAGATGTTTGCTGTGCACTGTTGCATGACTGTATACTGAGGGTAGAGAAACTTGAAGTATTTACCCCTCACTAATGACAACCTGATGTTTCAATTTACTGCACTATGTGTGGCCTAATGTTTCTCAGACTCTTGGACTAAAAGCAAAAAATCTTGTTTTCTGTTGCTGCACTGTGATTACAACTTAGGCAGTGTGTAGGAGGGATTAATTACTGCCAATCTGCTGGGGTTGCAGATTTTTAGACACATTTCCTCTGGAGAAAACCTCATTTTCCTTTAAACCTCTGTGGACAGCAAATGCTCTATTTCTTTCACTCTCACAGCATTACACTAGAGCAGGGAGCCAGGCTTCCTTTCGTCAGGCTGGCATTGCTACTTATTATCAGGTTAAAAATCAAGATGGACACCCTTTTTGTTACATTTAACTTACTATTTTTTTATGCATGCTTTTTCCTCATTCTTCTGTGATAAAATCTACACATATAGATGTTATAATAGATATTTTGTATTTTTGAAAATATTTGGAATATACAAAAAATTCTTTTTAATTATTTAGTCTTTGTCAATGGCAAATGCTTTCCACTATCTTGTTCTGTAAAATACTAGCCACTGATTATGAAGTACAGTGATATTGCTTCTTTTTAAATTTGTAATTCCCAGAGTCTTTACATTCTCATTTTCCATTCTGAAAGGCACTCTGAATTCTGATGGTGGTGGGTGGATGTTGCATGCCCTTCTACTCTTTCTGGTGCTAAGGGAGACAATGTAAATTGGAAATGTTTATTCACCCTACCCTGGCAATTGAACTGCAAATCCGAATGCTTTGATACCTCTTGAGCAATGGGTTTGAACATTCTCTCTCAACATCTTTAGTAACTGAGGGTAACTTAACTCTATAATTATAATACCAAATGTTATGTAGGTTATAGATACAAGATTTTAATAGCATGGATGATCGAAGTTCTTAACCAAAGCCTCCTAGCCAATTGTGTCCAGTTGAAAATTTGTGTTTCCAATGATCACGCTCATGACGTTGTGTTACATAGTTATTTTTTTTTTTTTATTTTTTTTTCATAGTTATTTTTACCAATACACTTTCCTAGCTTATATCAATATATAAAGTGTGTCATTATTTCACATTCTAAAAAGAACATACTGATGAAAATGCCCTGATCATTGGTTCCTTTACTCTGAACATTTTTAGGAACTATGTGGACTTTGAGGTCATAGCACTGGTTGGAGAGATATTTTTGAAGACCATAAATCATCTCACATCACATCACATCAATGTTCCAAAAACCATATTTTCTTCCAACAAGGTTAGATTTAAGCAAAACTCCTATGCTGAAAATTATTGACAGTAAAAGTGACCCTCCTGAAGGTTCAGATAATGGTATTATTTATAAATGTTGTTTTAACTCATCTTTACCAATTTGATGGTACATTTAAAACCATGTGTGCTGGGTGGAAAATAAGTGGGTTTATCCACAGCATCAGTCATGTTATTTGGTCCTGAATGTAGGTATCTTTTCTCCATATATATTTACCACAGTGGTGAGATTTCAGTAAATTGTAACAAAACAAAAAACTCTAAGTGATCACTTAAGTAAGAGAAATGAGCACTTTTCCATCTCCGAATGAAAAGGAATCTTACAGTGTCTATGTCTTTCAACTTTTTAGGTTTATTAGAGACTTGTAAATGCAATGGCTGGCAATCCCTGAGAGAATGTCAACTAGCAGAGATAGAGTCATATAAGATATAAACATTCAATATGTCAGAGTGCCCTGCTAATGGGCAGGAAAAATGGATGTGTTAATTAATATTTACAAATATAAATGTTGTATGTGTCCAGTATTATATACAGATTTCCACGTAGATTATTTTGAATGTATGAACTGCACTTTACTGCGTGACAGTAAAACATTTTGAAAGCCATAGTTATATAGATGTGTAAGTGAAACAAATGGATAGAATGACAATTTATATTGGTTTTTCTATCCCTTTTGGTGGTGAGAAGCTAAAAATACATATTAAAAATACATATTAAATAATAGTGATATTGCAAATTGTTAAGTGTGCCCACTCACTACATTACTGGATAAATGGGAGCTTTCCACCACACGTAAGATCACGAATTCCATTCACATAATCTCAACATCTATGTAAATCCATTACTATACTTCATCTGTCATTCTTCCTTGTTCCCTTTCCCATGATCAGACTTGTTTTACAAGATCAGGAAGTAAGTAAAAATATGTCCATTTGTTAGAATTCAGATTCGATGACTATTCACAAAGCCCTCCCATAGGTGTTGGCTCACTGGATCTATGGAGTCCATGTTAGGCTTGACTCTACCCAAGAGGGGTCTGAAGCCAGGGCAGTGAGGCTTATCTGTTCTCTGGCCACAGATTGCCTCATGTGCTTATACGGGTTAGCTAGCTCATCTCCATTAAGATACTAAGGGAATTTATATTTGCTAGGGGCTAGTCTCTGGCCTTATTCTCCAACTGTAATACACAGGTGATTTCTCTTTTCACTGTTGCCTTGACTTGTCTAGCTTCCTCCATGATCCTTCTTTATGGAATTAAAATAATATTTTATTTATTTATTTATTTATTTATTTATTCATTTATTTATTGTGATGCAAGCAGTGGGTACAGTTTCTGGTAAGTAAGATAGGCTCTTGGTAAGTATTTGTTGGTGGAATGAATGATCTCTTCCATTTTATGAAATGGATGAGAAAATGGGCTTCATAAGGAATAGGTAGCTGAACAACAGTAAAGACAGGTTGAAAATCTTACTCTTTCTAATTTTAATATTATGATGTTTTCATAGTTTTATCATATGTGCCTTTTTAAAAATATACTTTTTATATAGATGATTAATTTAATATGGTTGATAGCTTCAATTCTTTTTTTCAGATATATTTATTTGAAAATAATAGCTAGAGAGAGAGAGAGAGAGAGAAAGAGAGAGAGAGAGGGAACAGACAGAGACAGATTGTCTTTCTACTGGTTTATTCCCCAGATGGTCTTGACAGCCAGGGCTGGATCAGGCTAAATCCAGGTGTCCCATGTGTGCACAGCCCTAAACAGGTCCATTTTTTGATGCTCTTCCCAAGACATTTTTTAGGCAACTGGAACTAAAGTGGAACAGTCAGGGCGTGAATGAGCACCTAAATGGGCTTCTGGCATTGCAGGCAGTGGCTTCATCCCCTGCTACATGCTGCCCCTTTAGAATTCTAAGATGATACTTTCTTCTTACTCTCTTCCTTCTTTTTTTATCTCTCTCCTTTCCTCCCTCTCTTTCTTTGTCTCCATTTCTTTTTATTAAAAATTTTTGAGGTAAAATTTTGTTCATTTATTTATTATTATTTTAAAATTTATTATTTTTTTTTTTATTGGAAAGGCGGCAGATACGCAGATAGGAGGAGAGACAGAGAGAAAGATCTTCTGATGATTCACTCCCCAAGCGGTCGCAATGGCCAGAGCCGCGCCAATCCGAGGTCAGGAGCCAGGAGCTTTCCCTGGGTCTCCCACATGGGTGCAGGGTCCCAAGGCTTTGGGCCATCCTTGACTGCTTTCCCAGGCCACAAGCAGGGAGCTGGGTGGGAGCTGAGGCCACCTGGTTTAGAACTGGCACTGATAGGGCATCCCAGCATGTGCAAGGTGAGAACTTTTGCCGTTAGGATACTGCAGCAGGCCCGAGGTAACATTTTAAATTTTTATTACTATCAAAGGCTTAATGTTCTACTAAATAGAGAGTTTAACATGTAAAAAGTAGAAAGCCAATGGTCCAATAGCAATATAGGCAAGGAGTATAAACAAGAATCTTATGAAATGATGTGAATTCCACTCAGGAAGTAAATGCTGAAATTATTCACACATTATTAAAACTGCACAAGTATATTTAAAATTATTCACACATGATTAAAACTGTAGGAGTTTAACTGTTTATTTGACAAAGACATAAACAAAATTTGAGTTTGCCCTATTTGTGCTTTCAAGAAACAATTTTAAGGATGTCTGTTAATGATGAGGGTTTTGAGTGGCCACCAACCTACATGAAATTAATGATGTTCATAACTTTCAGTTACTGTCACAATTCTATGTTTGAGATTTGGCCTTCAAAGATGAAACTACCAAGAGAAAAAAACAAGACAGATGCATATGGCAAAAAAAGAGAGTTATTTGTTGACACTTTCATTTTCTGTTTGGTATTTTCTCCATACTTAAGAGGGGGTCTTTGTGTTTGTTTCAGTAACAGAGAATTGTTTATTTTAGTTTGAGTTACTTGCCTCTGTTTGCCTAGGGATATGGGAATTCTTAACTGTTCGAGATTTTCCCAATGAATGGTCTGAGATTTACTGTAGGGCTGTGATTCTTAACTAGGGGATATTTTCTCCTCCTGGAAACATGTGGCAAAATGTGAAAGTATTTTGGCTGTCAGAACTGTGGAGGGGGATGTACTACTGGCATCCACTGGGGAGAGCTTGAGGATGCTGCCCAGGTGGGTGGGACAAAAGCCTCCAGTTTTCCTTTTCTTCCCTTTTCTCCTGTATCTAGAGGAAATGAGTGTTGAAGGAGGAGGGGGCATAACCAGCTGTCAGACTACATCAGAATCTAGGGATTGGGGATATCCACCTGGAAACCCTGATGTGGAGAAGAATGCTCTGAGGGTATTAAGTAGTTTTTGCTGAATCTGAGACACTGTTGATTTTGTTGCTCCAAGGTTACTAAAATCCTTCCAAGGTCCATTGGCTGGCAGCATTCACCTAGACCCTTGCTGCCAAAGCTCAGCCAGAAAGTTGTTCAACCTATTTTGTTCTCCATCTTCTTACATTGCACTCATTATCCTCTGCAGACCTAAGTGAGCTGACTATCCTGTCCCCCATTCGCACCCAGGGAATGCCATCCACTGCATAGGCATCAACAATCGAGGAGGCCCAATCCCAACATGTGCATTCCAAGGCTGGATCAAAAATGCTATGATCTTTCCTGGGACTTGAGTTTTGAGTCCAGCAGTCTAGTTAGCGAGTACCCCAATAAATCTCTCCTGGGATGACTCCAGATTTTACTCTTGCATGTGCCAGCCAGTATAGGGTCTGGTTTAGTCCATCATCAGCATCCACCTATGCCTACACTACTGATTCTAGCAGCCTGGTCAGTTCATCCCCAAACCCATGTCCTAAGCAAACCTTTGGGTGCTGCAGCCCAGCCCAACCCAGCCTGCTCAGACCTGGCTCTTATGCACCCCAGTGCGAACTACAGCTTAGTTGGAATGACCTCTAATAACCCCGACTGGCCATGCCTCCAGACCCTGTTCCTGTATGTGCTAGTATGTACAACAGACTAGTCTGGTCCATGCCACATCTCAGGTGGGCTCTTTTATAAGTCTATGGGTGTTACAGCTTAGTTCAGCCCACCCCACCCCATGACCTAATACACATGTATGCTGGCACCTTTTCCAATCTGGTTTATCCCCAGTTCTGGCTCTCAGGCCCACCAGTTGGAGCTGCAGTCCAGCAGAGGAGGGCCCACAGCTTCTCTACTAGGTCCACTTCCAGTTTTGAATTTTGTGCTTTCCAGGGGATACTGCTTCCTGGTCTAATAGGACTTGTACCCTGTCCTGGTAGCAGATGCTGTGGCAAAACTGAGCCAGTTAGCACTTACCCTGACTATTGCATGCGCCAGTGGATGCAGTGGTCTGTCCTAGCCTGGCCCTCCTCAAACCCAGCCCACATACCGGCCTCTGGTGGTTGCAGCCCTGCCCAGCCCAGATTGCTCCCAGTTTTGGTTCTCATGCTCCCCAGTGGGAGCAGTGATTCAGCATGTGTGTGTGTGGGGGGGTGTATAGGCTCCAGCCTTGGGTCCTGCATGTTCTTACGGTGCTGCAGCCCCATTTGGCATGACCAATCTTGCCTCAATATTCACTGGCTGATGCTGCAGTGTGGCTTTACCTGGCCTTGCCCCAATCCCAGCTCATGCTGGGAGCCGGGGGTGTGGTGCTACAACCTAGCTAGATCATCCAGTCCCCCAGTCTTGGCCTAATGTGAACTGATGGGTGTTTTGTCTCAACCAAACCTGGCCTACACCCTTTCCTGGGTTTTGTACCTGCCAGCAGGTGTTGCAGACTGGCCCAACCCAGCCTGCCCCAGGCCTGATTCACATGTATGCTAATGGGTACTCCAATCCAGCCTGGCCTGGATTTCCCCTAGCCTCAGTTCTCACACTCACCAACTAAGGCTGCATCTTTATAGGGGAGTTCCCTAAGCTCCCTTTAGATCAGCTCTCAGTTGCAGATTTGCACACACCGGTGGGTGTTTGATCAGCTTAATTTTGCCTACCTCAAGTCCCAACATTAACTGGCAGGTACTTCAGCCTTGCTTGACTGGCCCACATCCATTCTTTCTCTCTCCTGTGAGTGCTATGGCCCAGCTTTTCTTAGCCCACCCCCAGACCCAGCTCTCGTGTGGATCAGGGGTTCTGTTAACAGCCCAGCCATTCCCACACTCAATCTGCCTCTCACAAGTACAAGCAAGTTTTGAAGCCTAGCTCAGTCTGGCACAAGTCCAGACCCAGTCCACATACATGCTGAGGGATGTTGTAGCCATGTTCAACCAGGTCCACTCCAATTTTTGACTCTCACACTCAGCAGTGGGAACTACAGTCCAACAGAGGTGTCCCCTTAGTTCCCCTATTAGACCTGCTCCCAGCTACAGATCTTGCGTGTTCTGGTGGTTACTCCAACCCAGTCTGGCATGGCCTAATCCCCTTCCTCCATTTTGGCCCTTACCACTGGATGCTGCAGCCTGGCCTGGTCCAGCCTGCCCCCAGTCCCAACTCTCACTGGTGAGTGCTGCAGCCTAGTCCTGCCCAGGCTGTCCCCATCCCTGGCTTTCAAGCAAACTGGTGGGTGTGATAGCCTAGCCTGGCATGGCTCACACCACATCCTGGCTCTTGTGCACACCAGTGTGCTGTTGTTTGGCATAGCCCTGCCAAGTTCACCGTGGATCCAAGTCACACACCTGCTAACAAGTGGAGAATCCTTGCTTGGTCTGGTCCACATTCAAAGGCTCACCAGTGAGAGCTACAGTTTAGTATGGGAGTTTCCCATGTTCCCCTTCCAGTCGGACTCCCAGACCTAAATCTCACACATGCCAGCAGGGTTAGGTTTGTATTCTGCGTAGTCCACCCTCTTATCCCCAGTCTCAGCCTTTAAGTGTGCGGATGGCAATTGTGGCTTGGTGCACTGCACAACCGATTTGTGGGTATGCCTGTGGGTGCTGCAGCTTGGACCAGCCAGGCCCATTCCAGACCCAGTTCCCAAGACTGTGAGTTCCATGGTCATGCCTAGCTTGGGTCATCACCACCCCCAGATTTTGAGTAAACCAGTGAGTATTGCAGTTCTACAGGATGGACTCACATATCCCCCACAGAATCTGCCTCCAGACCTGTTAGGGACATGGCCCAGCCTAACGTGACCCATCCCCTGTTCTGACACTCATTGGCAGGTACTGTGATGTTGCTCTGCCAGGCAGGCCCCCAGCGCTCTTGTGTAGCTAATGGCTGGTGGTTAATGCTAACTAGCCCAGCTCATGTTTCCCATTTGGGGAGGTACATTGGTGACCCAGAAAGGTCTTCTACCTTCCCTACTTCAAACTGCCCAATTTCAGACCCCTTCTTTACCTACAAGTACAGCAACCTGATTTGTGGAAGTCCCTCAGAAGTCCTTCCTCATCTGTAATGTATTTCCTCAGTGGTTCCCCCTTCCATATATCCCTATACCCCTATTCCCAAGCAATTCACAGTCCCCAAGCTTCTGTAAATGTTGGTAAATGTTACTTTTAAAGAAAGTTAAGAACTAACTACTAGGAATGATGCTTCAGTGAGCATACACCTTTCCTGGTACTTCCATTATTCCTTTTTTTTCTGTTGTAAAAATTCAACAATTGAGAACTAGTTTTTTTTTTTTTTATTTTCACACTTTATCCTGCTTGGCAATAGATACATGTGTTTGTCTAGGTCAGATTTTTTTTCTGTGACTATTTCAGAGTGCCCAGGGGATTTTCTGAGTGATTTTTTTT
The DNA here is from genome assembly GCF_030435755.1 of Ochotona princeps. Taxonomy (NCBI): domain Eukaryota; kingdom Metazoa; phylum Chordata; class Mammalia; order Lagomorpha; family Ochotonidae; genus Ochotona; species Ochotona princeps. Next base: position 101,250,564 of record NC_080832.1, on the reverse strand, counting down.
AGCCTGCTAGATATTATGTTGTGTGAAGTTATCACCTTCAGTTGGATACACCTTCTGTTTGTATTGCAGGTGAAGATACTAATGTATGAAAATGAAGGCCCAGGTGGCTTTCCTTTACTGTTTAGTATTATTTCTGGCCACAGGATGTTCCCACAATAATTCCAAGATTCACATAAAAGTAAGTAAATGTGGGACCACCAGCTTAAGTGACTCCAAGAGAAACCCCTCAGTTCTAGGTGGCTAGATTTCTGGAAACGATTGATTATTTCCAAATGACTAGTTTTGGTGATAAAATTATTAACTTTATTTTTGGTGATAATTTTATAAAAAAGAAAGCAAAGTGAAGTTGAGGGGTGGCCAAGACTTATCTGAGGAGCTAATATTATATTAGGATAGTTCCTTTGGAAGCCATAGATAATTTAGAAAGGCAGAAAGGAGAATGCACTAGTTGGGTAGAAAAGCAATTTAGCTTTTGATCTTGATCTTGCCTTTCACTAGTACATAATTTGTTTTTTAAGTCTTATTTTCCTTATTGTAACATGGAATTTTTTTTTAAAAAGATGATATTTGTAGTTCTTTGTAGGTGTAAAGATTTGAGATTCTACTATTATAATTTAATGAACACTACTAATATCTGCCACTTTTTCCCTCTGAAAATATAAATCTGTATCATGAAGACTAAGAAATGCAGTCATGTTATATATGTTAAAAAATAATAAATGAAAACATATACAGTACCTGGTGCCCCATATTAGCTCCATTTCATGCTTGTAGTTAATACAGGCAGAAAACAACTTACCTACACATAATTTCCATAGTTGTGTTCTCCCTGGCTATTTAAACTTTCCAAAGGATATACCCAGCCCATTAACTTGGCCTTCAGAATCCAAGTGACCACTGTCAGTGTTCCAGCCCTCATGAGAGAACAGCAAAGCCTTTGTGTTCTCAGCAAGTTTTCTTCTATGAGTTCTTGCTTAACCAGCATGTCGATCTGTTGGCCTTTTCTTCCAAGTGTTGAATACATGTTATTTTCATTTTCATATGCAACCTCGAAAGTGCTATAGTAAAGATAGCCTTTGGAAATTTATGTATTTCAGAATGGAGATAAATTGCAAAGCACTGAAAGGAAACACAAGCCTGCAAGGATACAAGGTATGTGCCTGTAGAACAATCTTCATCCATTAGGAGACAGGCTAGAGTATAGTATGAGCATTGATGTCACAATAGTGTCTTCAGTTCATGACTTTCCAACTAAGTAACAATCTAAAATACGTTTTCTATTTTTGCCTGTACTGGTAGATTTCCTTACAATTATATCATCATTCGTGGCATAGATAGTGAATCAAACCGATGAGTATTATTGTGCTTACTGTAATAGTAAGTAAGTGTCAGTTTTAAAACCCAAAGGGGAAATCTACTGAAGGACATGATCTCACATAGAGCAGAATAAAGAGTACAAGATTCGTATTTTGGTTTATCAAAAGTCCTTTCAAGGTGCTTAAATATATACTACTCTGTTGCTGAAAGGCCTGCTAAAATGATACTTGATGCATGGGGTGAGGCTGGTCTTATTTGAGAAGTGAGAGGCAAACCCATAAGGAAATAATTATGTTAAAGTCATGTGGTTCCTGTTTCAATTAAGGCTAACTTAATTGAATGATATACCCAGTCATGGCCATGTATGTATTTTTGGTAGCAAACATGTTTTTGTATAGATATGGACTTAATAAGAGAAAAAGGAGACATCGTTAACATCTATTGGAGATTCATTATTTACACATTGTTATTTTTTACTGCTTTCGAGCCACAAAGGCTGAGTTGAGTAGCTGATAAAAAAAATCTATTTCTGTGAAGCTGTAGATACTTGTTCTCAGTCTAGAGTTCATGTCAAATAAAAGTATTGATCTGAAATCTAAAATAATATAAAAGATATTTCAGTCAGTGATGAATAATATTGCATTGGTAAAAAAAACTTATGTAACTGAAGATTCACAGCTGATACATATTAATTAGAATTGTGTTATTTGCTAATTTTTCTACTTACTGGAATTTACTTGTGACCCCCTACATCAATATTCACAGTAGTTTTGCGCTTCTTCACAGACATACACAAAACAACAACAGAGGTCTGGGGCCCACCCAAGTCCTCATTGGGCAGTGAATGGGATTGGGGAGGGGCGCGACCTTGGGCCTGGGGGCTTAAACTTCCAGCAGCCTCAGAGCTGGTGGTGGGTCTCAGGACGGGGCATCTCATGCCTGGATCCCACACGCCAGTCACCATGTGCACGTGGTGAGCTGTCCCCGGGCCTGCCAGGGGGCTGCTCCCTTTGGGGTGAGTACACCGAGGGAGGAAGTCTCCATGACTGGGTAGGTCTGGGGCCCACACACCCACCGCCCTCATTAGGCAGTGAATGGGGTTGGGGAGGGGCGCAACCCTGGGCCTGGGAGTTTAAACTTCCAGCAGCCTCCAAGCTGGTGGTGGGTCTCAGGACAGGGTGTCTCATGCCTGGATCCCACACGCCAGCCACCATGTGCAGGTGGTGAGCTGTCCCCGGGGAGCCAGTGCGCCATTTAGCGCCAGGCTCTGCCTGCTGGTCATCCGGATGGGGAGCTCTGGGGTTTTGGTTCTTTTAATCGCTGCTTAGGTAGTTCCAGGTTGAACCCACAGTGCTTCTGGGATGTGAGTCAATCCTAAAGATTCCCAATGACAGTAACTCTTCCTTTGAAGAATTTGTAATCACTTAACAATGCTGAGCACTGAACAACAGTTCATGCAAAAGCTAAGGCTCGGGGCTTGTCCAGCAGGATGTCCTATTACCTGACATGATGATGGATCAGGAGACGGGTCTCATTAGGCAGGGCCGTAACATTAACTAATGCTCAAGAACCATATTCTGGGGTAGATTGTGTGGGGGATGTGTGGGCCACACCCTGTGGAAATTCTAGCCCCACTGGTTAGTTCAAGAGATTGGGTGGTGATGGACTAAGCTAGGTGTGACCAAGGAGCTTGCCATCAATCACAGGTAAAGGAATCCACAACAGTCTGGACTGGTCAAGGCAGCAGCACCCGAATGTGCATCCTGAATAGGGTGTGGGGTGGGCCGGGCTGCAACATTCACCAGCTCATATACGGCCAAATGGAAGGCCAGACTGAGCCGGGCACTGGAAAAACCCATTGGCATGTATGAGAACTGGGTCTGGGAGTGGATCAAGTGGAGGAACTTGGGAAACGCCTCTGGCGAGTCATAGCTCCTGCTGGTGAACATGTGGTCCAGACTTGGGGGTCGGACAAGCTGGGCATAGTAGTTCCAACAGCTGGCTAATGTGTGAATTGGTAATGGAATGGGATGTACTGGGCAGGACTGAGCAAACCTTAGCCCACAAGCAAAACTAGAAACCAGCATGGAGCACAGATCAAGCCGAGCTAGGCTCTTGCACCTACTGGTCTGCATGAGCCAGGAATGCTGAGCCACAGTGTCTAAGGCAGAGGCCAGGACAGGTGAGGAACTGAGCTAAGCTGAGTCAGAGCAGCCACTGGCATGTGTGTGATCTATGGCTGGGAACAGGCCTGGTTGGGGAGCTAATGGGACACCCTAACTGGGTTGAGGTTCCCACTAATGGGTGCGTGTGCTGGAATGGGGGCTGCGTTCTGATCAGGAAACGGTTGTAGTCTTTTTTGGCACTAGTGTCGACTGACTCTGGATGCACCAGACCGGGTCAGACCCCAACACCATCTGGTGTCCTGGAGAACCAGGGTAGACGTGGGATGGACTAGGCTAGGTCTCAACCCCTACTGAGCCATATGTGAGCCATATGTGGGTATAGACAAGCCATGGCTGGGCTGAAACATCCAACAGCAAGAGCCAGAGTGGGTTGAAGACCAGCCAAGAAAAGCCACTGTTCTTGCTAGGACAGGAGGTCAACCGAGTAGGGCTGGCTCATGGACCCCCTGGTATATGCAAAATCTGGCATTGGGGGGGGTCTGATGGAGGAGCCTGGGCAACTCCTCTGGCAGGACACAGTCCCTGCAGGTTAGTGCAAGAAGCATGATAGGAAACAGCCCAGAATAGGCCATGGAAAGTTTCCCACTGGCATACATTTGGCAAGGGTCAGGGGCAGACCAGGCTGAATCAGGTCACATCATCCACTGGCAAAACCAAACACCAGAACAGAGTGTGGGTCAAGCCAGGTTTGGTCATGACAAAAAGCAGTGCACAATATGGAATTCCAAGATGAGGTTTCCTGTACCGGATGTGACTGCAGCACCCAACCAGTACACACTTGAGAATTAGGAAGGGAGGGGGCAGAGCCGGCAGGGGCATTAAGGGGGTGGTTCCCTTGCTGGACAGCTACTCCCCCTGGAGAGCATGGGCTGGGATGGGGGCAGACCAGACTAAGCAGGGCTACAGTACCGGTGTGCCTCATGTGGACTAGATCAGGGAAAAGCCAGGCTGGGCTGATTGTTCCCACTGGTGCAAACAAATATTAGAGTGGGTGAGGGTTGTTTGGGCTTAACCGCAGCATCAGCTGGCAGAAGCTGGCACTGGGGGCTAATTCTGTTAAGTCTAACCACAGAACCACCCGAAGAGTGCATAAACCGGGATTGAGAGAGACCTGGGAGGGAAATAGTGGGCTCCTCCCTCTTGGGTTACTACTCCCACAGGAGGGCAAGAAAACTAGGATGGGGGGCTGGGGTGGCTAGACAGAGAGGCACTCAACAACAGCCATGAGGGCTGAATAGTTGAGCTGGTTAGATAGAACTAAGCTTCAATACCCATTGACATATACAAGAGCCAAATGAGATGTGGGACAGACTGGACTAGTCAGCCACACATACTGGCAAACCAGGGAGGGGGCGGGCCTGGTGGGGGTTATTGTGGGTCGCTCTGACTAGGCTGCAGCTCCCACTGATTTATGTGAAGGCTGAGTATGTGCTGGGCAGAACCAGGCTGGACTACAACACCCATTGTTTCCATGCAAGTCGGAACTGAAAACAGAACCAACCCAGCAATTGCAACCACCAGCGGATCATGATGATGGACTGTGCAGGGCCCTGTGCTTGCTAGAACTCACAAGCATCTGGTCTGGGAATACCTCAAAGTTTCTTTGGGGATCTCCCCAATCGAAATGGCGGACTCAGAACCCTAACCATGAAAAGACAGAGGACAGAACAAGTCAATCAACCACCTTAGCTATATGTTGACAGAGAAATACTGGGCAAATGGAGACTCTATGATGGACTATGTCAATCAGTGGATTCTTCAACGACGTCATCGTGCTTGGAGTGGTGAGAGTGGCAGCAATTCATAACTGGTGAACTACCAAAACCACTTAAGCAAGTATCTCAGAGCGTGCCCCACATCCAGGACTTGGGGTGGGTGGGAAACTGGGTGGGGCTTCTCCCTCAATAACCCCCTTTACCTCAGCTACAAGAAGGAAACAATATGGAAATAATAGTCTTAGCTCATCTCTATAGCCCTTGAACCTTTTTCCCCCTAATTAACTATGCAAAGATTGTCAAAAATGTAATTAAAAAATCAAATTAGAAAAGCAACAACAACAACAACAAATGTTTTGCAGAGTACATATGACACCCACTGTGGTTGACCAGCTGTGATTGATGCTCTGTCTTCTCATTCCAGTTCCTAGTCTGTAAAGATGCATCCTTTCCCTATTTATGTGTTGCCATGTTGTGTGTGTGGGTGACTTCTGTTGGTGGTTTTGCTATTTTATATGGCTCCTGGCCATGATTCTGGCTTGTTGCCTAGGGTTCCTAATCCGAAGAAGGCCGAAGCATGCTATGAATAGCTTGTGGAGAAAGTCCTTGAGTTACATAAACTTTGTTGAGGCACAAACGATGATGCTGTTGACTGTGAGTTCAGTAGGCCAAGAACAAACATTAAACAAAGACTTCTTAAAGTGGAAAAACACATAAAAACAAGGTTGCATTGTCAACTGATAAAATTTTTGTGAGCAGAAGCATTAAGGAACTTAATCTTATGTTTCCCTGGAAGCAATGGTTCAGTATTTACTTATGAAGATTTTATAAAACAATACTTCTGTGAATAATGAGAATCCATTGTACCTGAAAACAAATTTCAAGTTTTGTTGGGTTTCGTGTTTCTTTTTTAATATGACAACTCCATTTATCTAGTCCTTCAAATTTTAGTATCTCATGCTCAATGCATTTTCTCTTAACTCCTATGTTAGCTTGGCATTAAAGATCATTCTCAGCTTCATTCCCAACTTTTTTCCCTCTTGTATTTCTTGTCTCTTTCCTCTCAGGTACTCTGAACTAGCCTATATGAATGACTCACAGTGCTAATCACTGAATTTCTGTCAGCTTCCCAATCTGCCCGGCAGGTGTTTCTCATTGCTGTGGACACAGTTCAGTGTCACCTCCTCCATGAAGCCATCCACACTCTCTAGAATGGATTAAATATCGTCAGAGAATAGAAAGGCTAATTTGGCTTGTTGTTTTTTCTTTTGTCCATTTTAGAGAAGTGTCATGGATCTTGCATTACTCCTTCCAACTGCAGCCAGCCCTGTACTAAACACTTTCGTGGAGAAATAGGATTTACATGTCATCAAAAAAAGTGGCAAAAGTCAACAGAAACATGCACGAGTCTTTCCTTGGAAACACTCTTTCAGGTGATGCATTTTACATACTATTGGGGATAGAAATCACTGCCTCAGGAGGTGATAGAGGCATTTTTAATATTACTATCAGACCCTCTTATAAAAAGCCATGGACTGGGATGCATAGGTCTCTTAGTCTACCTTCCATACCCAAACTGTCCTGTCTCTCTCCCATCTCTTAACTTTTTGTTTCTCTCTCAGAATTATTTCTCAAAGCAAATAAACTGGGGAACTCATTTATACTATAATGGAAAAGACTGGTTAATGGGTCAAGTTTTAGCTCTAAGAGTGATTGCATGCCTTGTGCTAATTAAATAATTGATTCTAATACTAAATCAATTTTGAAATTTTTTCTTATACCTTGAATCATTTGCTGTAAATGGAGAAACACGTGGTCCAGAAGGAACAGAAATTCAATGCATACTGCAACTATTTGTTTCTTCTTTGTTTTATATCTCATTAGAAAATACATGCATTTCTGTATTTTCTAATTTTTGGTGGTTATATAAAGGAATTACTGATGGTGTCTCCGTCACTTACCATAGATAATCATGAAGAAGTTTTTGCAACAATGGTAGAATTCACAAGTAAATTTGTGGGAATAAATTATTGCTTTTCCTTATCCAAAGTCACATTCTGAGGATTTTAGGTAAAAATACTTGTAAAAGCTGATAAAACTTCTTAATTATTGAAATCTGAATTTCAAAATCACAATTTCTTTAGCACTCAGTCTGGCAGTGTGGAAGACCTGTGACCCTCAAAATCCACACCTATTTCCCACATGTCTGCAGAGAAATGATTGGGAGAGCATCCTGGTGGAAATCACTTTTCTGAAAGAAAATCAGAACGAAAGGTCTACCTCACAATTCAAGTGGACATTTTGCTGGAACTCCTGCCTACTTGTAGCCCCACATTACTTACTCTCCGTATGTCTTAGGTTACACACTTGGTTCTCTATCTATTTCCCCTGTGTGGATGTCTATATCTTTTACTCTTTGATCTGATATACTAGGCGCTGAAGCATACGTGAATGAAGCAATATATTTTTCAGCAGGACTTGGATGCTGTATCGCGCCTTTCCATGGCAGCATCCGTGATACCTCTGGACATTCGTGAGTTTCAAGCTCCAGCTCCTATTGAGAGTGTGGATCAGGGAATCCGTAAGAACTGCCCTCTTGATTATGCCTGCATAATCGATGTTGTGAAATCATCAGAAACCACATCTGGAAATATCGCATTTATAGTGGAATTGTTAAAAAATATTTCTACAAACTTGTCTGACAATGTTACTCAAGAGAAAATGAAGGTATTTGCTATTTTAATTAAAAATTAACAATGTTTTTCTGAATGAGCAGTTTGCATTTTGAAGTTATAGATGTACATGATAGGGTAAAACTACAGCTGTAACAAGAGCAAGTATTTTGTTTCAATTTTGCAAAATAAGCACATTCTAACTTACAGAGTTTTCAAGAAGTTAGAGTATTGTTTTTCTTTTTACATTATTTAAAAAATATCACACAATGGGCCCGGTGGTGTGGCCTAGTGATTAAAGTCCTGGTCTTGCATGCACTGGGATCCCATGTGGGCACCAGTTTGTGTCCCAGCTGCTCCACTTCCCATCCAGCTCCCTGCTTGTGGCCTGGGAAAGCAGTCGAGAATGGCCCAAACCTTTGGGACCTTGTACCCTCGTGGGAGACCTGGAAGAAGCTCCTCGCTGCAGGCTTTGGATAGGCTCAGCTCTGGCTTTGTGGCCACTTGGGGACTGAACCAACAGATGGAAGATCTTTCTCTCTGACTCCTTATTTCTGTAAACCTGACTTTCAAAAAAAAATGTTTTTTAAAAAGTGTTTTAAAAAATCACATAGCTATGATCACGAATAAGCCTGGTTTACTGGCCAAAGCCAGAAATCATGAGCTGTTTCTTGGTCTCTCATGTGAGTGTTAGGAGTTTGCAATGTGCTACTTTGCCTAGTGTGTCATAAGGGAATTGGATTGGATGGAGCAACTGGGATAGCAAGAGGAGTCTAAATGGAATTCTGGAACCATAGGCAGAAGCTTCATCTGCTGGTCTACCAGAATACTGGACCCAAGGACACTTAACTGTCCAGATCAAGACCTAAAAACTCTAAGAAGATAGATGAAACAAATCTGTTATTTTTAATATATTCTAATACATATCTGACAATGATTTTTAAAATTTCTTTAGACTAACTTAGAAAATATGAATAAAGGCTCCTAAAATAGGTGAGGAGGAATAAGAATCATATTATTTTTGGAACCAAATTCCATGACTTTCCTTTTTGTTTTCCAAAATAATTCAGGTTTTCCT